>NC_033797.1:3859869-3884379 GCF_001876935.1 Asparagus officinalis
TTTTTTGGACTCCAGATTTTAAGATAGTATCCGCTTTGTCGGATGCTACTGGTAGTAGCTTGGCTAAACTCATAGTAAAGGGCATATGTTTGACTACCTACAGCTCAAAATGGGCTCAGGATTGGTTGTGGCCCCATTTTGAGAAAAAATTTAGGTTTAGGTCAAACTGGACCAGCACCGACGTCTATTAACACTGGGCATCTGGTTGGACCAAAACAAGGCAAGCTTGGGTTACAACCGAAGAAATCAGGCCTGGCCCAGTTTTTGGGCGTTTTCGAAAGAGCTGTGATCCAATATGCGCTCTATTTACTTGGACCGGGTCGGGTTCTGATGGGAGGGACATATTTGCAGCCATAACCTCAGCCCATCACGTGCTTCCCCATGTTTGCTATATCCACTCCCAAACAGTAACTTTGGGAGTTGGATTGTCGAAAATGCCCTTTTAGACTTGGCCTAGTTTGGTTTAGAAGAAGGGTAATTTAGTCCTCACACACCCCCAAAGTTACTGTTTGGGAGTGTGAATAGTTGGACCCGTGCTTCCCAGACTTCCTTTGTAACGTAAGAACTAAGAAGTTCCCATTTTGCAAAAAAGCCCTAGCCTTTATCAACCAAACCCGATGATCCCCGGCGAAAGAGCTTCAGAGTTCAATAACATTTAGGGTACGTTTGTCGGTTCCTTTTCTCTTTTTTTTCTTTTTTTTTTAATCCTGAAGTAAATTAGCTTCTTTTATCAGCTTAATTGGTCAATTTAGTTTAACGTCTTTTTGGTAATTTAGATGCGATGCTTTGATTACTTCATTATTATTTATGGTATAATATGTGAATCGTGCCATGATTCGTTCATCCGTTGTGAAAAAATGTGGTCTTTGCCGTTTTTAGATGGTCTTTTTTTAGCATGGGGGTGGGAAGCACGGTCTCAGACTCATCGGATTATGCTTTTGTTTATAAATCGTATACGGCCCGTGCTTTATATAAAGAGCAATATGGAGGAAATCGGTACCGAGCACAAGTTTTTGTGCTCGGTAGTTTGGCGGTTCATTCATCAAATGGGGGACCACATTCACACGGGTTAAAGAGTGGAAGAGTGGATGGGAATAAGCAGGGGCGTAGCCAGAAATATTTTTTGCCCTGGGCGAAAAATAAAGATGGTCGGCAGTGAGGGACTTGAAGCGACGGAGGAGGGAGAGGAGCTTGGCGAGGGAGAGGAGGGAGACGCGGTAGAGGGAGGAGGGTTGGGGATTGTTGAGATAGAGGTCCTAGAAGAGGAGGGAGAGGAGGTTGGATCTGCGGGAGAGGGAGGTGAAGTGGCCGGAGAAGAACTGTCCTGGCTACGTCCATGGGAATAAGACACCTCACTACCAAGCACAAATTTTGTACTTGATGTCAAGTTTCTACATTTTTCTCTTATATAAAAGCCTGGCTAAATCAAGCTAGGATAGCCATTTATTAAAATTTAATAAACTAGAAGAAGGGATCAAGTATTTTGATACTTAGAAATCTTGCAGCAACCAATGGATAGTATGTGTCTTTAGTAGTCTGCAGAAGGATATTCAATAACCGCAGTGTCCCTTGAAATTCAAAGCAGAACATTTTTTTTCCTCTGCCTCAATATCTATCTGTAGTTTATCAATCAACTTGCTTCAGCTGTAACTACCATAGTATCTTAACAATTATAATAACAACATAGACGCGTCCTTTTGGAAAAATCATTGTCATTCTAATTTGGTGTATTTTCTGAGAGAATTGAACTTAGGAATCTTGAACCAACGTCGGCGAAACCGGTCCAGGCCCTTTATTCTTATTCGTGAGTGGATCCTCTTGATTGAATTGCTAACAAGAGTTGCGTACTTTCTTTTGAGTGCCATTGACTTTGACAACGTCTTCAGCTTGTTCACACAACTGCTACCTGCACCCAATTTAAGTGGACATTATTAGAATATCTTACCTTCCGAAAAATAAAAGTTTACATGTTCAATATCTTTTCACTTTTTTAATTAATTAGAAATCCTGGTGTGATTTATATTTCAGTTAAAATATTTTAATCAATTGGGATGAGTGTATTCAAGTTTTTTTTATATCCCAATTAGAAAAAGTGGGATGAGCGAACTCAAGTCTGTTTTTTGTATCCCAACTAAAACAACTAAATCACATTTTTTCCTACAGGTCAAGGAGCTTCAACTTGATCTTATCCATTAAAACTTTCCATTCAATAATAAATTTATCCTTCCATGAAAATACCTATTGTACCTCTGAACATGTTCATCAATAATTATATTGAACTGTGAACTAATTTAAAGTTCAGGACAAAGTTCTGTATATAAAAAATGGAAAAGGAGGAAGTAGTAAATGAACATTTTTTACTTCTTTGTTTTATTTCGTATCTTTTAACTTTTTTTTCTTATAACTTAATGATATGTGAGAGCAATCTCTCACTTGGGACTTTCTTGGCGTCTTGAGTTTTTCCTACCCTTGCATTTCGCAACACCTGCGGTTAAGAATGTATGTTAGCACCATAATGCAAGTAACCTGTTCAGAAAGTAATGGCTGAGATAACATCATAATGGTGTGCGCTATCATGTTGTATTTCAATATAATATTGGATATACTAGACATTTGCCGTTGGCAATAACTGAGAATAGGTATTGCTTATTCCAGGAATATTTGATCTCTGGGACCATGTTGATGGATATCAGACTTAGAATTTGAAGGTAAAACTTTCGCGTCAGATGTCCATATAGTGTGTTTGTGATTCTTTAGCATGCAAATGAAAGTAGATAAAGACTCATTACCGCAGCTAGGCTTTCCATGCGATGCCTTAGCTTTCTCTGTATGAAACCTCTGGTACACTGTGAGCATTATTATCAGTCTTTAATGATAAATTGATATAGATTATACTCCATCTAGTACAATCAATTGCATCTTCTGAAGTATACCTTTACATGGTATTTCACGTATGCATCGAAGTTCAGTAAAATCCAAATAGCCTTGTCTGCTCTTGCACCTTTAACATGTTGAGGAAGAATTTCTGTGGAGTAGCTAATTGAAGCCATATTAGATTGAACTTACACTCCACAAATTACATTCTGTGTTACACTTTAACAAGGATGAAATTAGCAAAAGGACAGATGCACTGTAGGTAATCAGTATGTTTCTGCCTAAAACTGCTGTTTGGTTGCTTATTGTTTCTGGAACTGGAAATATATGTTATTGTCTGGTTTGGTTATTTTACTATTTACTGCAAATGGAATATGGAAAAAACATTTTTTACTTTTTGTTAATTTTACTTCTAATACCCTCAAAGTAACCAGATAGGAATCAGTTTTACTTACCAAAAGATACAAATCCTCCATTGGTTGCTAAATGTTGGAATGCTTCTCCTCGCAGCTCTGGTGGAGGAATTGGTGACCAGATGCAACGTGGTGCCTTAGCGCAAGCCGCTGAACACCCTGCATCCATAAGTTCCTGCAGTACGAAAGAACGTTTGCTGTAAGGAAACTTAACATAACTCTTGCTATTTAAAATTAAAATCATCGTGGAGGCATGTTACCTGAAAGAACGAGGTTGCAAGCACTACATCTGAATCCTCTTTAAAACGCATGGGAAATATGACGGTTATCTTTTCTGGCTGTAGTATAAAAAGAGGTCACTTTATTGAGTGAGAGTAACTTTATAGTGCAAAGACAGAGCAGTTTACGGATTGAAAGTAATTTTGAATAGTAATATTCAGTCCTAATGAACTCTTGAAGTGTTGCTTTTGTTATGCAGTCAAAATTAAATCAAGGCTCTACCTTTTTCATGGAGAGAACCATGAGGAATCCTATCTAATAAATTCATTTAAAACATGACGTGGTCTAGAACAAAGTAATATAATCAATCATTCCAGTGATATATTTTTTGGTTTAACATATTAACTTAATCAAAATTAACTGATTAATATTCTGGACTATTAAATTATAGACTTGCATAGAAGATGCAGTGATTAAATGGGCTAATCTCTGAGTGGAGGAAGAAGATATGGAAGTGAGGTCGCTTTTTCATTGGAAATGTACCTAAGCAGGCCGAGGACAATGATATGAGAGGGAATGAATCCACGGAGTAGGATGACAAGTTTTATTCCTAAAGCTGTATGATTATACAAAAAGTGAAATTTAACAACATTCTAAAGATAGGAAGGAAAGGCATTAGACAAAAATGAGCAAAAATAAAACGGCGCAGTTACATTTTATAATCATGTGTGCAATAACAGCAGACCAAAGTGTTTCACCAAATCTTTCATAAATTGCCCATTTCCATTTGTAAAAAGGTAGATATTCATGCTCTTATGTTATTCAACTATGTTGTCATGTAATGTGTACAACTTAGTATAGAAGCTACGTATTTTGCATACTTCATTCTGAACAATCTGAAAATTAAGTATTGGGCCTTATCTTAAATTTGAAGCATGCCCTATATAATCATCTTGTGCGGCTGTACTTTCACAGTATTCGTATCAAGTGTATATGAGAAGATTGCTTTAATGCATAAGAAAATACCAATCTGAAGACAAAGAAAGGCTCTCGTGGGTGATACACAAGTTTGACTGGCTTGTACGTTCCATAATCCATATCCTTAGAACCAAGACTCCACAACATGTCCTTCAATTGTGAGGTCATAATAACTGCTAGCAATGATGATATTTCAGCAATAGCCTTGACACGTTTTTCTGAGACAGTTCAATGAGGAGAAAATTGTCATTAGTCTATACAAATTTGTGAAGTAGAAAGATTGGCAGCGTCCATGTAATTTGCATTGTATATGAGCCATAACATTGATTAAGACCATTTACGTTAGCTAGATTAAAATATGTAATATCAGAAAGTTTAGCCTGACATAAATATTCTATAAATATCAGTTTAGAACCTTCCATATTACTGAGAAGGATTCAGATGGTCACAATCACATCCTAATTCTGTCGGTCCAAATTTCTTGTTTGGCTTGAGAGTTTACTACTTTGTTGATGATGAAGTATACTTAAAACCTAGAAACCTAAAGTTCAACTGTACTCCCTGAAATATATTTTCTGACTGCTGATAACATAATTCAAAATAATATTATCCACTTATGAAGCATTCAAAGGAAACAAAAGTGATCCATATCGTATTGAACATAAGTGCAACTCGTGAAGAGTAATAATTCTGTACCTTTTCTGTGAGAAATTTTAGCAAAATTAAGTCTCAAGGTTAGTAAAAATCCAGTTCGTGGAGGTTCAACAATTTCTGCATAATCTGAATACGTGCTTTTGATATCTCGCATGGTACATTCAGGAAGTCCGGGGGAAAGTGAAGCCTCTGGAGACAGTGGCGGCGTAGATATTGATAAATATACAATTTGAGGATCTGATGCTGAAGCCTGCGCAGAGCTATTAAATGTCAAAGCTAGAAATATATAACTTATGTGAACGTGATGGTCAATGTCCTTTATCTGACAACTGTGTGACGCCCATTTAGATTATGATGGTTTCTCAATTTTAAGTCGGTTAAAATGCTGGTATCTATAGTTAATCTGATACCAACTGTTTTTCTGTATGCAAAAGTACTTGTGGAAGAAAAAAATTATGATTTTTATCAACCTCAGTTCAACAGCACCGATACCATAGAATATCTATGTTGGAGATACAACGGAACTGTGCAATGCCTAAATTCAGCATGTGAGAAGTTAACCAGTAGATAGATTCCCAATGAATACCTGTACATGGTACCGAACTGATCCGTGCTCATATATGTCCTGATCAACATCTGTTGGTGTTTCAGATCTATCAAGAATAGACAATTAGTTCACTAAAGCTGAAACTAATTATGTGAATTCAATGGTGCATGTAAGACAAATAAATTGATTGCATGATTTTCAATGTGCTAGTTGCACGTTTAAGAAATTAGATGATATAATATTATTCATTGCTTATATAATTGAGCATATGAGGCATGCTAGATGTCTGATATAATGGTACTTCGATAGAATATAGGCTCACATCATAATTAATTTGATATGAAGTTTCAGGATTTGCATTGTAGCTCCTGATACTTCACAGCTCTAGTCGGTATCTGGAGATTAGCTCATGCATAACTCAGGCTGTTTTGGTTAACTTGCTCGGATACAGTTCATTGTCTAAGTACCCGTTATATGGTGCCTATCTTTAGTTGATGAAGACCTTTTAGGATTAACGCACCTGAGCTCCCTTGTTCTCAACTTCCATAATACCTATCACGAACTTGCTTCTGGATCCTTCCAGGCTGACATCAGAACATGCGAGTAGATGCTACGATATCTTTATTAGTTTCTTTGTTAACTGGCTTTAATAGTAACTCCTATCACTTGCACGTGTCAAATTTCTAATGTTGATTTCAGACACAAAATTACCCATTCACCGTATCAATGTAGGTTTGATTTATCAGGAGACAATTAGACTTCAGATTTTTCACTTGGTGATTTTTCACATGAGTTTTGGTGCCAACTTGCCGCTTAAAATCAACCAAGGAAATGACTTACAATTAGGATTATGTCCACATTGCCATGCAAGAGAACACGCGTGCAAAACCTACTTGAATAATGTAGTTCATTTGCAAATAGTAATGGATGATTCTGTTCTTCTAGTTATACGATGCATACCTGTCTAATTTGTTCAGGATTTCCACCAGTGCTGGAGATGCCCGATTGAACCATGTCATCCTTTGAATCGCCATGGAGATCCTTGGATCCAAGCTAAACTATGTGTGAAGTCCTTGTTTCTTTAAATAGGGAACTTGTTTTGGATCTTCAACAATTAGAGAAAGAAATAAGTACTGGTTCAAGAATTGCGAAAAGTAGAGGCTACAATGATCTCCTTTTTCTAGATAATGTTATGTTCTCTCTATTCGAAGCAAACTCTTCTTTATGTTCATTAGCTTGTTTTGAAAACACTCTATAATGATGGTGCCTCTGCCTTTTTCTTATGCAGTTGTAGTCATGATGGTGGTTAAAAATACCACTTGCCATGGAAAGTGACCTGTGAGCTACACCAGTGAAGACCAAACATTCTCTGAAGGAGGAGGAACTGAGAACAGAAACTGCAGCATAGAAAATTGAAAAGAAAAAAGGTTTTTTTTTTTTCCAATCAACAGAAGACCATGATTGTGTGTACAGAGAATAAGAAGAAAATGCAGGAAAATGCATCAAACATTAATTCTATGACGAGTAATATCAAGCGTAGCATAGGCATGTGAGGGGCCATATTTGAGCTCAACGTTGGACTAGAAATACTAAACCAAGAGCAACTCTCTCTGTTCTAGATGCATAGTGCATGAGCGGGTGTTTCTGTATTACATATGATGTTTTTAAAAAAAAATACTGCAGCAATGCTGAAAAATTACGGTGGTATAGGTTCACGGTAATTGAGGAACATCTGAAATTATTGGTTTTGGTATTGTCAAGAATACCAACAGCATGTTTATCTGTAATGAACTACAGGCTTAAAATCATCTCAAGAAAACCCCAGCAAAAATAATACAAGTGGATAAATACATCCAATTCGTTGACTTAGATTAACCGCTACGATGACATTGGAAAACCCCCCCAAAAATAACCAATTTTAGGATGCTGTTAGGCAAATAGAGCTACTATGGTCCTCTTCCAACGAACTTCAACACAATCGATTCACATCAAAATGGCAGGCGGCTACTGCTTTTGATATCTCGCATGGTACATTCAGGAAGTCCGGGGGAAAGTGAAGCCTCTGGAGACAGTGGCGGCGTAGATATTGATAAATATACAATTTGAGGATCTGATGCTGAAGCCTGCGCAGAGCTATTAAATGTCAAAGCTAGAAATATATAACTTATGTGAACGTGATGGTCAATGTCCTTTATCTGACAACTGTGTGACGCCCATTTAGATTATGATGGTTTCTCAATTTTAAGTCGGTTAAAATGCTGGTATCTATAGTTAATCTGATACCAACTGTTTTTCTGTATGCAAAAGTACTTGTGGAAGAAAAAAATTATGATTTTTATCAACCTCAGTTCAACAGCACCGATACCATAGAATATCTATGTTGGAGATACAACGGAACTGTGCAATGCCTAAATTCAGCATGTGAGAAGTTAACCAGTAGATAGATTCCCAATGAATACCTGTACATGGTACCGAACTGATCCGTGCTCATATATGTCCTGATCAACATCTGTTGGTGTTTCAGATCTATCAAGAATAGACAATTAGTTCACTAAAGCTGAAACTAATTATGTGAATTCAATGGTGCATGTAAGACAAATAAATTGATTGCATGATTTTCAATGTGCTAGTTGCACGTTTAAGAAATTAGATGATATAATATTATTCATTGCTTATATAATTGAGCATATGAGGCATGCTAGATGTCTGATATAATGGTACTTCGATAGAATATAGGCTCACATCATAATTAATTTGATATGAAGTTTCAGGATTTGCATTGTAGCTCCTGATACTTCACAGCTCTAGTCGGTATCTGGAGATTAGCTCATGCATAACTCAGGCTGTTTTGGTTAACTTGCTCGGATACAGTTCATTGTCTAAGTACCCGTTATATGGTGCCTATCTTTAGTTGATGAAGACCTTTTAGGATTAACGCACCTGAGCTCCCTTGTTCTCAACTTCCATAATACCTATCACGAACTTGCTTCTGGATCCTTCCAGGCTGACATCAGAACATGCGAGTAGATGCTACGATATCTTTATTAGTTTCTTTGTTAACTGGCTTTAATAGTAACTCCTATCACTTGCACGTGTCAAATTTCTAATGTTGATTTCAGACACAAAATTACCCATTCACCGTATCAATGTAGGTTTGATTTATCAGGAGACAATTAGACTTCAGATTTTTCACTTGGTGATTTTTCACATGAGTTTTGGTGCCAACTTGCCGCTTAAAATCAACCAAGGAAATGACTTACAATTAGGATTATGTCCACATTGCCATGCAAGAGAACACGCGTGCAAAACCTACTTGAATAATGTAGTTCATTTGCAAATAGTAATGGATGATTCTGTTCTTCTAGTTATACGATGCATACCTGTCTAATTTGTTCAGGATTTCCACCAGTGCTGGAGATGCCCGATTGAACCATGTCATCCTTTGAATCGCCATGGAGATCCTTGGATCCAAGCTAAACTATGTGTGAAGTCCTTGTTTCTTTAAATAGGGAACTTGTTTTGGATCTTCAACAATTAGAGAAAGAAATAAGTACTGGTTCAAGAATTGCGAAAAGTAGAGGCTACAATGATCTCCTTTTTCTAGATAATGTTATGTTCTCTCTATTCGAAGCAAACTCTTCTTTATGTTCATTAGCTTGTTTTGAAAACACTCTATAATGATGGTGCCTCTGCCTTTTTCTTATGCAGTTGTAGTCATGATGGTGGTTAAAAATACCACTTGCCATGGAAAGTGACCTGTGAGCTACACCAGTGAAGACCAAACATTCTCTGAAGGAGGAGGAACTGAGAACAGAAACTGCAGCATAGAAAATTGAAAAGAAAAAAGGTTTTTTTTTTTTCCAATCAACAGAAGACCATGATTGTGTGTACAGAGAATAAGAAGAAAATGCAGGAAAATGCATCAAACATTAATTCTATGACGAGTAATATCAAGCGTAGCATAGGCATGTGAGGGGCCATATTTGAGCTCAACGTTGGACTAGAAATACTAAACCAAGAGCAACTCTCTCTGTTCTAGATGCATAGTGCATGAGCGGGTGTTTCTGTATTACATATGATGTTTTTAAAAAAAAATACTGCAGCAATGCTGAAAAATTACGGTGGTATAGGTTCACGGTAATTGAGGAACATCTGAAATTATTGGTTTTGGTATTGTCAAGAATACCAACAGCATGTTTATCTGTAATGAACTACAGGCTTAAAATCATCTCAAGAAAACCCCAGCAAAAATAATACAAGTGGATAAATACATCCAATTCGTTGACTTAGATTAACCGCTACGATGACATTGGAAAACCCCCCCAAAAATAACCAATTTTAGGATGCTGTTAGGCAAATAGAGCTACTATGGTCCTCTTCCAACGAACTTCAACACAATCGATTCACATAGGCGGCTACGCTATCCAGAAGAGAAGTATGACTAAGGACATGTCCACCAATATCACGCGCCCAAGCTTCACCCTCGGCAGACCTCTGCTTCAGAACGTCATTGAAATCTCCAGATTCGGTCGTAGCTGGAGGTTCAGCACTATGAACGAAAACTTTCGGAAGGTTGAAGTAATGTTGTACAATAGTATCACTATCGCAGTCTAAAATGGCTTCTCGGATGGTCACAAGTCCACTCTTCTGTAACAGTTCACCATCACCAGCATTAATGAGATCTTCAATGTATTTCTTTAAGGCGGGTTGCTGGAAATCATCGGCAATGTAGAAGCTTATTCCATCAAATAGTTTTGGCGCCTGCAATAACCCCATAAATACAATCAGCTGCCTTACAACTTAAGTAGATCGCTCATTAATCTATTTATGCTGGTCAGTGAGAAAGAGAACCTTTTCCATGGCTCGACTTCTCCCAATTTTAGGCCCATCAAAGCAACCATGGACATCATGAGTGACTTCATAGGGCTCTTCAGGAACAGGATGCCCAGCCTGGATGCAAGCTTTAACCCCTGCGAGATGGAAACTCAAGTAGCATAAGAAGAATATCCAATGTTCCAAATTATACAGTTTTAGACAAAAGAGTAGCATAAATGTACATGCAATTCAAAATATAGACCAAACATACACATCAAACCATTTCTTTATCATAAAAGTGCAATAGAATTTTCTTTAGGGTTAATAGAGGAATGTTTTTATCTTAAACAATCTTCAAGGTATCTTCAGCAGTAAAAATTCTTACACTCTATAGTCAGAACCCATTTCCCAGTTAAAATAGCCATGAGAAACTTCAAGGTTCTGCTGCATCCACCATTTTCATCGACAGAGGCAATGACATGTGTTACAGTTGGCTTCCACATATTAGTTACATCTGATTCACTAATCCTGCCAAGTTTCTCCACAAGACCCTGTAAATCACATCAAGAAATGTATGAGCAATTAACATCTACAGACAGAAAAAGGCAAACTATATAAAGAGTAAAGTTGTGGAAGAGAAGTGCAGTAACAGTAATTCAAAGAAAAAAGGATAAAACTTGGCTGAATATATATATATGAGAAATATAGGTATGCTTGGTACCAAGCACAAATTGTGTGTTTGGTAGTGAGGTGATACAATCCCTTTCACCCATTCAAATGGAGGACCACATTCACATGGGTTGAGAAATGCATAAGGATATGCAATCATTTGAATGAGTGGAAGGGATTATGCCACCTCACTACCAAACACAACTTTTTTGGCTTGGTACCAAGCATACCCATCTCTCTCTCTCTCTCCTCTTCTCTCTCTCTCTCCTCTCTCTCTCTATATATATATATATATATTATTATATATATATATATATCATATATATATATATCTATATGAGAAATAATAGAAAAACTTCCGTACCAAGTGCTCCAAACAACGTTGTAGTGATGGGGCTAATCTATGCCCTACATCTACAATGATGTTGAGTGGAAGGTGGTTGCGAGGCTCTATCTTCGACGCGTGTGATGACTATGGGACAAGATTAGGTCCACTCACTACCAAGTTGCTTTAAGAACTTGGTACCAAGTTCTCCATCTCCGTCTCTCTCTCTCTCTCTCTCTCTCCCTCTCTCTCTCTCTCTCTCTCTTAATTTATATATATATATATATATATAATATATATATATATATATATATATATATATATTTATATACTATATATATAGAATGCCACTGTTCCAAACATAAAACCAGTAGAAAGGGCTACCATGCGTTTACCTTCTCTTCCTTAGAAAGAGCAGACCCACAGAAAACCCAATGTCTATCCCAGATAGATGATGATGTCAAATTTCCATGCTCTGGTGTTGATGATGAAGACAGATCTCCTGATGTACCAGAAGGGTCTCTGGAATGGTAGAAACAAATCAAGATTAGAAGAAGCTAGCCCATCTGATTCTAAAGGAGGTCAATTAAGACCCCACAGGAAACAAAGAATCTAAGGATATAGCTCATGTAGAGGAAGAAGCATTACGGGGATTGTTTTCCATTGCTCTTAGATTTTTTCTTTGATTTGTCACACGGCAACTTATGTGAAGCATGAGCAGGACAAAGAACAAGGTAATTTTCCTATCACAAGGAAAAGAATTCATTGAGTTAAAGACTATCCAGTTTAATACTATAATTTGGTATCAATGATGCAATAGAAAATCAACATACAGAATAGGGCTACAAAAATTACGATCAAGAACTTACACAATCCCAGCGGCACTCTAGGATGTTATATGCACAGGGAGCATGATAGCTTCTCTTGCAGCTCTTCACATAACAACCAAGAGCAGCCCCTTTCAAACCACAGCTGGTACATTTGATCTTCGAAGCACGAGCTAATTCACTTTTCAAATTTTTTACAGTCTCGCCCGAGAAATATACTTGGGGTGCCCTATGTTAGAATTGATGAAAGAAAATAAGAAACCTCTTACAACATATATTGAGCTATACCAAAGAATAAGAGCAGGTGCATGCAAGACGTGTCCTGCCATTAATTGTTGGGTGTTGCTGTGGTAGTGGTTCATGTGGTGTAGCTGTGGTGGTGGTCCATGTGGGTGGGTAGATTGGGGAGATTTCTAGTGTAAATGTCATGGTAAATTATCAACAATTTAATGCTGGACATTTCGTTTTACCGAAAACCAAAATAATTATATTTTTGGGAGTCAAGAGGCAATGCAAAATCCAACAAAGCAGCGTATATCAAACAAATGATCAACCGTAATCCAAGAGAATGTGAAGACAATAGGTTAATGAAATAGATACCATTCAATGCATTTCTCATGCACATTCATGACATTGGGGTGTGTAGCTTGATCCAAACCTACTCCTTCCCCATTTAACAAATGTAGCATCTTTCCTGAAGCCTGAAAGTGAACATTTTACACATGGAGTTCAATGCATTTGGCGCTTGGAATTAATAATAAGCTACATTAATCAAATAACCAATGGCTTAATGGAAGTCTTCTTTTACCTCAGTGGTTTTAAAGGAATGACAGAACATGCATTCCACAGTTCTGTTTGCACTTAAACCTTTAGAAGTCTCCAATGGATGGGTGTCAGAGCAGTCGCTGTGCTTATGTTCACAATCAGGGTTTGGTGTTGCAAACTCCACAGAGCCTATTCCAACTTTATCTCCAGCATCACTCTCACTGTTTAACTTCTGCCTCTTAGGCCTGCCAGTCTCAACATGCTCTCTAGGCTCATTTCCAACTTCTTTCTCTTTGACCGTGAGAATGGATCTCTTGATTTGCTGGACAATACAATTAGAATTCACAATTCAAGACACAAAACAAAAAGTGGTACGAATATTTATGAAAGAATGTATGTAGTAGTAGTCACTGAAACTATATGAATGATAAAAAAATAAAATAAAATAAAATAGAAAATTAAGTTAAGCATAAACACAAACCAAAGTAATATGTTATTCCACCTTAGAATATGTAAGTAAAATAATGTAACTTACATGTTGCCTTCCATTATCACTGTTGTCACAATCTGAATCCTTAATGCTGCCAAAAGACGGAGGGCTACACTGTTCTCCTCCATCAATTAATGCTTCTTCCCCAGATCTTTGCATTGGGGGTCCGTTTGACTTTCCTTCTCTTGGTGTCATTGTGTTAGATGTATACAGCTGCGGATCAGATAATTTTTCTCTGACCATGTTGTGCATTAATTCTCTTTGTGATATATCTATAACATAATTGTTGTCTGATGATGGACCTTCACTCGTGGGCACTTTTTTGTCTACAAACGTTAAAATATATAGCTATTATCATATGTACATGTCAAAAAAGAAACACAATATGTTTGAGTGAGAAGAAAAGAGTACCAAAATTTCTATCTTCAGACTTTTGCTGAGGAAAGTTAGCAGCTACCGCAGACTTCATATCATTGTAAATGATTATCAGTGACTTTACATGGCCAGCAGGTCGAAGATCTGCAATATTTTCTTTAAAAGTATTAAAATGATTTAGTTCTCATAAGAACTATATAACTGAAAGACAAGAAATTACCTTGATTAAGAAAAGATAATTTGCAAGAAGGGCATTCACTTCCACTTTTTATTAAAGTAGGAATGCAGTGACTGCAGACAATTAAAGAGACTTGTTAGTATGTTACAAAGAGAAACTGCCTAATCAAAGTGGGCAAATCAATTCACAGATTCAAACCTGCAAAAAATGTGACTGCAAGGTAGCATTATTGGCAGATCCAACAACTTTAAGCTGGCAAAAGGAAGTAGAGGTAAATACAGACACTGAGAACTGAATAACATTACAAGCTTAGCTAAAAGATGACAGTGCCAACACCTGACCCACCCCAAAAAAATATAAACAAATGAATGTCTATAGAGTATGGGAGAAATTAGATTCAACAGAAATAGTACAATCAAATTGAGATCAAATCTGCAAGTATAGCCAAATTGTTTTGCTTCATGAAACCTTACTGTCTCGGAAACAGAGATCAGAGAAGGAAAAAATGTAGTTACATTCTAGAATAAGACCTGTGCTAGAGATGTGAGATTATGAATGTGTAAAACATTTTCTTTAACATAACTCAAGTGCTTGATTCTTAAATTATTGGACAAAAGACATGCTTGCAAGATTAAGAATAATGGGTTAAGTGTTTTTAATAACCATGCCCTTCTCCATCAATGTCCACATTCCAACAGTTAGAATATAAAATTATAACTCTTAGTTCCGCCACATAACATCAGAGTTTCCATTCAATGAAGGAACTTTAAGGTGGTGTCAAAGTATAGGTGCCAACAGATAAATATATGGAAATTAACTGGTATAGAAGGATATTATACAAGGAAGCTAACAGATAACAGTTAACTGTCATATTTTTTTAACAAAATAATAAAAATAATAATAAGCAACAGCAAAGTCTCTCTACGCTTTTAATTATGTTCATCCAATTCTACATGAATCAGCTGAAGGAGAAAGACTCTGCAAGTTAAAAATGCCAATACGGGCATACTTATCAACAAAAGGATAACTAAATTTGCCAAAATATAAACAAAGATCAAATTTTGACTCCTTAAGACTCATTCTTTCTTTGTTTCCGCTAAAAAGAACAGTTTTTTTTTCACCTTAAAACTCATTCTTTTACCCCTGATTTATTTAAAGTCTAAAAATATCCAATATCAATCCTGACATCTAGATCAGCGACCCAGTATCTCCAAAATCCCAAGAATGAACAAATCTACCACTAAATTAAAGAAAAAAAATACGTGGATTTAAGAAAACTTAGATTAACTGTCGGTACCAAGCAGGACATTTGAGCTCCAATTCCATCTTCTGCAGGTTGAGAATCACTGGATTCAAGCAACGAACCAACGCCTCAGAATCCCCCATTCTAATCTCTCTCTCTCTCTCTCTCTCTTCACTCTCGCTCAAGGATCTAAAATCAGGGCTAGGGTTAGGGTTTTTATTTTAAAGATGATGAATTTTCCGCCTTTTCATTTTTAGCTTAGATTTTTGGAGGGAGAACGAATCAGTTGTACACGTGTAGGGCTGATCGAGTGCCACGTACGTTCGCGTTGGAAATTGGCGCCAGAAATGTCATCTCAATTTGGCGTCGATTGGAGCGGGCGGGGAAGTGCATTTCGCTTCTGGGCTGTCAATGGGCCTGGCCTGGATCAAGAGTCTTGGCCCGCAATTAATTAGTGTTCTCGTGCCATACGCGCAGAGGGTAAAGAATGGAAAGAAGTTGGAAATATAATGGAATAGATGTGGGAATGGAATGTCAATTCACATTCTCATATTTGGGTGTGTTTAGAGAATGAAATGGCAATAGCAATCGTATTCTCATTCTCGTGTTTGGTATCATTTATTCACATGTGAGAATAAAATTTAGTTTTCTACTAATGCCCTTATCAAAACATAAAATTTAAAAAACATTAAAATATTTTAAATATTACTAAATCATTCATTTTTTAAGAAAAATAAGTTTTATAGAAATGATATTTTTTTCACTCTCCTAATAATTGCTAAACATTGTCTTCTATTAGTTATTGAAATAAACTTGCAGTGACCAATTCTTAAGAGGATATTTGTTCAACTTTTTGCTAATCATTCAGTAATTAGTTTATAGAGAGAATTGAAGAACTATTTGTCTCGTGAACATGTTTTGTGCGTTTGGAACTTATGAAGTTATCTTAAGAGGAGATTTATTAAAAATTTTACTAATCATTCAATAATTAGCTAGAGATACTCTATCGACAAAATTGAAGAATTGTTTCCAAGTAATTTAACACCTAACACCAAAGATTAAATATTAGCTAACCTAATTGCCAATAGATTACCTAACCGAGTACCAAAATAAATAAATAAATCTAAAGG
Organism: Asparagus officinalis; assembly: GCF_001876935.1. Classification (NCBI taxonomy): domain Eukaryota; kingdom Viridiplantae; phylum Streptophyta; class Magnoliopsida; order Asparagales; family Asparagaceae; genus Asparagus; species Asparagus officinalis. Next base: position 3,876,372 of record NC_033797.1, read on the forward strand.
TTAGGTAAAAATTAGTCGCACATATGAATTTAAAAAAGAAACAATGGTTACCTTACCAAGTGGCATCGAGGCGAAGATGATATTTTTTCTTCTACAAACGCGATGTGGAACTAGGACAAGGTCAAACAAGTATTTTAATATTTTATATTTATTTATATATTTGTACGAGTAGCTAATAATATTTTTTATAAAAAAATCCATATGAGAATTTATATCTATTCGTATCTTTTAAGGAGGGTATAATCAGAAATTATTTGATTATTTTTATTCCCTTTTAAGTGATAATATCAATTCATTGTTAAATGGTTGGGAATGACAATTCCTACATAAAGTGGGAATTGATAAGAAGTGGGAACAGAAATTCTAGAATCTAAAGATATATCGTGTTTGATAGGCATGAATAAAAAGTTAGAATTCCATTCCATTCACACTCATTCCCGCGTACCAAAACGAGGCGTAAAAGTCTTTAATCAATTGATCTCCGTCTACTTTTATAGATGCTAGTTGAATTCATGTGCATTCCACGCAATTACATGCATTCCACGCGATGGAATATTATAACTATTTATATTAGGTTTCTAATGAGACAGTCAAATGAGTGATTTTGGGTGGGTTTTTGGTGGGTCATAAATAGATGGGCCCATTTATGACTCATTTAATATTTTCTAAATTGATCACTTCTCACCCACCCATTTATTAAATTGATGGTTCATGGGTGATCCAATAACTCATTTAGCTATTGGACTTTTTTATATAAAAAGATTTTAGGAGTTTATTTTTTAAATGATATACGAAATCTAAAAAAAATCAACAACCAACTATAAATTTAGAAGTTATAAAAAACACCCTTAACAGTTTTAGAAAATGCAAAAAATACTCTCAAGAGTCTAGAATTATAAAAATAACTCTGAAATTTTAAAACCTAACTAAGGTACATGAAATCCAAAAATTATCAGGAGCCCCCTATAAATTTATAATTTGCGAAAAACACTCATAAAGTTTACAAACTTGTAAAAAATACCCTCAAGAGTTTAAAATTACAAAATAATCTCACATTTTTTTAAACTTGTAGATGAAGCATGAAATTTGAAAAAATTTAACAGTCCCCTATAAATTTAAATTTTATAAATAACACCCTCGTAGTTTTAAAAATTACAAAAAATATCCTCAAGGGTTTAGAATTACGAAAACCACCTTGAACTTTCAAAATCTACAAATGACACATAAAATCCAAAAACTACCAGTAGTCCCTAAAAAATTATAATTTGCAAAAAACACCCTCAAAAGTTAAAAATTATAAAAAATCCTCAAGAGTTCAAAATTATAAAACAATCTTAGTCTTTTCCAAACTTGCAAATGACACGAGAAATTTGAAAACTTCCACTAGTCCCCTATAGATATAGAATTTGCAAAAAAATACCCTCAAAATTTTTAAAAATACAAAAAACACCCTCAAATGGTTTAGAATTACAAAAACCACCCTAAATTTTCAAAACCTATAAATGACACATAAAACCCAAAACTTACCAGCAGCCCCATGAAAATTTATAAATTGCAAAAAACATCCTCAAATTTAAAAAAGTACAAAAAATACCCTCAAAATTTAAAAATTATATAAAACTCTCAAAAATTTTCTAAACTTACAAATGGCACATAAAATTTGGAAATCTCCAACATCTCCTTGTAATTTTAAACTTTTGAGGCTGTTTTTTATAATTTTTAAACATTGAGGGTGTTTCTTACAAATTATTAGTTTTAGGGGGCTAGTGGTAAGTTTTGGATTTTATGTCTCATTTGTAAGTTTTGAAATTTTAGGGTGGTTTTTGTAATTTTAAATCATTCAGGATGTTTTTTGCATTTTTAAAACCATGAGGATGTTATTTATAAAGTTTAAATTTATAGGGGCTGTTGAAATTTTTTAGATTTCATGTGTAATTTGCAAGTTTAGAATTTTCTGAGATTGATTTAGAATCTCGAACTCTTGAGTGTATTTTTTTACTAGTTTTAAAACTTTGAGGATGTTTTATTCAAATTATAACTTTTTAGTGGTGATGGTAATTTTTAGGTTTCCATGTATCTTAGCTAGGTTTTAAAATTTTAGAGTTGTTTTTATAATTCTAAACCGTTGAGAGTATTTTTTTTCCTTGTTTTTTTTTAACTTTGAGGGTGTTACTTGTGAATTTTAAATTTATATGGTGTTAGAGGAAATTTCATGATTTCATGTGTCATTTGTGAGGTTAGAAAGTTTTGAGAAGTTTTTTATAAATTTTAACTCTTGAGGGTATTTTTATAATATTTAAACTTTGAGGATAATTTTTTACAAATCTCAAATTTTTAAAGGATGTTGGTGATTTTCTAAATTTATGTGTGCTGGTCATTAGTTTACCTTTATGGTGTTTTCTATAATTTTGAACTTTTAAAAATATTTATTGCAGTTGTTGAGACTTTGAGGGTGTTCTCGAAAGAATAGTCATCTAAATAGACAAATGTGTTGGTAATAGCACGTCCATTTATGACCCGTTTATATTTAATAGAAATAATACACACTCATTTATGACCCACTTAACTAAATGGGTAGGTGTGGAGGGTTAATTTAGTGTGTGAGTATGAGTGGACAAATGATTTTGGGTCAATTTTATCATCCCACTGTGAATACTCGTCAAACTTTATACTTTTCTTATAATTATCTTCTTTTCTAATTTATATAAAAAAAAATTTCCCCAAGGACCCAAAATATGGGACCAATAGAGGGGACAAGTGAGGTGTCCCCCTCCTATTGGATAATGAGTTGGTAATCATTAATGATGGCTAACTCATTATCCAATAGGAGGGGGACACCTCACTTGTCCCCTCTATTGGTCCCATATTTTGGGTCCTTGGGGAAAAGCTCATATCAAACTTAAGAAATATATGTGCAAATTTGCACTAAATTCCGGGTCCAAGCCTCAAATATCTTAACCTACTAAATCCTCAATAAATGTTGGCATAAAACCCTCCAAATTACACTGTTAATTAAAATGCGGTCAAATAATCAAAATATCCCCGCTAAATTTTAACGAAGAACCCCCAATTAATTTTAAGTTTCGTCATTTAACCCCAATATCTTTTGGTAGGAAACCCCTAATAAAGTTTTTTATGATGTTCAATTTTTTTAAGTTATTTTTTTTGTAATTTTTAGATCTTTTAGGAGAATGTGTATAAGTTTGCATTATAAAGGAAGTTTGAATATTTATAACTATTGAAGTTTTCAGGTGGTCGTTTGTAATTTTTAAGATTGAAGGTTTTCTTTGTCATTTTTTAATTTTAGTAACCTTGTTTCCACTTTCATATTTTCTTTTTTTTTTTTGTAATATTTGAAATTTCTATGTAAATAATCAGAAATTTCATATTTTTAGGCATTATTTATAATTTTTTTGTTTTTTAGGGGGTTGTTCTTTTTTTAGTTTTCAAGGGGTTTGTTTCTAATTTTTGATTTTTTGTGACCTAATTGCAATTTTTAAGTTTTAAAGGTTTTTTGTAATTGTTGATTTCCAAAGAGATATTTGTTATTTTTAAAATTTTTAGAATGTTGTTTGTAATTTTCTAACAAATTATCCTTGAATTTATTAGGACAAACATTTTTAAATTTATGGATCATTATGGTTTAATTAGGATTACAAAATATTTGAATAATAAATGTTTTTAATTATGCATAACTTTTTTATGTGATTTCTTAAGTAAATATATGGTTATATCATACTCCCTTTAAAAGCACGAGTTCGGAAAATCTTTTTTAGACAAATATACCCCTTTATAGTTTGAACTACTTTATCTATAATTAAATCCTAAATTTTAATGATCAATATTACCCTTCACTATTTTAAATATTTTATTTATATCTTAATCTATCCTAATCATAGTCATATCTTATCCTAATCCTATGTGAACCATGTTTAGCTTAACAATTTAAAAAAACTAATATTAATAAAATATATAAAACATAAAAATGTTATTAGTTTATTAAGATAAAGAAATTACAAGTAGATAACATATTATAATACATGAAGTATTGCAAAAAAACCATAAAAGTTTTAAAATTACAGAAAAGACCCTGAAAAGTTTAAAATTATAAAACTCATCCAAATGTCTCAAAATTTAAAATAAAAAACATAAAATTAAAAAATTAACATCAGTTTGCAAAGAATTTAAAATTTACAGTTAACACCTAAATGTCTCAAAAAAATATAGAAACACCCTCAAAAGTTTAAATTACAAACAAACACATTAAAATTCTAAAAATTTAAAACTTACAAATAACACAGATGAATTCAAGAGATTACCATGATACACCTAAAACTTTTGACATTTAAATTTAAATTTTTTAATTAACACCCTCAATATCTCAAAAATTATAGAAACACCTTTAAAAGTTCAAATTTAAAAAAGCCACCCTAAAATTCTAAAATTTATAAATAAAATAAGATGAATTCAATATATTACCCTTAGACACCTAAAAAATTAAAATTTACCAAAATTAACCTCAAAATTTATTTAAAACTCCTTCAAAATTTAAAAATCGTAAAAAAAAACTCTAAATTTTCAAAATTTTTAACTAGCACACATCAAATTCGTCGATTGGTAGACCGCTAAAATTTAATTTTTTTTAAAATTAATCTATAGTTTTAATAATTACGAAAGACACCCTCAAAATTTTAGAGTTATAAGAAATATACTAACATTTAAAAAATTACCACTAACACATGAAACATAGAATTTACAACTACCAAACTTAAAAGTAAATTTTTTAAAAACTCTTTCAAAATTTTAAAAATTATAAATCACGCCCTCAAAGTTCAAAACCACAAAAATGGGCTAAAATTTTAAAACTTGGCGTAATTTCATATAATTTTAGTAATAAGTTGGGGTAGCCAAAATACATTCGTAACATTAATTGATAGATGTTTAAATCCATAGAAATGATAAAACACTATAATATTATACCTTAGCATTAATTGATTTTAATTTAGAAACTTTAATCTTTGACGTTAATAATATTTATAGGGTAAAAGAATACAAGGAATTACATATGGAGAAACTATTAGAATATTTAGAGATAACTTTAAAAGAATTGAGTTATTTCCATTGCAAATGGGAAAGTGATGGAAATAAATCTAAAATTCAGAAAACGTCAATGAATCACTTGAATTGGCATTAACATAAGACATATCTATTAATGAAGCACTGAATGAGTTACATTAAAAAATAATTTAATAACTTTATCCTAATCAAAGAAAAAATCTCCATGGAAGACATAAGAAAAATTAGTAAGTATTCATAAATTCCATACTGTGTTCTTCAAATTAAATATTAATATTATAATCTAAGAGAAATTGGTAATGAATAATGCAGGTATTTAGTTTAGATCTTTATGGAAAATGACAGGGATAGAGCAAAGGTAATATTATTGAAATAACAGAAATTTTTATTGGATGCACATCAGAAGAATTCATTTTAGAGGAAAATAAAGAGATAGCTTCTAATTTATTTAAGTAATAAATTAGGAACACAAAGAATTTTATATATATGAAATTAATATTTATTCTCATTGAAATAGAAAAAAATCAAAGTCTATATTTTGAGCAGTTTGTGTTGAACATCATAAGTACATTTGACTTCTTTGTAAAGTTAAATGAGATGATAAAAAATTAACGAGCCTAGGAAAGATAATAGCATAAAAAATACAAAATTAGCCTGATGTCACAATTGATGTAGATGATGAAGACAATACTCTAGAATTGTCCGAGAAATGATAAATGATAAACCTGAAGAAGGATTGATCTTAACTCAATAAAAAATAAAATAGAAGAAATAAAAACAATATTTTTTGAATATTTTATAGAATAGTTTAATTATTTTAAGTGAAATTAGGAATATTTAGAAGGGAGTTTCATGAATTTTTTTCAGTACTTTTATATTCTTATGTGGATGTTTTTATCATATAAAAGTATACTAGAGTTAGCATTAATCTTTAATTTATATTTTTTTATGAAGTCTATCAATGATTAGGAATAAACTTCATATTCTCTTTTGCATCGTTTTAACATACTTTAAATCAATCATTTTGCCATATTGGTTTTAAATATTCACCTTCCTTGTATAACACTATTTTAATATTTTTCACTTTGCAATGCTATACTTTCTCAAATAAACCTTAGTTTCATATCGGTCGAAAATAATATGAAAATTCAAATTATTTTTAAATTATATTTGTTTTTTGTCAATTCAAATATCAACATGAAAATTTAAATTGGGTGTATCCCATTTAAACAAACATAAAAAAATAATCGGGATGTAAGAGTTTAAAGAAAAAAATGAGCACAAACTGTCAAAAATACTTAATCATGGTATTAAATCACGTGCATTGCACGTGTGTAAAAACTAGTATATATATATTTTTGAGATGGCTAGCTTTGGTTAGGATAGAATATAATAATAATGTAATAACTAAAAGGGTTAAGTGTATTCTTATCCATAGAAAGTTTATCTCAAACTCTCACTTTTAAACGGAGCATACAGAATGATCAATAATAATAATAATAACATGTCAATAAAATTTCTCTTACGTTATGCATTATAAATCATCTACTGTTTTCTTAGAAATTCTAAAATTCCCTTTTTTTTTGAAGCAGCTAGAAAACTAGAAATTTGAGTAGTAGACTTTATTGCATTTAATTAAAACAAATTAAACTTTTCCTCCTTCGCATTATTGCACCTTTATGTTAGGGCCTGTTTGTTTCGCAAAAAAATACAGAAAGTGGAGGAAAGTGGGGGAAAAGAAAATAATTTTTGACGTTTTCCTCCACTTTCAGAGGTTTGGTTCGTCAAAGTTATAAAAGAAAGTGGGGGAAAGTATGAGCTGTCACTATATTATTGGTTGATGTGAGTAATTTTTGATGTTTTCCTCCACTTTCCTTGTTTAGATTTTTTTCTTGTGTTTGGTTCATTCTTAAAAGTTGGGGAAAAAAGATAAGATGAGATGAGATGGGATGAGTTGTCACCATATTATTGGATGATGAGATGAGATGAGTTTTCCTCCACTATCCTTGTTTTTTTGGAGGAAAGTGATGGAAGGAAAATTTTAATGACATGTGATGAGTTGTCACCATATTATTGGATGATGTGAGTAATTTTTAAAGATGATAGAAAATAAAGAAAAGTGGGGGAAAGTGAGTTAGATGAGTTGATTGATGTGACTCATTTCTTGTGTTTTGTTTATTTTTAGATGAGTTGATTGATGTGACTCATTTCTTGTGTTTTGTTTATTTTTAAAAGTATGAAATGAGATGTAGTGGGATGAGTTGTCACAATATTATTGGAGGAAAGTGGAGAAAGTAAAGAAAAGTGGGTTTTGGAAAGTGGGGGAAAGTGAAAAAGTAAAGGAAAGTGGGTTTTGGATTCCGTGAGCACCTAAAATTTCATTCTCTTTATGTCAGTGTTCTCGCGCCTACTTTATATAATTATGCTTTTTGGCTAATTATTGTCGGGTCATTCGAAGTTGTCCCGTTTTGTTAATCAGCTCTAAAGTTGATAAGACTAGAATTATTATTGGAATTTGATAATTAAAGCTTAAACATGCAAATAAGATATGCTTATATTTGTGAATTATTGGCGGAGGATTTGATGGGTAAAGTAAAGATCCTCTCTATATTGTTGATTGAGAAAGAGCCTCTATATTTATTTATTTAATATCAATCAATATCATTAACCAATGGAATCAATTAACAATACGTAAAAAAACCTAAGTGGGGTTTTGTGATATTTTCAAAGGACCAATACGTAAAAAAAACCTCCTCTTATCACCGAAACTGTTTGCAGGAGAGAGAGAGAGAGAGAGAGAGAGAGAGAGAAGGAATGGCGATTGAAGCGGAGAAGATGGTCGTTGATAAACTGATGGCAGCAAAGACGGCGTCCAAGAAAACATACAGCGAGATCGCGGAGGAAACGGGCCTGACCAACGTCTACGCGGCCC
>NC_033797.1:3884389-3914900 GCF_001876935.1 Asparagus officinalis
CAGGCCCAGCTGAAGCCCGAAACAGCGGCCGCTCTGAAGAAGTCCGTTCCGGACCTGGCTGATGATCTCATCGAGGAGATGAAGAAGCCCCCTTTCAGATCCTACAGCCCCAATCTCATTCAAGAGCCCGCCGTCTACAGGCAGTTCCATCTGCGATCGATGTTTTCTTGTTTGTTTCCCGCTCAAAATTGATTCTTTTAGGCGATTTTGAGGGTGGAATTAGGGCTTGGAGGAGGGGTTTTAGTTGGGAATGGCGGCGGGAGGGGAGGAAGAGGGAGCAGAGTGGGAAAGATTAGTGCTTTTTTATATATTCAGATTAAACCCTTGGTAATTAAGCCAAATAACTTGCATGTATTCGACACAATTGATGTTGAATATATGTAAAGTGGTTCTAGGGTTGCTTCAAATTCCATCGCGCATAGATTTAAAACCGGCACCAACACTTCTTTTCAAAATTTCACTACGTTTGAATATAAAATTATAACCCTCAATCTTCACCAAAACTTTCAGGGTTTTTGGTGTAAGCGCCCTAGATTCAAATCCCGTTGGCCATGAATTTTATGTGGATTTTTAGCAAGGTTTCAGCCCATGGCAATTAGCCTACGGGTGCGGATTTTTAGCAAGGTTTCAGCCCATAAAAGAGGCAATTAGCCTACGGGTCCATGTTAGAATATAAAATTATAACCCTCAATCTTTACCATAACTTTTAGGGTTTTTGGTGTAAGGGCCCTAGATTCAAATCCTGTTGGCCATGAAATTTATGTGGAATTTTTAGCAAGGTTTCAGCCCATAAAAGAGGCAATTAGCCTACGGGCGCATGTTAGAATATAAATCTATAACCCTCAACCTTCACCAAAACTTTGGAGGTTTGGTGCAACGGTTAGAGGGGATTTAAGACACTGTAACTACTGCATGCTCCAAACATAAATTGTTGCTCTTCGTATTTTCCTCATTCTGGGCTTGGTTTGTAGTTTTTTCATATTAATAGCTAACATTTCATTCATAATGATTTCCTTTAACAACTAGACATGTCTATTTTGCCCTCTCACAATATGATTTTACAGACTAAATGAAGCTGTAATGCATTTTGGGGAGAGCATCAAAGAAATTATCAATGAAGATTTTGGTGATGGCATGTAAGTCAATATAGTCATTTTTTCTTTCTTTATGATTCTACTGCTTCTAGCTTATTGTAGGTAGTTCAAGTAACTTGCATTATGGTGGATTAATCATGTTTTTTTTAATATCACTTCGTATTGTCTTAGGCCATTTTGTGGTGGCTGTGTAAATTATTGGGGAAAGGTTGTCTTAGGTTGTAAGGATTCTAGATTACGACGTAGAAATATGCTGATGAGTAAAATCTAAAAAAATGGATGAGAATTAACGCGGTAGATACTTTTATAGGTCAAATTTTCAAAACCATCCCTTTCAGTATTTTATTTGCAAAAAACGACCTATTTTGAAAATAATTATAAAAACCGACATGTTTTCAGCCCAGCGCTGAAAACAGGTCGGTTTTTGTAAAAAAGTTTCCGAAACATCACGGGAGCTCAACTCCCGTGAAGTTTATCGAGAAATTAAACTCCACGGGAGTTGAACTCCCGTGGAGTTTAATTTCTGCTTAAAACTCCACGGGAGTTCAACTCCCGTGGAGTTACAGTCGAAAATTTCCAGAGAACCGATCTCTGGAAATTTTTGACTGCAACTTCACGGGAGTTCAACTCCCGTGAAGTTGCAGGTCACCCATAATGCACAGCCTGCTGTGCATGTTTTGTATATGTACCTGTTAACTCATATATATGCCAATTTATTTGCAAACAACAATATATACATGATTCAACCATGAATTATAACTCATATATATGCCAATTTATTTGCAAACAACAATATATACATGATTCAACCATGAATTAAACACACACGATTATGTATATGAACAATAATTTACCTTCAAAAGTTTAGTATTTGAAAATTCAGGAAAGTTATAAATTTTAACAAAATAAGTTCAAATACAACCCAATATAGCTCCCCTCCTTCCTCTCCCGTCCAAATGAGCGAGACCTGTCCTCACGGCCTGCGAACTCGTCGACGTGAGTCTTATGAAACACCTGCGCTATGCTCTTCTTGATCCTGCTGAGGAGCCCTAACGCCACCTGATCCTGAATCTCAGTCACGTGCGCATCAATATCAGCATCAATGCTATCTAAAACACGGACCTGCGTGGTAAACAATTTATTAAGTATCAACTTAATAAAAAATGTTATAATTTAGCTTAAAAACTTACGTAATCTCTCTCGTTCATCCCACTAGGGATGTAACTATCTGTCGGTGGGCGTGGTATGTGTCCAGCTAAGGGCTGTGGGTCACGCGTGATCCATCTACGTGTGATACCCCAATACCAACGCATATACGTGGTATAGTCAACAGTTGTGGGCCTCGTATCCTGTATGCAATCCCACCTGTGAACCCACCTGTCTATGTAGGCCGCACGGACTACGGCCCAGTCAGTCCGGTGCGATGTAGGGCGCCGCCGACGATTGATCTGCTCGACAGGATCTGGAATATGCTGAGAGAGTGTAAACTGCCGTAGCACACGGTCCGGGACATGCATCTCTACGATCTCCCAACAGATCAATGGAACTCTGGCCCTTCACAAGTCGGGACTATCTCGGCAGATAGGTGCAAGAGAATGCATATCGAGCTCCGGCGGTGTATAGGGTCTCCACTTGAACTGAAATAAAATAAAACATTTATCAGTATCATACAGAAAAACTATAATATTCATACTTCTTGAGTTTTATATTTACATGTTCGTGCTGGAGGACATCAAGCCCATTTCGGTAAAACTGACGGTGACGTGTCGCTGATCTATACTGAGCGTATCGCACGTTATACCTATATGCAGAATAGCGGATATATAAGTACAAATATTCAGGTTACTAATGAAATATGTGTGTGTACAATTATACCTGTATGCCAACGGATACTGCCCCTTTAAGTCACGGTGCATGAGTAAAGTGGGTCGTCCAATATGAATGCGCTCCCATGACCAAATCTGTATCAACGTACAACATCCCTTGAATTCTTTATTCTGCATCAGGATAAGTATATTCATAAAAAAATTACATTAATCGAAGAAATATATATCTAATTTATTCGTATTACCTCTCCCGAACCAATATGGTCTGAACAATGACTCGCCTGAAGGTACAAAACGTCGGGATTTTCCGGTCCCGGATCCATAATGAATAGACCTGTGATTAAAATATGAGCATATATACAGAGTGCAATGAACACAGTATCATACAGAACATATTACAAATAACGAGTATCATACGCAAAGATAACAAATCTGAATGACATACATGATCTGACATAGTGCAAAATGCTACGATAATACAAATGCATGGGTGAAATGAACGCAGTATCATACAGAACATATTACAAATAACGAGTATCATACGCTTCAAAGATAACAAATACGAATGACATAGTGCAAAACGCTACATAATACAAATCAACGCCTAATACTAACTGGACACCTATTTTTGTTGTGACCCGGTTGATCACATCTACTGCACTTATTTCTCCTAGCTCCTTCACGTCCATCATCCATACTATTTCTAATACGCACGGAACGAGGGCGCCCCGCCGATTTTTTATACAATGGAGGTAATATCCGTGGCCCATCTTGTGTCTAATGTCGACTATCGTATGGTGGACGAAAACACTCTTTGTACGTTTGTTGATAGTTGTATGCAGAATACCAAGCGTCGACAAATTCATAATGTGAAATGCGAGCACCACCCTGTAGGTCGGAGCAAGCTGCTACAACATGTGAACAAGGAATCAATTGTAGTTGCGGTACATTGCAAGTGCACGTACAAGTGTGATCCACCAACATATTGACTTTGTAAGAGCGATTTTCTCTGTGTGTTATTCCCTCGAGCACCTCCCATTCATTAAAACTGTATCGTACAACCTGAAAGGACCGAGCTTGTACAATCATGTGCACGCCATTGAAGCTGTATTGGCATGCCGCGTGCTCCCCTGAGCACGCCATTGAAGCTCTCAGACGCGTTCGTAGTCATCATACAGAACCGTCGACCGCCATCCTCACATAAAACCCACTTATCAACATTGTTTGGACCCAAACTAGTTTCGATCCAATCATGTGCGGCTCGTGAAGTGAACTTGATCCTCTCTCGTATTTGTTCATAAACATATTTTTCTGTTGCACAACCGGCTTGCCAAAGTAAGTCTTGAACTTGAGTGTTTCCATACTTCTTCTTGAAGTTGTCTCTAATATGTCGCAAGCAATAGCGATGTGCATGTGGTGGCGGGAAATGTCGTTGGAGTGCTCTTGGAATTCCTTTCATCCTATCGGATATGAATGTAATCCGCCGCGTCCCCACACTAGGTATATGATATCTAATGCATGCAAAAAACCAAGCTCAATTCTCTGTGTTTTCAACATCAACCACTGCGAATGCTAAAGGAAACAACCCGCCATCCGCATCAACTCCGGTTGCAATAAGCAAAACGTCTTTGTATTTACCATATAAGTGAGTTCCATCAATGCTAAGAAGAGGACGGCAATATCGAAACCCCTCAATACAGGGCCCAAATGCCCAAAATACACCGGTGAACCGTCGTTCTCCGCCATCAACGGGGTCCGAAGATACTTTGTAGACAGTCTCCGGATTTTCTCTTTTGAGTGCTTCAAGATAATGAGGTAAGATCTCATACGAATTATCCCAATCCCCGAATATTTTTATCATCGCCTTCCTCCTAGCATTCCAGCACTTGTGATATGATACATCCAAGTTGGTGGCTTTATGCACTAAAAGACGGATATCTTTCGGCCTTAGATCAAGAACCTCCCTCAGATGCGGTAAAATCAATCGATATATAAAAGAAGAGGACGCATTCTTATTATTCATCTCTAATCGAGGATTGCTACAAGTATGGAGTCTATTGTATACCGTGATTTTGAATTGCCCACCTACTCTTGCACCCGAGCGTGAATTAAGCTTCCACGGACCTCGCATTGCCGTCGTGGTGTCCACTATTATCTTCGACATCCTCATCTTTGCGATAGAAACAAATCACATTGTAGCTTGTAGTATTATTTTTCGTTGGCCTGAACTTCACATTTTTTGCAATGGAATACGTGCGACACATTGTAGCTTGTAGTATTATTTTTCGTTGGCCTGAACTTCACATTTTTTGCAATGGAATACGTGCGAATAGCATGGATCAATTTCTCCTTACTCATTTTTTGCAATGGAATACGTGCGAATAGCATGGATCAATTTCTCCTTACTCTCGTAAAGATCTCCCTTTATGAATGAGAAGTCCTCAGCATGTGTATCAACACCACTATTAGTGCCAATAGGAACACTTTTCATCGCGGAGTTATCAATCCATTCATCTCCTTGAAGTTCATCGGGCGGCGGATCCTCTAAGCCGACATACTCATTATTAACATAAGCCCCGTCGATGTGTTGGTTTTCCCCGCCATCACGATCTATCAAGGTCATGCTATTAATTTGTAATCCCTCATCTTCATCATCATTCTCGGATTCAACACTTGCATTATCTTCTTGAATTCCCGTGTTAGTATCGAAAGCATGCGAAGTTCCCACGAACGAAGGACCGCTCATGTATTGTGATTGTGTCCAACATTCATCTTGTTGAGGAGATAAAAAGCCTACAGAATCAACTTCAGGATCCTCCAACATGCGGGAATACATTCCTTCGTAGTTCAACGATTTGCCCAAATCTCTCTGATGTTTTTCAATGAACAATTCGACCGAACGCTTCTCGTCGTGTAAGACATGAATGAGACCCATATCGTAGTCACTTGATATTTGAATGCCACTTGTTCTGTTCCCCACAACAGGATAATTGCAAACCACACTGAGGTGATACTCACGTGAGTTAGTTAATGTAAGTTTGTGTAATTCATTAACCAACTCATCGAAAGTACACGATTTTGTTATGAACAACGGTCTCGTCGTGCCTCCTTCATAAACATGCATATTATTTTCCAGGTAATTAATCTTCCCATCATAAGAACAGAGAATTACAATTCGATCGTTCATCGTAACCTCTGAAGAGTGAAAAATTCAATATCAATATTACACGAAAAGCCAAATAAATATTGATTGTTACTAATTTTTACATTTAGGTAGTAACTCTAATTTCCAAATTCCTCTGAAGAGTGAAAAATTCAAATTATTTAATACATCTTCACAAAATTCGTAAATAATTCACAATTAAATTCTAAAATCTAAATACAATAATTTTCGAAATTATTGATAATTTCCCCTCTAATTTCACAAAATTATTGATAATTTCCACACTAATTCTTCACAAAATTATTGATAATTTCCCCTTTGATAATTTTCCCTCTAATTTTCACATTTATTGATAAATTTCACACTAATTTTCACATTTATTGATAATTTCCCCTCTAATTTTCATATTTCTTCACAAAATTCATATTTTACAAAAACCGACCTGTTTTCAGCGCTGGGCTGAAAACAGGTCGGTTTTTGTAATTATTTTCAAAATGGGTCGTTTTTTGCAAATAAAATGCTAAAAGGGGTGGTTTTGAAAATTTGTCCTACTTTTATATCTCGTTGGTCGTGTCGTGGGAGTTGAATAAATATGTATTTCTTACATTTGTAGTGATTTTTAGAATCTATAAAGGGTTATTTATAGCAAGGAGCTTATTAACTTCTACAAACATGTGAAGAGTTTACCCAGGTTAGCATTTAGCAGATTATATCCTGGCTCATGTCTCAGTTGGGTATATAAGTTTGATTTTCGCCCGCACTTCTGAGAATTCAGAAAGGAAATGTCAAAAAACTGTTAAAAACAGGAAACTTCGCACACATGGCACTTTGAAATTAATGGAGTGATGATAAACAGACTGCAACAATGCAATTTAAATTTTGTCCCAGTTCTTTTCTCTTTGCAACAAATAACACATAATCTGGAAGATGTATGAATTGCTTCAAAAGCATTTGGACAATATTTTTACAATTTGCCTGTCTCTTCTTTTCAGTATGTCAGCAATAGATTTCTACTGCTCTGTTGACAAGGTTAAAGGTGTTGATGGGAAAGAACGTGTAGTTGTTACATTTGATGGCAAATATCTACCTTACAGCGAGCAGGTTATTTTTTCTTACACTGTTTATATGCTAATTTCCATAATATTTGCAGTTTTTATTTGCGATAAATTTATGAACTGTTTGGGACAGGTGGTAAAAGCCCAAGTATATGTTATCACACAATGTTATCTCTCGTGTTTCTTGAGTTGGGCTTCTATACAATGTTGATTCATGCATCTTTTCTTGATTGATGCATATTGCGATGGTGATATGTATCAAAATTTAATTTTTGGTTGGTCCAGTGAAAGAGGGTGCTGTTTGGCAATGGGTTAAGTAAGGGGTTAAGGACTTAACCCCTTTTTAACCCGCAAAAAAAAATCTATACAAGGGTTAAATTGAGTTAATCCTTCATAATTTACCAAACGCAAAAAATACAAAAGAGTTAAGCTAACTCCTTTAGAGGGGTTAAAATGACTTAATCCCTCAAAATGGGGGGATTATTAATAACTCATATTTAGAAGGATTAAGAGTTAACCCCTCTATTTATAAATAAAATAATCAAAATCTTTGTTATTCCCAAACACTAAAAATGATCGCAAGAGCTAAATAAAACTTATTTAACGGGTTAATAATTTAGTTGTTCGGGCTATCGAATGGGCTAACTATGTTAATCTTTCGCCTTAATCCATCTTCCTTAACCATTTGCCAAAAGAGCCTGAAAAGTTTTTTTTTTTTTTTTTTGCTGGTCATAGTCTTGCAGGAAAAATTTATTTTCTACTTGTGTTTTTGCTCTATTGTTACCTGATTACTCCCAGTATGGATCAAAGGACAACTGATAAAACCATGAGCTTCTGAAGATGATTTTTTATTCTTACCTGTATTTTTTTATCAATTTTAATTTTTCTCATTTCTCATCTCTACAGAAATCTGAGGCTATGGTCTCGAAGCTGAAGCAGAGAAGTAAGATTTCATTGTCTTGAAGTTCTCCATACCTCAAGGTGGATATCGTGTGTGTATGTATGTAACCTTTTCCAGTGGGTGACGATAGTACTACCGGGGAATACCTTCAATGTAGTATTATCGCCTAACACTATTAGGTTAAGTAAAAACTGTGGTCCATTCAATGTTGTATTATTGCCTCTTAACGCTATCAGGTTAAATAAAAACATTGTCAGATTTCAAATGGATCAAACGAACTTGTATCATTTCGCAAAATCATCAGCAGTACTTGCTTCTGCCTACATTCATTTTTTCCCCCAATAATGATTGAACCAAGATCAGTTCTGATTATCTGCTGAAGTATAGTAGCATATTTTAGGTAATTTCTGCAGAACAGCTCAAGCATCTGATATCTAGTGAATTCTTGGTTATAAGCATTAGCCTAAAAGATAAGAGAGCATTGAGGACATATGAATGGAGCATTTGAATGAAGAAGCAATGCAAGCGGTAAGAGTAGCTTGAAGTTCTACATAAAATTGTGGAGATATTGACATAAAGTTATTGATGGTACGTAAACTCAAACCGTTCATCCCATTTCCAAATTTGTACCATGTAGGATTTTTAATATTGTAATAGCGGTTTTTGAGTTTGTGGTTTTCAAGACAAAGGTGTTTTTCACGACAATAGCGGAAATTTTATGTGGCATAATTTCAACCCTTAAACTTGAATATATATGATAATGATTGAGTTAATCAGACCCTTTTTAATTACCACTGAATTGGAGAGGATTTGGTCAAAAATTAAAAAATCACTTGGATTTGAAGATACCAGCACCACAGATATTTATGTGGCTGAAATAGAGTAAATCTTTGTGAAAGCAGTAGAATAAGAAGCAAGCCGGGATCCTTTATAACAAAGGGAGCTCGTCTTTCTGTTTTTTTTTTACTTTCACTTCCTAAGGTTTGGGCTCCCTTTATATACGTTTCATGTTAACCAGTGAATATTAGTTTTCTTTTCTCATTTATTATCGCTGTAAATCTTTTTTCTTAAAAGAAAATAATACTATTATAATCCAATAATATGAGAAAACCGTTTTGCAAGTTTATACTTTCTACTATTATCAGTCTGTATTCTCATCAATGATTTAAGTAAGGGCATGCATGGTTTCTTCAAAAGGTCTTTGAAATCTAGTTCTCCCAGGGACTGTTTTTTTTAACAGTTTGCCTGCATGTGCATGAAAGGATCAGCATTGCTAAGTGAAGCCTAGAATTCCTCAGAATGTGAAATCAAATTGATGTCTTTGTTTAGCTTCAGTATAAATTTGTAGGGTTAAGCATTTCATTTCGAGAGAACAATTCTTCTTACATCCCAACTGTATGAGAATTACAATCACATGAACTTGAGCTAAATAGCACTTAAATATACCCTATGGTTTCAACTATTTTTCAATTATATAGTCACTTGTATTTGGTAGCAAAGAAATGCTCCAAAGTTTTTTAAACTTGCACTTATATACCCTCACTTTTTTTAGTGGCACTTAAATACCCTTATGCTTTTACAAATAGCACTTAAATACCATAAAGTTCTTACAACTAACGCTTAAATACCCTAAAGTTTTTAAAACTCGCACATAAATACCCTCAGTTATGCAAACTTGAGTGTATTTAAGTGCAAGTTCTAAAAGCTATATGGCATTTAAGTGCCATATTTAAAAATTTTAGGGTATTTAAATGCAATTTTTAATAACTTCAGGGCATATAAGAGCTACCAAAAATAAGTGAGGGAATATAAGAACTTCAGGGTATTTTCTAGCTACCAAAAACAAGTAAGGGTATATAAGTGAAAAGTAGATGAAACAATAGGGTATATAAGTGCAATTTAACAGGTTAAACTTGCCTGTAGATTTCTAACTTGTTCGGGATTCCGATAGCATAGAAGAGTCACGTTCCATGTTGCACTGGATAGGACTGAGGATTCCATAGACGTGAAGTAAAGGCCATGTCAAACAAAACGAAGACTTGAAGCTGGTAATTTCAGGTTGCCACTGCATAACCTCTATGAATAGAACTTGTTAGCATTAAATCCTAAAGAGGGATAATATTTATTGCATAACATAACATTTCTATAAATACATATATAAATAATTGTTACAATAAATAGGCTTACACTTGGGCAATCAACAAAAATGTGCCTCGCGTGTACTACTTCCGGAGGACTCTAAAGCAAAGGTGAGAATAAATTCTCAGATGATGACCAGCAATTAGGGAGCCAGTACTACTACTCTTTAACAAGAACCGTTAGAAGATTGATCTATATACCAATAATAAAAACTTTCAGCTGTGCAACAGTTCAACAGCTGCAGTAACAACACCCTTTCCTTCTGAGTAGACATCTAGTCGTGGTTCCTCAATTTTCCTTTGAAGAAGTCTATCGAGCTCCCCTCTCAATCTCTGTTAGGAAAAACTCATATCAGATATTACATACAAGAACAACAACAACGACGACGACAACAAAAACAATAAGACCCTTCAGCACAAATCTTTGGTTACAGAATCATGAACCTTTCGCGCACGCGTATGCGCGTGAAATCATGGATCCTTCATTGAATTAAAGGGTTACAACCATTCTCTTGTTCTATTGAGGTTATATAACCACTTGTATCCCCTGAAGTAACGCTGAGATGTCATGTAGGAATCATACTAAAATGTGTCTTTTGCCCTCTGAAAAAAGGACAAAATCATCTTATTTGAGGGTAAAAGTAGTGCCATCTGAGATTCAGACAGTGTAAGTACTGAAAACCAAATGCGAGCACAGTACCATACTACAGGAAGCATGCCTGGAATTAACCCTTAAATTAAATAGCAAAGTAAGGACCATAAAGGCATTAGTAAATCTCATTCTCATTAATCTATAACTTTGTATAAGAATGTAATAGTGGTGAAAGGTTGTTCCTCAATTGAAAAAATCACCCACGCAGAAACATAACCAACCATTAACAAGCCTTTGGCATAATTTTACTGTTAGTAAATGCATAAGGATCCAATCAGAACTACCCTTGTACGAATGAGGCGGTCTACACCACAAATAGAAGAGTTAAAATCCCCATTTAACCCCCGACCACACATGAATGGTATAGATCGCCTCATTCTGTTGCGTTGTTGTGATAGAATCTGCCCTCTTAGTGAATGAGCATTTGGAGCAGAGATATTAGAGTGCAGTTGAAGCTTGTAATACCTGAATCAGTTGTATCACACTTTTTGGTGCAGAAAAATGAAGATAGCCTCCTAGCATTGTGATATCCTCCCCAGTTTTGCTTGGCTTGAGTGTGCCTCCAAAAAGAAGCAAAGCATACTCTGATATGTTAGTTGAGTCCCTGATATAAATGCTCGTAGTTTTCACCTTCTCACTGTAAACCAAGTAGGGCAGAGGAAACAAGTGGACCCCTGCATTCACAGAAGCAGGATGGATGTCCACTTTCCCGACGTCCTTACTGTAGAATGCTGTCCTCTTCCCTCTTTTTTTGCACAGGATGACATTAGGGTAAAGCCCAGCACATAGAATAGCAGAAATCATTTCCATATCATGCCCATAGTGGTTATATGCCTGGGATATATGAAAATAAGAAGGCATATATACTTAGTACCACACAAAAAGAAATTGCACAAAGACAGCAAAGAGCTGAGAAATGTAATTCTGTTATCAATTTATGAAAACCCAATACACGTAAGGTTCAGAAACTTAATATTCTATAGACCTATTAAGAAATTTAACAATTAAAGTTTTGAAAGAAATGCAATTCCATCATAATTTTATGCTAACCTAATACGCACAGGGACAAGAAATTTTAAAAAGTATTTATGGTCCAATGAAGAAATTTAGCAACTGAAAGTGAAGTTTAACAAGAAACGTAAAGATTTAATCATCTAGTGAATCTAGACAGAAAGAGAAACATAACCGCTGTAACTGCTGTATATAATGAGACTTACAATCAATCAAATCTAGAAGAATCAGTTAGCAAACAGCACGACCAAACTTGTGTAGTGAAATGCATACACTAACAGGATGCCACACATTGATTGGGACGAATTTATGAACAGAAGAACCTGAAGATCATACCTTGATTCCTTTAGCTTTGTCAACAAAGCCAATGTCTGACAAAAGATCAAGAAACTGGCCTCGCATGTCATCCATCATCTGCAGTGTCATAGGTGATAAAAAGTTTTGCCAACAAAAATCACGAGCTCTTCCACTACGCTTTGCATCTTTCCATGTATCAAAAGCTTTCAGAAGAGCAATATGATCACTGCAAACCGTTAGCAGTCAATTAGAGAAGATTTTAACTACAGAAATGAACTTTATAAGATCTATTAAGTTTATTTCTTACATGTTTATGTAAGTTGTGAAAGTTAAAATAAGTGGAATGGCTAGGCTCACCTGCAAGAATCACCAGCAAATGATCTTTTTGCACTGTCAGCTTCCTCTTTCCTGTTTATTGGTAGAACAAATGGGTCGCGGTGTGCAAGAGCAGAAGCTATTGTCAGAGCTGGATCCAGGCACTGGAATATGGATCCCATGAGTAGCATCTTTCCAATATTGGGATCCAAAGGCAGCATACAAAGGTGATGACCTATTTTAATTATTACAGAAAAAAGTCAGAAAGAAGTCATGAGAAAAATGACCAGAAAGAAAGAAACATCCATATCATTATTAGATTGTTTTATATGTAATATATGTCCTTAAAAATCACACGTATTTTCTTAACTACCACCCAAAGCTAAGTATTTACAAAACTACCCCCAAAATACCAACTTTGGGAGAGGGGGAAAACACCCTCAAAACAACTATGGTGAGTAAATATTTGACTTGTTGATATTATTACATTGCATTTGCAAATCAATCCATCAAAGCTGATGGTTTGTGGATTCGGTGATTTTTTATTTTTACCTCCAAAGTTGATGATTTGGGGGGAGTTTTGCATATATGCAACCTAAGGGCATATATACAAAGAACCCTATCTATTATAATCCCTATTTATATATTACTGCAAAACCACTAATATATACTATCACCAACCAAGAGGAGTGAGTTCTTCTATTTCATCTAAAGCCCCTATTGTTTTGAGAAGTTCAATTGCATTCTGAACAGCAAGATGATCAGGAGGCTGTAGTGCCTTCGCTAGAAATGTGGCAACAGCACCCAACTGTAGGCTCTTGATATTTAGGCAAAGTTCTTGCAAGGGGGTTCTGAGAATTTCAGGTAACTGATATTGGAGCATTGCTTCATGAACAAGTTTCGGATACAGCCTGTAACACACTCCTGGCTGAACACGGCCAGCACGCCCTCGTCTCTGTATGAAAGATCCCATAATTAGACAAATCAATTGACAGTCAATCACCTATGCTCTTGTTTAAGCTAACTTACCTGGTGTGCCGAAGCCTTTGATATCCATGATGGCAATAGACATGCCAACTTATTCAAAGCATCATAACTTGTCTCCTTTGCCTTTCCGCAGTCTATGACATACACAACATCATCTATGGTAATACTGCTTTCAGCAATATTGGTTGCTAAGACAATCTTCCTGCAACCATTGACATGAGACAAAGATGAATTAGTAATTTAAAAACTATCACTGATACGGATTCCATCGAAAAAATTATATCTGTATCATTGATAACTAGGGGATGCTTAGTAATTTGCAATAAGAGTAGATATGCTCCATATGGACTAAAAATTTTGATAATGTAAAACACATTACAAACAAGACTATTTTCTCATGGCTGTCAAATTTCATAGCCTTCCAGCTACCATATCCAATTTTCCAGCATTTCCAATCTAGAACCCTGTTAATTTCTAGATTTGGTGGAATCGTATGAAAACCATGTTCCTGCCTATCTTGATTTTACAAATTGATAATGTAAAACATATTAAACAGGACTACTTTCAGATGGCTATTTAATTTCTTTTCCTTCCAACTGTGATATCCTGTTTACATGCTAGAACCCTCTTTATTTCTACATTTGGTGAAATCTATTGGAAATTCATGTTCACACTTACTTTTAGAATTTGATGTTTAACCTAGGGCTTCTAGATTACAGGAGCAAAGATTAAGAACTTGATTGTCAAACTAATATGCTTATCATCTTTACTGCTTGCTGTTAACCTAGGCTTCCAAGGCTACAGGAGTAAAGATTATGAACTTGATTGTCAAACTAATTCATAGAGGAAAGAAATGATGAAAACTAAAAGGTCATCTAGCTGGGCTTAAATTAGGATTATTAAAATTCTTTGTTGCCTGCAACTGAGGAGAAAATAGATAAATGTATATCTAACTACATATAAAAGAGGATTTCTACGTCAAAACATTCACATATTTTGATGTGCTTATCATTAAAGTTTAAACTCAATAAACTTAAAAATGTTTAAATTCAAGAAAAAGAGTACTCACCTCATATTACTTGGAGGTCTATCAAATATTTCACGTTGATTCACAGTGGGCATTGAACCGTGCAACGGAAGAACAAGAAACCTGCTAGAATTTCCAAGAAGAGTGTTTGCTTTAATCTTTTCAAGCAACTTGGATATTTCATCCCAACCGGTAAGGAAGACAAGAATTGCTCCATCCCCTTCATTCCGACAAATATACTCGATTGTTGCTTCCACCTTAAAAGTTCAAGTAAACAAATATAAAATCAAATTCTACAACAGTATTATAAAAAAAAGAGAGATATAAAAGCAGAAAATGGCAGGTTATATATGCTGTATATAATTAGACAAACATATATTTGCAGTCATGACAAGTCAACTCTTTTTCAATCAACACTGGGTCAGTGTAGAACTGGCCCTTAGAATATTCAAAACTCCAAGTTGCATAAAAGCATTAATGTGGCCCACCCAAAAAGTTGGAACGAAGGGTTGCAGAAGGTCATAGAGTGAAGCACAATAAAATCAAGAAAATTTCCTTAAGGTTGGCCAACATGTCTGGCTACCATATGGTGTAAACCCTTTAAAAATTGGTATCAAACTCTGAAAACAACCAAGAACATATATAGACCAGTTAAGTCCAATGGCTACAAATTTGGAGAAAGAAATCTATGGTGCAAAAACTAGTTTAAGACACTTGGATCACTCCCAAGAGAAGTTGTGCCTCGAGTTACACAGACCTTAGTTATAAAATAAAAGCTGAAAGGATTCTCATCTTATGTGAACTGGAAACAAACATGCAAAAATGTCCGCTAAAGATACATGATCAATTTGTACAATTCAAAGAAATATAAGGTTAAAGCAAACATATGTGTAAATTCATAACAATATAAGCAACAAATAAAAGTAACAACTTAAGCCAGACAAAGCTTCAGCAACAATTCTGTTAGAATTAGTATTTGGGTTATCGGGTCAGGGCCATTAACCCATTAGCCTATTACCCATATGTACTCCTATATAATATAAACCCTTGTGAATGAATGAAAAGGTGGACTATCTGATTTTCTCTCTCTTAACATGGTATCAGAGCGGTAACCCTAACCCTACCTTTTTTTCAGCTGCCGCCTCTCCACGGGAAAAGAAAAAAAGAGAGAAAGAAACTAACCCGCTCGTTTTCTTCACCTAGATCCAAATCTTCGTCGCGATCTTCCGCCGCCCAAGCTTCACCGATCCTCGTCTTCGCCGTAGCTCCGAACCAATCTGCCGAACCCTAGCCGCCGCTCTGGAGTTCACCGTCCTGCAGATCCTCATTTTTTGAGTCGTTGTTGTCGTCTTTCAGCCATCAGCAGCCGGCGTGCGAGCGAAATCCCCAAACCCACACCCTAAATCCTCAGACATGGGTCGCGTCTGCACAAAAATAGTGATGAAATCCTCCCGCCAAGTCATCGAGCGCTACTACTCGCGCATGACCCTCGACTTCCACACCAACAAGAAGATCCTCGAGGAGGTCGTCATCATCCTGCGGAGCTCCTTTTTCTCTTTTTTGCAGTTTGAGCTTGGGCCTGGTTGCTGCCATTTTTGTTTTTGCTGCTGTTGTTTTCATTTTATTTTTCTTTTCCTATTTGTATTTGGGCCTTTGTTGTAGGGCCTGGTTGTTGTTTGTATTTGGGTCCTTGTTGTTAGGCCTTTGATGAGGGTGTAAAAGTGTACACAAATTTAAAAAAAAACAAAAAAAAAAGAAAACAATACAAAAAAATCTCTTGGATGAGATCTCTAACCTTCGGGTTTATGAACACTAACCTTCGGGTTCCTGAAAACTGACCTTCGGGTTCTAACCCGACCTTGGTTTTTTTTCTCTAACCTTCGGGTTCTAACCCAGGTTCTAACCTTCGGGTTCTATTCTAACCCTCGGGTTTCTGTTTTAAACCTTCGGGTTTTATACAAGAAGATTGTGATCCTCCTGCTACTGTATCTTGTTCTGTAACATTGACAGGATCTGATATATCTTCTGTTGCTGCTACTACCCCTACTATTGCTGAGATCTCTGCACCCAAAGTCGTATTGGGAACCACTGTGAAGTTAAATGACACAAACTATCTTCTTTGGGCTCAGGCCTTTCGCATCTTCATTGGAGCTCAGAACAAATTAGCTCATCTTCTGGCCCCTCCTCTTGCTTCTACTGATCCTACGTATCCCGCATGGATCTCTGTTGACTGTTATGTGATGACTTGGTTCCTTAATAGCATGGAAGCCCAGATCAGTAGCAGTGTCATGTTCTCGAACACTGCTAAGGAGATGTGGAAAATTTTAAAAATTATGTACGGGGATGAGAAAAATGCATCACGTGTGTTCGAATTGTATGAACGTTTTTTCTCCCTTCAACAGGGCGATTGCTCTGTACCTGAATACTTTGGTGAGCTGAAAAGTCTGATCAATGAATTAGAGATGCATCAGTCCGTTGTTACGGATGCACCAACACTGTTGGGATATCGTAGGGACCTTGCAGTGTTCAATTTCTTGTCGGGTCTGAGTCCCACTTTACAGTCTCAAGTGCGGGACTAAATACTAGGAGGAGATACTATTCCTTCTTTGACTACTACTTTCTCAAGAGTTATGCAGGTAACTATTGGAGATTTTGCTGCCTCAACGTCTACTCCGTCTCTTGACCAGTCTGCTATGTTCTTCGGACGTGATAGAGGTCAAGGTTGTGATCGTGGATGTGACCGTGACATAAGGGGAGGACGAGACTCTTTTGGTGGAAGACAAATTGACTCAGATAGGAATCTGCGCCAATGTCACCATTGTGGAAGAACTAATCATATATCTGAGAAATGCTGGGAAAAATTTGATCGTCCTGCATGGGCCCAAATAGCTGATACTACATCTGCTGCTTCTCCTACCACTACTACTTCCGCTTCATCCACAGTTCAAATTTCTCAAGCTAAATTTGACTGATTACGTCAACTCGATCTCTCCCAGATCTGCTACTCATGCATCCTCTTCAGGTAGGATGCCTACATTTCCTCTCCTCACAGATCATGGATATTAGATTCTGGCATCTCTTCTTATATGACAGGTATAAAGGACCACTTTGTTTCCTTAAACCTTTCTGACAAGTTTCCATCGGTCCGGATCGCTGATGGGACATACTCTCCAGTTTTTGGTGATGGAGTAGTTCATGCTACTTCATCGTTGACTCTTACTGATATTTTATATCTTCCCAAGTTCCCTGTTAGTTTATTGTCCATCAGTCAGTTCACAAAACATAACTGTAAAGTCATATTTTTTTCTTCTCATTTGTTTTTCAGGACCTAACAACTGGGATGAAGGTTGGTTCGGAGCATGAGAGAGGAGGCATGTACTATTTGAATGACAATACGCCCACTACTAGTCTTGTTGCAGAAAAGTCTCATCATTCTTTACTATGGCATCAACGCCTTGGTCATCCATCGTTATCGAAACTTCGGTCAGTCATTTCTATCGAGTCTTTTGTCTCTTCTTTAGGTTGTGAGTCTTGTGAATTGGGTAAGCACCATCGTGCTACCTATCAGAGTCGTGTTGATAAACGCAGCAGTTCTGCGTTTGAGTTAGTCCATTCTAACATTTAGGATCCTTGTCATATATCTTCCGTAAGAGGTTATAGATATTTTATTATCTTTGTTGATGACTTCTCTCGCATGACTTGGCTTTATGTTTTAACAGAGAGATCTGAGGTTTCATCTGTTCTCGAAATATTTTACAATAAAATCAAAAAACAGTTTTCCACCTCTATTCATATCCTTCGTACCGATAATGCCTTGGAATACATAAAAAATGATATCTCTCATTTTTGTGCAAATATAGGTATTCTCCATCAAACTTCATGCTATCACACTTCACAACAAAATAAAGTTGCTGAGAAGAAGCGTAGACACATTTTAGATGTTGCTCGAACCGTGATGATACATATGAATGTTCCAAAGTATTTGTGATCTGATGCTGTTCTGAGTGCATGTTTCCTGATCAATAGGATGCCCTCTTCTGTTCTTAATGGTAAAATATCGTTCACATGTCTTTATCCTGATAAACAAATATTTTCTGTGGTTCCTCGTGTTTTTGGTTGTACCTGTTTTGTTTAGGATTTATCTCCGGGATTAGATAAATTATCTCTCCGATCTATTAAGTGTCTTTGTAGGATACTCGCGCACTCAAAAAGGTTATCAGTGTTATAATCCATCCATCATGAAGTATTTTGTGTCCGCAGATGTTTTTTTTTTGAGTCAGTTCCATACTTCTCTTCGACTAGTTCATCTCCAACTGTCAATCCATCTGTGCCTCTTCCGTCTAGTGCTCCTACTACTGTTCCATTGCCTGCTTTCATTCCTTCTGCTGACGAATTTTCTTCAGGATTACATGATGCCTCTATTGTGCCACATGCACCACCGTCACTACTGACGTATTGTCGCCATCCAAAAGTTTTTGCTCCTCTTTGCTCCTGCCGAACAGTCATCTCCCGTTGCAAGTCTGCCCCCTTCTAATCTTTCTGCTCTAGATATTTCAATTGCTCATCGAAAAGGTAAATGGTCTTGTACTAATCATCCTATATCTGATTTTGTTTCCTATGACCGTCTTTCTCCCTCTTCTCGTCAGTTTGCTTTGTCCTTGTCCTCTATATCTCTACCCAAGTCATATGAGGCCGCGTTAGTTCCTGTAAGGAAACAGGCCATAAATGAGGAGACGGATGCATTTGTTTCTAGAGGGACTTGGGATCTTGTACTTTTTCCTACGGGTGTTACGGTAGTTGGCTGTCGGTGGGTTTATATCTTGAAGTATCGCACAGGTGGTTCGGTTGATCGCTATAAAGCTCGTCTTGTTGCTAAGGGTTATTATACTCAAACCTATGGGGTCAACTATCTTGAGACATTCTCTCCCGTTACTCGTCTTAATTCTATTCGCCTACTTTTCTCTATGGCTATTAATCTGGACTGGATCATGTTTCAGCTGGATGTTAAAAATGCTTTATTGTATGGAGACTTGCAAGAGGAAGTTTATATGGAGTAACCTCCGGGGTATGTTGCTCAGGAAGAGAATAATGTCTGTAGGCTTAAAAATACGATTTATGATCTCAAACAAAGTCCACGTGCATGGTTTAAGAAATTTAGTACTGCTATATCTGGTGTCAGTTTTAAAAGATGTCAGTTTAATCACTCAATCTTCATCCGAAGCACTAAATCTGGTTTGGTGATTCTGACAGTATATGTTGATGACATCCTGCTAACTGGGAGTGATCTTGCTGTCTTAGCAGAGACTAAGGAGTACCTTTCACGTCACTTTGTGATCAAAGATATGAGAAAACCCAAATACTTTCTTAGGATTGAGATTGCATATCAAACAGGCCGTCTGCTTCTATCTCAATGGAAATATGTATTGGATTTGTTAGAAGAAATAGACCTTTTAGGGTGTAAGCCAGCAAGCACTCTAATGGAGGTGAATGTGGATCTGTAGCATGATAATAGTCCTCTCCTAGATGATGCAGGTCAATATAGGAGAATGATTGGAAAGTTGATCTATCTTACTGTGACTAGGCCTGATATTACCTTTGCAGTGGGAGTACTGAGTAGATTTATGCATAAACCTAGAAAGGTTCACTGGACTGCTGCTCTGAGGATTTTAGCTTATGTTAAAAGATGTCCTGGAAAAGGATTATTATATAAGAAACATGAACATTTACACATCTCTGCCTTTTCTGATGCTGGGTATGCAGGAGACATAGGAGATAGGAAATCTACTTCTGAATTTTGTACCTTTATTGGAGGAAATCTGGTTACTTGGAGGAGCAAGAAACAAGATGTAATTTCTCGATCTAGTGCAGAGGCAGAATACAGAGCTATGGCTCACACTGCGTGTGAGATGATATGGTTGCAGAAGCTGTTGACAGAGTTTGGTTTTACTCAGCCTGACCCTATGCCTATGCATTGTGATAACCAGTCCGCTATCTATATTGCAAAGAATCCAGTATTTCATGAGAGAACTAAGCACATTGAAGTTGATTGTAATTTTGTTAGAGATGCTTGGGAAAAGAAAGTGATCTCTCTTCAGTTCACTCCGTATGCAGAATAGTTAGCTGACATTCCCACTAAAGCTACATCACCTAAGGTGTTTTCATCCTATGTAACAAGCTGGGCATGGTTGATATAAATGCTCCAGCTTGAGGGGGAGTGTTAGAATTAGTATTTGGGTTATCGGGTCAGGGCACATTAACCCATTAACCTATTACCCATATGTACTCCTATATAAACCCTTGTGGATGAATGAAAAGGTGGACCTCTGATTTTCTCTCTTAACAAATTCTAAAAAGAAATATGCTATAACATGGATCAAGTCTCATCAATTTGGGAACTAGATTTGCTGCAGTTCATCAAGGTGTGTAGGACTGGCATATCAACTTCAAAGCTATGCTATAAAAAATATCCATCAGCACTGCAACCAGAGTGAAAAGCCAAATACTCATATATGTGGTCTGATACAGACAACTAATTTTCTAGGATTTTTGGCCAAATCTAGTATAAGTTAATTGTAAATAAAGAGTTGATTGCAATATTCACCAAGGTACAAATGTACAATAGCATGCCACAATCCTGCTAAGAGATTAATTACTTACAAGACCCAAATCTAACTGTGCACCAGACCAGGCCTCAAGAGACTGCCGTGTAGATATGCTGTAGCTTTTGAATTGATTGTTGATATCAACATCCTACATCAGGAAAAAAATTATATTGCAATTAATTAATGCAGGAAAACATCCAAATTGCAGAGAGAGGTTGAAACAAAAAATATTGAATTGCCCATTAAAGCCTGGATTTCGTAACCTATAAAATATGCAGTGTTCCTCTTAAGGTTTGAAAAAACTAATTAAATTGAAATACTTGTAATCATTATCTTCATGTTTAAAAGATGTTTGACAGCATGTAAGGAAGTGTAGCTTGAAAGCACAAAATTAGAAATATAAGAAATAAGGGCAAACAAGTGGACGAGGAACTGCTTAAAGCAGATAAAGAAGCATGGCTGCAGTAAAGAACTATGATATGCCAACAATCAAGAAGCAGCAAAGTTAGCACGAAAATCCATATAACGTGTTCAATTTCTCTTTGAACCAAAAGAAGGATCATCTGAGAGACCCAATACTTACAAAAGCAATTCCAGAAAAAGAGAACCCCACCATTATGTTAAAGCTGAAAGACAAGCACATACAACTGATAATAGGAATATCCATCTTCGAAAGAGTTTATTACTAAGGAGTCATCGAAAGCACAAAACAAATAAACACGCAGAGTATGGCATCACAGTCCCCAGCCTTCACTACGCTGAATAAAGGGCTTCCACAGAAAGATCATCTCCATCTATACAAGTTTTTTCAATCAAAAATTAGCATGAAGGGAACATGCCCAGCTATTGCCACCCATGTTGCAGCAGCTGAGTTGTGGTATTACCCCTTTCCAAGTTTCTAGGGTCGGCATCAGACAATAAAGGAAATATAAATCCGCTACACAAAAGCATTGGGTGAAACGGCAAAAAAAGGACAGTTTGCAAAAGAGAAAAGCTGCTGTTACAAAACATAATACTTGAAAGGTTAGGTATGAAGACAAAGGAAATAGAAGCCAATCTAGCTTTTCAGTTTTACCTCGAACATTTCAGTCAATGGGTCACTTTTCGAAGATAGCTGTCTTCTTCTTCTTGAGCCGCCTACAAAATTGTCAGTCTCTGATACGATCTTGTAATGAGTTTTCTCCAAAACATCCTCGAGAAACATCTCAGCAACAGGAAATGTCAACCCCTGGGCAAAAAGTGAACAAAAGATAATAAAAACAACAATAATAATAATGACCATGATAGGAAATAGTAGAAGACAGTTCAATAAAATATTCTAGTACCGGAATATGGATAGTCGGTGCATTTTCAAAGTACTTAGAGAATAGGTCAGCATTTATGGTGGCACTCATTAGAATTAGGCGAAGGTCTGGTCGCCGGGGAAGAAGGTCACGCAAAATTATGATGAGAAAATCCTCATTCATGCCTCTTTCATGAATTTCATCCACCAATAAGTGACTGACACCACCCAGATCAGGTTCCTGAACCTGTCAGATAAATGATAAGCAATATCAAGTGCAAATCATTTGAGGTATTTTCCCGAAAGTTCCTGGTAGTTGTCTGTCAATAACATAAAGATCACGGCAGTTTGCATCTGTAAATTCATTGTAATTTCATAAAACTGAAACATAAATAAAGGTTCATGTATCTAATCATAATTAGTTTTATGATAATTATTTTTCAACTGATTTGAAGGTTTGAAGTATTTTTCCGAACAAATATAGTTACATATTTTAATATATTCAGTATTTTGAAGTGTATAGAAATTTCTTCGAACCAATAGCATATTAACATCTTTTCCCCGAACACATTTCTCTATATCACATACTAATATCATTTTCCTAACAGATATATCTTCATTTCTCGTGGTTGAGAATACTTTTCAGTAGATTCTACATTCTCCTCCAAACCTTACCAACCTCTCGCATCTCAAATTGTCTTGATCCCTTCCTCTTGCTCTTACACTAGCCTAATTCCCGTAATTCATCATTTCATACTTAACTGAGGGGTATTGGTAGGTGAAGTATCAAAGGATAAATTGTTGTTTGAAAAGGTGTTTCGAGAAGCGTCAGGTTTTTTTTCTTGACCTAATGTTTAATTTAAGAGAAATCTTAAGACTTTGTTGAAACCGTTTACTCAGTTAAAGGAAATTCTATATAGATGGGGCATGCCATTTCTGTGAAAAGTGAAAACCATGGATCAGCTTGGAAATCAGAGTTAAATTACAATAGATGGATCTAGATGTTTTTTTGATTTATTTCGGCAGTAAAAAATTAAATTGTGTGTTAAATCTAATTAAAATTAGATTGGCCATCATGGTTAACTTTTTATCTATTGAAATGTGTTAATATAACTTGGCGCAGAGGTCTTATCGATATATTTGTTTGTTCAAGAGTATTAACATGTACAAAATGTATGTTGGGCTGGCATATCCCACGATATGCTAAGTGCTTAGGATGTAGATTATATAATTCTTGTAAATGATTAAAAAAACATTTTCATAGTTCAACTAACATTCTGATAATTTTCAGATAGCATTTTAGTAGTCACAATGAACAAATTCCAATTGTTCTTCAAGTTTCAAACTGTTTCAAAGTGTCCCATAGTGTTTATGTCCGCATTGGTATAATTCATAATTTTTAAAAATTGTATCAGTGAACCCACTAGATCTTTGATACACGAGTTAATTATTATTAGTTTATAGCTAATAGCTCCACTGTGACTTGGAGCTGGTTATGACTTATGAGATAGCTATGATCATGCTATTTTCTTTCTTATCCTGATGTTCCACTGATGAAATTCTATTTCTAGCTGAATGTCTTCCAAACATTGTTTACATTAAAAGCTATGTGGTTCCTTTAACAAGATGCAAGTGGTTGGAGCCAGGCCTGTTTTTCACTTTGGACCCCTAAACTAGGCCTGAAATAAAATCCACCAGGCTCGGGCCTGAATCCGCCAATTGCCAACCAAACAGAACCAAAATCATTTGGATTGGCTTATACTTGAATTTCACAGGTAAAAGAATAGAAATGTGATGTTAAGATCAATAGTCTTTATGAAAGTTATGAACATAATGCAAAGATGGCCTTTATTTCACCAATAAAAGATGGTAAACTCAAGAGTATCTGAATACCAGTCTCCGAAGTAACACCCCAGTTGTACAGAAAAGAAGCCTTGTCTGAGCTGAACGCTTAGCTTCTAAACGGATTTGGTAGCCAACAGTCTCCCCAAGATTCTCACCCCTTTCTGAAGCAATTCTTGCTGCCACAGATATAGCAGATATACGACGCGGTTGAGTGCATATTATATTACAATCTGCTCCACGGAGATGTGATACTTCCTCCTCGAGTATAAATTGGGGTAGCTGTGTAGTTTTTCCACACCCTGTCTCTCCAGAAACGACCAATACCTACAGCTCAAAGTATAAGAAAAGATTCAGAACACATTTGAACCTTAAGAACAGATCCAGAGAGAGACGCTTTTCACAATCAAAATAAAAAATGAATCTATTGATGCACTGACTATATAGACAACAAAATTTTGGACAAACCACAAAGAAGAAACAGCCCTACGCATTCTGTACAGATTTGTCATTGTAAAAACATCAAAATTTTGGGAATTCATAAAGAAAAGGCATGATATTTAGATATCCAAATAGTGCAAAATTTCAAGGACTTTGTATAATCTCGAGATTAGCTGAAAGAAACAACACCAATATCTGCTTCTTTATCCAAACATGTATGCAGCTTCTTAAGCAAAAGCTTCTGCCTTGATGGTATTATAGATAATTACATTCGTGTAACTCGGAAGCGGAGAAGTTAATCATAATCTACGTTACCTGGGTACTTCTATCGAATGTAACTCTAAAGCGGAAAAGTTAATCAGAATCCAAGTTACCTGGGTACTTCTATTGGGAAGCCGTACCCAACACCTACCCGTACCCGTACCCAAACCTCTTGGACACTTCTTAAATATATGCATAAGTTTATCAGGCGTATACTCGATTATACAATACATGTTCTAATTTAAAACAGTCATACACTTCTTGGATGTGTACACTACACTTCACATCTATCTCTTATATATTAATCTTATGTAAATGATAAAACAATATTGATCTTAGATAAATTATTAAGTTTAATATATATAAATATACATAACATGCATATATAATGATGTGTCCCCATACCCTACCTTTTACAAATTTGTCGTGTCCATACCAGTACCCGTACCCGTACCCATGCAACCTAGGTCAGAATCCACAACCTAGTGTTTATGCTCTTATCCAACATTCTATACCAGTGAGATACAACTTATGATATCCAAATACACAAATGGATGACCGAGTAGATACCTAAGAATCTATACTCTAACGAAGAAGGTTTTTCCGTGTCCAACAGATGCAACTCAAGTGGATAAAGAACCCACATTACATATTTATGTTGGACATATTAAAAATATGAACCAAACTAAATGTATTTTTATTCTGGCATTAGCATATATTTTTAGCTTTCTGTCTTATATTTGTCTCAGATATCAAAGGAATTGTTCCCGAAAATAAATTTTATCAAATTACATCTGATTGCAAAATTTTGCCAACTGTGACTCCGCAGTATATTGCATGAGCTCAAACTGTGACAGGGCTTCCTACTGTGACAGGGCTTCCTGCTGGCTAACTATGCTACACCAGTGACCTAAAACACAAAGGGATGACTGAGTAGATACCCAAGACTTCATACTCCTACCAAGAAGGTTTCTCTGTGTCCAACAGAGGCACCTCAAATCGATAAAGAACCTACATAACATGTTTATGTTAGACATTAAAAATATAAAGTAAACTAGATGTGCACTTTTTATTCTGGCATTATCATATACTTTTAGCTTTTGTCTTATACTTCTCCCAGAGATCAAAGGATAGTTCCCTAAAAGAAGTATTATCAACTTACATAGTTACATCTGATTGCAGACTTCTCCCTACTGCAACTCTGCAGAATATTGAGATCAAAACTCTGAGACAGGGTCTTCTACATTTCAAGCTCCTCTTTTCAATACTATTGCAGTATAGCTTAAACTAATGTTGGCCACCGACTTTTAGATGAAAGACATTAAAGAGGCTGCCTGAAAATTCTAGAGAACGTTTCACTGAAGCCATTTGATTTAGAATTTTGTTAAATAAATGACATGGAATTAATGAAGCAATACTTTACAAAATGATTCTTAGGGTACTAAAAACCTCCAATTATACCCACGAGGGTCTAGCCGAGTTGGTAAGCTGCACTGTGAGTAGTACTCCAAGGTCTTAGGTTCAACTCTCCTAGGGAGCGCCTGACAAATTTAATTTCGTGGAATACCTGAGGCTGTGCGTTAGGGGTGCCCTTTAGCCATGCCCGGGGGTTTGATACCCATGGTCCGAAGGATCATGGGGAAGTTCCCTCGACAAACCAAAAAATAAAACCTACAATTATAGACATGAACACAAATGACATGCTCCAGCATGGACAACGAGTTTCAGACACTGCAATTGTCCAAAATTCATACATGAAGATGTATATGGCATGTGTCAGGCACCATAATCCAACGTGGACATTAAAGATAGCATGTGAATGAGGATGCTCCAAGCATGTAGGTCCATCTATCTCCATAAAATGCATAAGCTAGATTTTCTTTCGTGAAAATTTTGGTATAATATCTTTTATGGCAATATTTCAATAATGAACCAACTATTATCACCACTATAAATGTTTTCAAGTCAAACGTCTATCAATTTCTCATAAAAATTGGTATTTACTCGGGACCAACGTTAGGAACCCTATATTTAACTAAAGGATGTTTCTAATTTAATGCAGTTTCCTCCTCCTAAATAATTTCTAGCTCCACCATGGTATATGTATACAGTTATACTTTTATCATATCTTGCATCATTTTGCCAGACATTCATCAGGCATTCTCATTTTTTCTGCAGTCTTTTTTTTTTTTTTTTGCATAGTTGATCCTCTTTCAACATCCTAGTCCACAAGCACGATTGGTGATACAAAAATTGATGAAAATTGATCATAAGAAAAATGAAAATGGTAACTCTTAAGTACCTCTAAGTCGGTTTGGAAAAAAACTAAGCTTTGCCATTTTTGGTAGACTTTCATTATAATATATTATAAGACATCACACACAATATATGACACAACAACGTCCATCAACTACAACAGCTAGAAACAAGAGGACTCAACCTCTAGAGTGAAAAGGACACAACATCATGACCCGAGATACCATGAGTGACACATCTCCTTGACAGTATGAAAACACAGCTATAGTTGAGAAGAGTATGAAGATTTTAAGGTGTCTTTTGGTATTGCAAGTATGTGTTGCCTGCCTGGTAGACTACCAGGAAAAATTCATACTTGCTGTTTGCTATGCTTTTGATGACTAAGTCTATGAGAACTACAATTAGCATTACGAAAAAGTATCCGACAGGGATGATTATGGCATTAAATGTGCACACAAAGGATGTCAACCATTAGATATGGGCACGAATCTCGAAATCTAATGATCCAATGGCTAACATCATTTGGTACACTTTTAATGCCATCGACCCGTCTGCACTTCATACTTTTCCTAGCATTACAATTTACATCACAATGCCATTTGGAATGGTTGTTGTAAAACAGCATATGTAACAAAAGACCCCTTACATATACTATGGTCACCTTATGGATTAAGGCATACTATTTGGAGAATAGAAGTGCACCGAACACCACTTGATGCCCCCCAAAGTGGGCAATTGTAAAATCCATTATCAAGTTACATGTTACAGAATTTATACAGCAAAGAAATGACAAGATACACATCAGAGGCATCCTACAGTGTGACAGAATAAAAAGGGTATAACATAATGAGATAATCGAGTCAAAAACCCCTTTTTCTTGGGAAAGAAAACGCTTGCTATTCTAAAGAACAATGT
Organism: Asparagus officinalis; assembly: GCF_001876935.1. Lineage (NCBI taxonomy): Eukaryota > Viridiplantae > Streptophyta > Magnoliopsida > Asparagales > Asparagaceae > Asparagus > Asparagus officinalis. The sequence continues at coordinate 3,912,455 of NC_033797.1, forward strand.
TGCATGAGAAACCAAAAAGAAAAAAAATTATATACCGCTTTGCTTAGTCAGTTATTCCAGATAACATGTGATGCAAACTACGTTAAAACATGTGATACCTGATTGTCTGCCACAGCTTTTAGAAACTCCTCTTTAACCTTATATGCTGGTAACTTTTCCCTAAACGACTGCATTGCTCTTGCGCTTGGAGTGGACTGGATTGAACCAAAAAAGAAAAAGAAAAAGAAAAGAACCAGATTTAATTGATTATGCACAATTGAATACAATTTGATGAAGTGAAGCATAATGTAAGAAGTGTATCAAAAGCCATTGGCAACTTTGCATATACCTTCTTGGAGATCTGCATGTCTCTAAGCTCAAGACTGAACTTTTCCTTCGGAACACCCAATCGTGCTCTTGATTCACCATCTGTTGTAACCATGTTAGGCAAAGACTGTTTACTTCCTTGACTGGAGGTAGGGCTGGAAGTGCTACTGGAACCAATAATTCCTGATGTTCCTATGGATTTTGCCAGAAGATTCTCAACTCTTCTCTCGGTCTCTGTTGACATATTAATCTGCAACGTGGGAACATGCTTACCATTGTCTAATGATATCCAAATAAATAAAAGTTCACATGAAACACACCTCTTTCTGTGCTGATCCATGTCGTTCATCAAGATCTGCACGATAATCTGGCAATGGAACTTTGCTAAAAACAAGAGATTTTCCTTTGTTGTAAGCATGGCTTTTTCCCATACAAAGAGTAAACCAAAAGAAAGAAACATTAGCTTTCCAAACGATTTTGAGCAGAATGTGATTGATGATATAACAAAACATGCTAATTTCAGCTAGATCTCAATTAAATATAGGCAATGATGTTTTGCTTTTGGTCACAGGTACAGGTTAGCAGTCAGCAGCAGCGAAAAGAAAATATAGAGATATATGTAGTATACAGAACAGAATGTTGAGGGGCTATAAAAAATGCATGAAAAAATATTGAAAGCAAAAAAAAAAAACATACAAATGAAGGCCGTGCTGGCGAGCCATCTCTGCAAGAGTATTCTGCCCGTCATGCCCAAAGTTCCGCTTAACCACCAGCTCCTTGTGGCCACTTTCATTCAGTTGGCGCAACTTAGTCTGCCATTCATTTTCATCCAGCTTTTCCACCTGGAGAAAAAATGCAAGCAGATAATAAAAATTGAACAAAGTAGAATTGTTGTCTTAAAGCAACTTATATCTTAAACAGTGGAAATCTAAAATATCTCTTGGATGCATGAGTATTCCACCGACAAAGGCTCTTAAATTTGCTAGAATTCTGCTTGTATCCATGAAATTGGTACTGCAACAGCTATTTGTCATACTTAAGATCTTTCGATCCTGTTTTCAAGAACAAACAGTTAAATTAATCAAATGCAAGCACCACGAACAATGAGATTCTTCTGGCGCAAAGTTTTTAACTTGAGACTGTTTAAAATGTGTAAACTTCCTTTATGGGAGAATGAAAGGTCCCTCAGGCAGGAAGGCATATATTTCTTTCGCAGTGATCCAAGTACTAATCCATATCCCAAAATAATCTTAGACGACAAAAAAAGCATCCTCAAATATTTGAAGCCGGCTATGCGATCCATTTCTTCCTTCAGCTATATTAAGAATCATCTCCTTGATTAAGTTGAAAACTACTGCATCCATTTTAACTGCCTAGTCCTATAATTCGTCATCATCACTCCAATTACTGTGATCTGTAACTCTTAATTCCAAATATACTGGCCTCAACTGTACAAGCTATACTATCTCACGCGATTCTCCTTCATGTTATCTTTATGAACAATGTTTCTAACTTCTAATAAATGCATTCATTTCTTACTTACAACACACAACCATTCACCTCTATTATCTCTTTTCAGATGGACCCACTTTCGGTTTACATGTTTCTTAATTATTGAGGTTATAATTGCCAGCCTTATAGCCATCTCATGGAACCTTGCTTACCTCCATAGCCATTCATGTTCACATTTTCTCAGCAAGTTTTTGTCCATTTTACCCATCCTTCTTTGACTATGTGAGCCAAGACTCAAATTCGACACCACAATTATTGATAGATATTTGATACTGATTACATAAACTTTCCACTACTCGCTTTACATACTTCTTGACCAACAATCTACACTATATGCCCATTTCTGTTCACTAATTTGCTAATCTCCTACCCACCACTCAGGAAACAAAGAAAAATAATTTATACTGTAGTGGCTCCATCGCCTTGTGCGGTCTGTATCTGCTTATGTGTCGCATCACAATTCAAAATTTGTATTTTTTTTCCCATTTAGGAGTGGAAAAAACCTATGTTCTACCATTCTGAAACTTGAATTTTTGCTAACCTATGTTTAATACAGAGCTTAGTCTTATATTTCTTTTTAATTCCAAGGACAAAACCATATTACAGAAGTATCTCATTGTGTACCATT
>NC_033797.1:3915745-3916005 GCF_001876935.1 Asparagus officinalis
CTTCACAATGAATTCAATCTCTACAGCAATAACATAACCTCCAACAAAGACTAATAGAACTCTCGTATAATGAGTTTTCTGGGTTGAACACTTGTAGAGTAACTCTTTCCAATTACACATACATTTTTGGCGAACTTACGTGGCATTAAAGCAATCACAACACGAAATAACTCTTTATATAAAATAAAAAAATATAACACAAGGTTGGTAGCAAAATCCAAGATGAGAACTTTAACCCTAAAAAGATTCTCGGCTCCACT
>NC_033797.1:3916107-3919819 GCF_001876935.1 Asparagus officinalis
CGTGGGAGTTGGGGCGATAAGACATGATGGAGCAACAAGGACGAAGAGAGAGATGAAGAAAAGAGAGGTTCTTTTTGGGATTTTGGAAGAATAAGGAGAAGGACCGGGTGCTTGAAGAGCAGCAAGCGGACATTGGGGTTTAAAATAGGAGTTTGGGAGGGTGTATTATTAAAAAGGGTCTTTTATTAAAGGTTTTTTTTGCCATAGCCCCAAATCTTTCGTATTTTCAGATTTACTCTTATAAAATTAGGTAGATATGGCCAATTTATTTTGCATGCTTATTGAAACTCGACAATATCAGTTGCCAAATGATAAATGTCAAAAATCAGTCAAGGAGATGAATTTACAAATTTTCAATTTGGGAGGTTTTGCAAAGAAGTTAAGTTTGAAGAGCACATAAGAAACTTTTCTAAGGTCGAACAGGGCATTTGCATCTCATTTCTACCCTACGCTAAATGAAATGTCATTTTATATGGTTTTCTTTATGACTTCTCTCTAGATTGTAGATCTCCAAAAGTAGCATTATCGCATGTGCGATCGATATTAAAACTAGTTATTCTAATTTCCATATAAAAAGTTCATTTCAATACATTAAAGTATCATAGATATTTCTAAGAATTTTTTATAATGTTTATTTATTTAATATGTGATATGTTATTTTAGCTTATTTGAAATTGGTTCTGAAATATTTATTTATCTTGTAATATATTTAATTTCTAATTTTTTTTGTTGTATTTATTTATATGAAAATTTATTTTTTTTATATTATTGTATTATATTATGATGTAATGAATATGCAATTAGGAAGCTATAGGATGGGTTTTAGGAATTTCTAGAAATATGTAAAGAGACAAGAAAAAAATAAAATTGCATGAAATGACCAAATCCTCCTTATGTCTTCAGTGAGATGAATCACAAGTTTCCTCTGCCTTTCAAATTTTCCTACCCTTGTTAAGTATTTTATGTCGTAGTATAGATTCTAAGTCACCTTTTAATAGTACTGAAAACTCGATGTTTAGCAATTATATTTTTCCCCAAAAAAATAATAAATTTTTATTTAATTTATATTAGTTGACTTGCATAATGGAAGAGTCACGTATTGACCAATGGTGCAAAGGATATCGCTTGATTGTCTGCTTTATACATATATTTTTCGTATTTGCTTTTTAGAGCACAACTAGGACTAATATAGAATGTCACTAGAAAAGATAAACTTATAAACTTGTCAAATGCATATTTCAAGAACAACTGTGATAAGTAATATAAGAACAGGACTAAATCCTAGCTTCACTAGTAGACTTGCATGTTTCCAAGTGATATTTAAATTAGTTTATTATACCGCTTCAAAATCTTAGTGTTCCTAAATAACTTATATGATGATATATTTTATTATAACTGAGTTATATCGAATAATGACTTCCACCATCTTCTCAAAATGTATTTTTAATGTATAACTTACTTTCATTCAATAGTCCAAACCATCCAAAGAACGGGATGCAGTATCTAAATAGAGAAAATAGTCTAACTAAATAAATGATGCTTTGGTTTTGGATAACATTGATGAAATATTTAATACGTCATTATTCGGATCAAATTAGAAAAAAACATGCATGACCTCTGATTCCTACGAAAATACTTCAAGTTATTATAGCGATATAGAAGCTTTTCTTGAGATGCATTGTAGAATCTGTTTGGTTCAAAAGAATACCAAGGAAAATGTGTATAAAGGGGCGCTGTTTATAGGATATGATCCCATTTTAATGGGGTGCTAGCCAGCGAACCAAAAAAAAAAAAAACAAAAAACAAATGTAGGAAACCTTTTATTTATGTTGTAAGTTCATATTTTTTGCTTTTGAAACAAACTAGAAAAAATGATGAGAAGTGGTTTTCGCCCAATATTTAACACCTAACCAAACAAAAAAAAATGTTTTTTCAAGAATTGCAAAGAAGCCTTTGGAAATGGTCTTCTAGTACTGGATTCCTATTACTATTATTTTGGGAAATGAACCAAACACCCCCTAATGAGATCAAGTGGATGTACTAATAACTGTGTCAACTCATGTTTTACTACTCCCAAGACATAGTTTCTAAAAAAAAAGTGGATTAATGGCACTTAAATACTCTAAAATTTACATCATTATAACTTTGATTCCCAATTTCTCTTGTGCAAAGAATTCTCCAGAGCCCCAAAAAAGTTATGCTAATATGCGAAAATGATCTAGTAGGGATAGGGGATATCAGAGTTAAACTTTTTTTAAACTTTGAGGTAATTTTTGAGCAAAAAATATAATTTTGGATATGAAGGTTAAAGATGGCGTAATTTTTGAGGTCTTTAGTGCGAACGATCCTAACACCGATTATCTCAGACTCTGCGGGGATTTTTGCTAACCAATATCAGTAGCTGCTCTCTCTGTATCTTCAATCACAATTAGAGATGTCCAATTAATAATAGAGTTAAATTTGGAAAAGGAGAACATTTTTGAAATAGATCATTTCATAATTTTTTCACCAAAATCAACCTAATTTAAAATTATATATCAAAATTGACCTAATTTCAGCCACGTTAACAACACATATTGAAACAAAGGCAATTTTGAAAAAATTGCCTTCGAGAGTCTACGGGTTTGACAATCCCGTAGAGATTATTTCTCACTTAAACTGTGATTGTCAATTCCTTTGAGTTTTTATTTCAAAAAAATCACGGGATTGGCAGACATGTGTCTTTTACAGAGGTATTTTCAAGTTAACTCTTCATTAGCCTACCAATTACAAAGAGTTTATACATGGTGTAAACTAAGGTAACCCCTCATAATTTGTCAAACATAAAAAATAATAGAAACGTAAGTTAACCCCTCAAAACGAAGGGTTTACAAATACACATGTTTAGAAGGAATTAGAGATAACCCCTCTATTTGTAAAGAAAACGGTCATAATTCTTTTTATTCCCAAACACATAAAATGACAACAAGTGTTAATAAACAAACATAAAGAATTGCAAACTTTTTCAAATTAACAAATGGACTAACTATGATAACCATTCTCATTCTTAACTCTTTGCCAAATGACGGAGTTAAAATGATAGGTAAACTCTAGGGATTGGCTATCACATAGTTTTTTATTATCACTTAATCTAATACGAAATTGCCAATTCCATGGAGAGTGAAAAACCTTATTTTTTTCAAAATGTACCCACTTTTAGCACACTATTTTTATACGGCTAAAAGTAAGTCGATTTTGATAAATGTTTTTATACTAGGTTGATTTTGGTGATTGAATCTATGAGAGGATCAACTTCAAAAAGTTCTCATTTAGAAAACCATGACAACTATTATAATTCTCGTAATCTCCTTAACTTAGGCCCTAGGGTGTGTTTGTTGGTAGTGGTCCTTAACTTTGAAATTTTTATTTAACACCAATCAAGTATAGATGAAAACCCTTTATCTAGTGCGCTTTTATCAACAAACTCCCTACTTTTGCTATTTCAAAATAAAAATGATTGAAATGCCATTTGGAAAAAGTTCAATTCAATTAACAATAAACCCTCAAACCCGTAAAAAAAAAACCTTGACCAATCTACAGTCCTTCTTCTCTCTCTTTTTCTCATCTTGCAAACAACCATACCATTTTTTTTACGGCGAGGGATACTCTGGTCTTCCCATATTTAGTACTTGTCATGTGACATGTTATACTTAATAGTGTTTGTTTCATGGGG
>NC_033797.1:3919829-3959201 GCF_001876935.1 Asparagus officinalis
AAACACCCCACATACTTGAGGTTTTTTCTAAGCTAAAGTAAATTTCTATTTTCTACCAACCTCATATCTCCCCCTCTCCCTTCTCCTTTATTAAACATCCCCTCGCTTCTCTCTCTCTCTCTCTCTCACGAATCTCCGCCTCCGGAGGTTAAATTCTTACTCGCTGCTCATCTTCCCTTCTTCAATCTCCAGGTAACGCTCTCTCTCTTTCGCTCTTTTGATCGAACAACCTTATCTTCTATTTTCGTGACGGCTAAATCCCTCGAGGTTTTTGGGATTCTCGCTGTGGAATTTGCCTCTCTCGCGATTCTGGGGTTAAGTCATTCGTTCCAAAGCTCAGAACTGGGAAATTTATTCTAGGTTTCGGATTTGAGCCTTTCAAAGTTTGTTCTTTTAGGGTTATTAGGCGTTTTAGAGAAATGGGTATTGCTTACTTTAGCTGGAAGGGCAGTTTCATTTAGGGTTTTGATTTTGTTTTTTTTTATTTGCTGAAATTTTTTCTGTCCTATGTTTTTTAGGCATTTGAAAGAGCTGGGCATTGATGGAAATTTTATCCTTTGTAGGGTTTTTAGGAACTGGGTTCTGGGTTTGTGTTATACAACGGCCGATGTGTTCTACGCACTTTAAAGAGTAAACACTGCTCATTTAGTTCACACAGGAATACCACTACAATAGCTGAGGAAAGGGAAGAGAAAAAAAGGAGAAATAAAAGGGGATCAAATATTAGTTTTAGTAGCGAGAGCAGTATGTGGTTTGAGTAATGCTGTAAAGTTATTTCCTGTTTACTTCTCAATGTGATTCTTGATAGATCCAAGTGTTTGCTGTGCTATACTCTAATAGCTAATTCTCACTGTCATGATCCGTGCAACACATGTGAAAGCGGCATTGTCTTATCCAGTCAACAATTTCTAGTTCTATTTTTAGCATACTTTTTGTTATATCTTGCTCGGCCTGGTAGTTTTCTAGTGTGTTGGTGGAGATGTCTTGATAGAGATCTTATCATGTGTGGAGTTTTAAGGGAGTTTATAATGTTTCAAATAGCAATGTGCTGTTTGGGCTCATTTTAACTAAGTATATATGAAGTATTTCCATACATTCAACCGGAATTAAGAATCATGGGAAACACACATACTATTATCTGGTAATAATCATTGAGATTCGAATTCCACATGTTTGGCGATACAATATGCATATATCATTATTTGTTATCGGTTACCAACTATTGTTTCTACTAATTTTTCAGATTAAAAAGAAATTTATTGTATAGCTGTCATATTCAAGTAGCAATAAACCTGAACTGTTCACAATCTCGCATGGACTTGCACACATTTGTCTAATTATTGGTTTTCTTGTGCAGGTTTATTTGATGATGACAGCATTGTCTGTTGTCTGACCTACGACGAGGGTTAATTTTGGGCTACCGTTGTGGTTGCCATGAATGTGACAAAAGGATTATAAGTTTCATACTTGGTACTGATCTGTGCATGTGCATGCTCAGTTGGACGCTTAGTTTTGAGACTGAATATTATAATATACTTTTTATATCAGAGTAAGATGAGTAGAACTAGTCGCAATAGCGAGGTTACTTGCGAAAACTGTAATGAAGGCACTGCAGCTCGGACAAGACCAATTAGCCTTGAAGAGATATTGTCAAGACGGAAAAAGAAACTGAATGTGGATGATAAAGGAGAAGCAATAGCTTCTGTTGAGAAGGCTGATAGTGGTCCTGGATCTGATAAGGGTCTTGAGAGCAAGAAGGAATCCAAAGATGCAGCAAAAGACAACTCCAGGAGCTTGGAAGAGGCAGTCCCTAAGAAAGAGCGTGAATACTCTGAAAGCAGAAATGAAGGGAACGGAGATTCAGGAGCCAATATGAATTCGAAATCTTATGATAGTAAGAGTAGTAGAGATAAAGAAAGCAAGAAGGAAAAGGAAAACCGAGCTGGTTTTGAGAGGGAATATGAAAAGAAGCTGGCTAAAGTTTCAACAGAGGATGATAAACATAAGGAAAGAGACAAAGAAAGCAAGAAGGAAAAGGAAAACCACCATAAGAGCAGAACTAGCAACCACTCAGGTGCTGATTTTGAGAAGGAATATGAAAAGAAACTGGCTAAAATTTCAATAGAGAAAGATAAACACGGGGAAAGAGACAAAGAAAGCAAGAAGGAAAAGGAAAACCACCAAAGGATCAGAACTAGCAACCACTCAGGAACTGATTACGAGAATGAATATGAAAAGAAACCGGCTAAAATTTCAATGGAGAAAGATAAATACGAGGAAATAGACAAAGAAAGCAAGGAGGAAAGGGAAAGCCACCATAGGAGCAGAAATAGCAACCACTCAGGAGCTGATTTTGAGAAGGAATATGAAAAGAAACCGACTAAAGTTTCAATAGAGAAAGCTAAACACGAGGAAAGAGACAAAGAAAGCAAGAAGGAAAAGGAAAACCACCATAGGAGCAGAACTAGCAACCAGTCAGGAGCTGCTGTTGACAAGGAATATGAAAAGAAACCGGCTAAAGTTTCAATAGAGAAATATAAGCCTGAGGAAAGTGACAAAGAAAGGAAGAAAGAAAAGGAAAACCACCATAGGAGCAGACCTGGCAACCAGTTGGGAGCTGATGTTGAGAAGGATTACGAAAAGAAACTGGCTAAAATTTCATTGGAGAAAGATAGACATGAGGAAAGAGATAGCAAGTCTGGAAAGGAAAGGAAAAGAAAACATGACAGTCACAATGATGATAAAATTAGACCAGAGAATGATGATAAGGAAAGGAAAAGAAAACACGGTGGTCACAATGATGATAAACTTAGACCAGAGACTGATGATTTCATATCAAAGAAGCGTGATTTTGGCAAATCGCGTGGTGCAGAGTATACAGTAAGAAAGGATCAGTACACAGAGCATTCAGAAAGAAAGGATCAGAAAAAAGAGCACTTGGAAAGAAAGGATCAGAAAAAGGAGCATCCTCGAACTCATCATGAAGAGTCGAGGACAAAAAGAAGGAGGTCAAGAAGCCGAGAATATGATCAAGAAAGGGATAGGTCACGTTCAATGTCCCCTAGGGTGCTTAGAAGCTCCCACCGTGGAATGGATTATGATGAACCTATCTTTCAGTCCTCTAAAGACAAATCAAGAAGAAAATATTCTGATAATGATAAATATAGGAATTCAGGGAATGATGGTTATGGTAGCGGGCATTATCGCAAACGTGGTAGTGGGCTTGGGGGCTACTCTCCGAGGAAGAGGAGAACCGGGGCAGCAGTGAGAACTCCATCTCCAAAGAAACTCTCCCCAAAATGCTCTCCTAAACGCTCTCCGGAGAAGAAAAGTTCCACATGGGATCAGCCTCCAGCAGGAACAAGCCATGGTGGTTCTGGATCTATTTTTGCCACTCTTCAATCACCATCTAGTAAGGCTGTTGAGTTAACATCTTCTACGCCATTTACACAAACTGCGACAAAAACCCAGCCAGTACCTTCAACTGATGCTGCATCAGTTCTGATAAATGCATCCATTGATTCTGTTCAGTTGACGCAAGCAACCCGCCCAAGGAGGAGGCTTTATATAGAAAATTTACCGATATCTGCATCTGAAAAATCAGTAATTGACTGTCTTAATGATTTCGTCCTTTCATCTGGTGGTAGTCACATTCAAGGAGCTAAACCCTGCATCAGTTGTATAGTATGTGATTAGCCAACTTGAAATCAATCACTGCATTCTTCTTTACTTTATATTTTGTATAAGATGTTGAGAGCATCAAGTCAAGGGGTTCAGTTGTTATGTCTTTTTTCTTCTTCATGTTTTAACTTATTTCCTTGCAGATAAACAAAGAAAAGCATCAGGCTGTGGTTGAATTTCTTACGCCGGAGGCTGCTACAGCAGCTATTTCTTTTGATGGACGATCTTTGTCTGGATCTATTCTCAAAATCAGACGACCAAAAGATTTTGTTGAAGCAGCTGTAAGATTTCTACTCCCTGTTAATTGTGCTGATTTTCTATCTTCTCTTTTATAATTGTGATTTTCATTGTTGGTTACCATGGTTATACCCTTTATATGAGATATCCTGTACACTCACTCTTACTGGCTAGTGCTAGATGAATGGAAGTTCCAATGATTATGTTATTAGTTAACCTGGACTAGGATCACCATGGTTTTGATTAGGTAAATGAAGATTTAAGTTTGTCAAAACTAAGGTGGAGTTGCAGAACTTGAACTACCCTTAATGTGAGGTTTCAGTTGCATATCAATCATGCGCTAGACTAGCTTCCACAATTTTTTTTGGCATCTGTGCCGGTTCATATCAGATATCAATGCAAAAACGCAAACCATGAGCACAGTTGTCTGTTGCACTTACATTATAAGCGATATACAAACTTAGCTAAGGAGGACACATGTATGCACTGACATTGTATCTGACATTCTAACCTAGTTAATGAGGAACCATATGACTAGGTATCAGTATTCCTTTGTTATAATGGTCCCAGATCAAAGTCATTATGGGCATCTCATATAAAAATATGATTCAAAATGCACGACAGAGCTGCAGTATGGCAGTAGTTATTATTCAAGGTAATGGTTGATATGTGGCTGAATCTGGTGCCGTATTTTATATTATTTGATCCAATGATGTATACATTTCATATTATTCTATTCATCCTTCTGTTCATACATATATACATACATGGATGTGAAAGGTCATGCATGTGCATGTGGATGAGTGTGAAAGAAAGAGGATAGAGAAGCACTTTCATCCACAAACCATTGATGTTAGAGAAACCACAAAGGATCTTATGCTGGAAGCAAATAAAGAGAAATGCTCAATTGTACTGTGTCTACTTGTTAGCCTCAGCTACAACTTACCATAGATTAAGGGAAGTACCAGACCTATGTAGGGTAAGCTTTATAGCTCCCCGGAAGCTTTTCCCCACAAGCCAAACTGTGACAGGTTCGTATTGGTCTTTCTGATCTATACACCATGACGTATATGTTGATTGAAAATTATGTGTTTATGATGTTATAAACCATCCATCAACATGACCCCTTTCCCTTTACCTTATCATGCTAAATGGTTGTTCGTTTTGCAACTGACAGATGAATGCTTGGAAGTATTCAAGTCAAATAAGTTTGGGTAAAATACGGAAAATCACCCTAAGATTTGTAGGTACCCTCCGTTTCATTTCTATGAAGGAGACATGAGTATAAAGTCATGTGCTTGTAGCATATGGTATTGCCATCCAGTAGAATGTGCATACAACTCTTGCATTGGAACGGAATATCACATTGAAAATTTGAAGAATATTTGACTAGAAGATAAAAGTGAAGGAAATAAAAAATGTCGCTTTTGAAACTTTTAGGGGGATATTTTTGTGAAACCTACAGAAGTTAGGGATTTTGTGTAACATACCCTTCGATCGATGCATATTTCATGACAGATAGATCTAACATGAACTTGCCTGCCATGTAGTTTAGTAAGTGAGACAAGTTTAAAGTTTGATCATAGGAAAGAGCAAAGCCGTACCTATCTATATAAGGCATAGTATATAAATGCAGACAGATTCAGAGACTCAACTTATCTTCAGATTTGGCAAATTTTTTTATCAGTTGCAGCATACAGCCATACGTATCTATACATTGATGGAAGAGGTTCACTGGCCTGGTCTCAAAGGAGAACGTAAATAATGCATGTGAGAATGATGACGTTTTCATTGTTCAGGACCTGATAGGTTTAGTTTCAATACCGCCACTTCAGCCTCACATTTTCTATATGATCTAGCATTTGAATCATTTGAGTGAAGGATTAATATTGTTTAGTCCAGTATTTGATGCCACACATAATATAAGTGAATTGGCAGTTTCCTTTGTCTCCTCTGCTATATGTATTAAAATTTAAAGGAATTTAGGGAGTTGAAGTTCAGAGTAGGTTTTGACATTTTACTTGGATCTTATGACTTGAATTCACTGCAGCTTTCTTCATTTCTAGTATAATATTTTATGTATATTGATTTTGGTTGCTTGTTGCCGACCTAATTATTTGACTATTGCATGCAGATGAATTTGTCTTTACTACTTGTGTTAAACATTCAGTTGTATTTTTCTGCATATAAGATGTGTTTTCATTCTATTCTTAGCTATCTCTCGTAAGACGTGCATATGCAATAGCCATTATTATCATTGTGAAAGTTCATTACATAAGATGGCTTTTCACTTTTGTTTACTTTAACAGCTTATGCTTTTATTCCTGAATCATTGTTGAATCTGCAGGATTTATGTTAAAGGACCCTTTTTATTTTTGTTAAACTACTAACTTGAAGAAAATTATTCAATATTACCAAATGCTGAGGAAACAGATCTTAAAGGCCCAGGTAGTGGAGTGGATGCTTAATAAAAACTTTCTTTCTCTGTCATACCTGTAAATTGAGATCGGCCTATATCTATTTGTTATTTAATATTGAAAATCCCAAGTACCCATTCCATGTGATAGTTCTAGTGTTGAAACTTATATTTTGCTGGAACTTTTACTATCTTAGCACAAGAGTCTGCTAGAACTTGTTTCTTTAGCTTCTCTGCAGCAACTATTTATACAATTTCACTACTTTTGTTGTACAAGGCATATATTTGTGTTCCTTAGATGAAAGCTTGTCTGACAATCACGTTGGAATCTCTTTTAAATAGGGTATTTTTATTGGCTGTGTCATAATTCCCATTCAGAATCTCGACAAAGCGAGGAATTTGTAAAGCAGACTTCCAGGTGTAGTGCAAAGTTTACGTGGTTGTTTCTTAACTGATTCTGCTGGTTAATCAATTGGTAGAGTCCTTTCTGGTGACTCATTTTTCCAGTGTTTGCTTTAATTTTATAGCAAACTAAAAAAGAGCTATAAATAAACTCCAATCAGGAATTTTATTATGCGACTACCTCCTGATGTTTATTTTGTGAATTCTATTTTGGGGTTAAACATAATTTACTGTCACCATGTAGAGTGTTTCAAATGTTAGGCTGTTAAAACTCATTATTCTTTTTGACCAACCTTTCAATGCATCTCTTGAAGTTGCCCAAAGCAACAGATGAAGATGGAGACTACTGAACCCTGCTGTCTTCTTATTTCTGCTCCTTTCTTCTTCCTTCTCAGAAGTTATTTGGTCATCATGTATTTTTCTCCACTGTGCGAACTTTTATTCTTCAGTGCAATATTGTTTTAGCTGCTATAGTGGATATTTGTCAAACTGCCGACAACATGCATCAGTTTTTTAGTATCCATTCTGTTTCTCAGAAAACATGTACTTATGTATCATATTGACTCTTTGGAGGATTGTATACCCTTAATGAATCCAACAATTACCAAGAACTCCTTGTTTGATGCCAAAGCAACTGCCTTGAAGGATTCTTAGTTGTTTGTTATTTATCTTCCTTTTGCTCTGGGATTGTTACTTTCTAAGCATGCTATTGGGCAAGACCCTTGAAGTTATATTTCTCCTATAGTTTAATCTAAACCGTAATATGTAGACCATAAAATATATATATGAACACTAGAAATTCTTGATTCATGTTAATCAAGTTAAGAAATAAGAGATGAACCAAGAGCTTCCACTGCTCATATGTTATATGGCCAAAATTATGCTCATCTTAGTAATATCAGGAAGCTGCATAGTGTATACAGTAGTCCTTGTATCAAATATCTATTGGAAGATCACATATGTTTTTGTTACTATTTTTCTCTTCTCTGCTTTGTGATGGGTTAAGATATTATTTGATCAATGTCTTTCAAGTACCTCAAATATTTCTTATTTATTAGATCTTATTGAAGGTTGTTATTCGTAAGAAGTACTCTGCAATGCATTATGATTCGATGTCGAATAACTGCCAATGCCGTTAGTTTTATGCTAAAATGAAGCTAATGAATCTAGGCAACTCCTAATCATCTGTCTAGGAAGAGGTATGACACGAGTTGTGGGTCTCTAATATGTTCATGTTTAGTAAGGTTGAAGTTTTTTCTTTAATGGGCATGGTATGCCATGTTCTCGCCTTCTCGGGAGGTGGCAGACCATTTTAATGAGTTTATGAGAGTGATGTAAGGGGCCTAAAGTATAGTGTATCATAATAATCTATGTCAATAGAAATATATAACTCTGGTTGATATATCCCTAAGAAAAAGCAAAACCTTGGTTTTCTGTGTCTTTGCCTGTCCAAGCATACATGTACTAACATCCTGCCGTAACTTCATCAATACTTGCAAAGGTGTACAATTTCATGTTTTTCTTTTATTCTTTAAATCTTGGATTAATTGCACATAAACTCCTTGTAGTATCACACTTTGGAATTTGTATATCTGTAGTTTGATTTTGGCAAATAAACCCTGGAGTGAAATTCGCTTGACTCTTTTACCCAGGGTGAAATTTGGCAGATATTATGCCTCGTTGGGAGCTTGAGTATTTGAGGGTAAAGAGTCAAAATTTCATCCAGGAGTCTATCTGCCAAAATCAAACTACAAGGGTAATAAGTTCCAAAGTGCGATACTACAGGGGGTCTACCTGCTTTAACCCCTGAGATGATGTTACCGTAGAGATTGGTTTCATGTGACTGTAGTGATTCAAGGTCTTATGTGCAAATATTATGATTTTTGCAACATGTCTTCAGTTGCGCCTTATTTGAAGGACTAATATCAAAAATAGCCTTTATTATTATTATTATTATTATTATTTATAATGTAGAACAAGTGAAATCTAGAATTTGTTAAATGAGTCTCTAATTGGTCAAAATCAATGATCTCCACGTAAATGTTTCTTGTCAGGTCATTCTGTGATGCTATCTACTGTATGTGACTGCTGTTTAGATCTTTGATCATATGCTTGTTTTTCACCTTATAGATTATCGAGGTTGCCAAAAAAAGCTCTTGCAGCATCCTTTTTGGACAAAGTTTGAGGGTGACAACCTACCAGGATGAACCATTAACGTTTTTCAGTTTATGAGAGTCTTCTTCATCTCCTGAATGTTCATCAAATTGCTTTTCTGGTGGAAAATCAGTTAGTTACAGAAATCTAAAAGTTTGCCGGTATTTTGCTTGAATAGTAGGTGTCATGTAAACTCTTTTTTAGAATTTATCACCTAGTTTCAGTTCTGAGTTTCCTTCTTCTGATGGTAAATGCTTTGGAATTTTAGATTAACAAACACTGGATATTTACAATAGAAATTCTATTCATCACAATTCACTAATTTTTGTAGGAAATGGAGGGAGTGTGAGAGGGAGGGAGGGACAAGAGCACTGCCTGTCAGTCAAGACATCTTATGAATGACCTCTTCTTAAAGTCTAGTAGAGTTTATAATTAGCAATGTGGTCTTCCCTGTCTTGGAATACAGTAGAAGGTGGGAGGAAGGAAATAAGGTAGTTTAATTTGGTACTGAGACCTCTGGATTGCGTGCATCAAAGGTTGCGCACGCCAATAACAACTGAGTGTAATGAGAGTAATATCACTATCACCCATTGTTTTAATGACTGAATATAATCTTGACATGTCAGCTGAAACTTTCAGCAACTACCTAGCAATGTTTGGAACATAGGAGGAAGGGCTATAGAGGCTCTTAGGCCTTTTTAAAGAGTCACTAAGTCGGCTTGACTGCAAACATGGATTCTTCAATTTGAAACAAGGAATATTTCGAAAACTAAAGCTTTTCTACTAACGGCACTGAAGATTAACATTGGTTGAGAATAGTGGTTTGCTCATGCCTCATGGGCTCTAATAAAGTGGGTGTAAAATCTTACGGGCAGCTTTAATTTAAACTTGTTGATTACATAATTAATTAAAAATTATAACTTTACGTTATTTATAAAAAAGTTTCCTAGAATGAGAATATGTTCTGATGGTATGTAAGTCCTTCAAATGAAATAATATTAAGGGCTGACAAGTATAGTTATTTTTATATTTTACCTATTGGAATGTTTTATTGCATGATCATTATTACTATATCCTGAGAATTTTAGCGTGTCTATCTGATGTTTTATAAACTAAATGAATTAAACCTTTTATTTACATGAACTTATGAAGAAAGGACGACTTCCTTCCAAGTTATGGGTACTGAAAATTAAAAAATTTGCTTCTTCTTCTAAGTTGGTTTATTTCTCCAAGTACGTCGATTGGCAAACTTGTCTCTATGAGTGCTAGTCGCTTCTCATATTTGTTAATCATTTTCAGTCTTCACT
Organism: Asparagus officinalis; assembly: GCF_001876935.1. NCBI lineage: Eukaryota > Viridiplantae > Streptophyta > Magnoliopsida > Asparagales > Asparagaceae > Asparagus > Asparagus officinalis. Next base: position 3,930,027 of record NC_033797.1, read on the forward strand.
CCCATTCTTTTATCGATAATAATATGTGGATCTTGTTTTTGTTCATCGACATGTTGGCTTCCTGTTGAGTGGCTTGATATATTTTCCAGAACAGAATGCTTTCTCAGTTACATCATTGTCTATATTCATGTACCAGGTTTTCAGACAATTGCTATTTTCATGCAGACTGGAGCTCCGGAAAAAACACTGCCAACGGTCAAAGCAATATCAGAAGTTGTGAAAGATTCACCCCACAAGGTATCCATTCTGAAGCATATTTATCATCAGTTTTCACATTTTTTTATTGTTTATTTGAAATTGAAGCCTGCTCCACTTAATGCCTTCAATACACAATGCATGCTACGATTCTTGTTTATACAATTCGTAGGAAAGGTGAGAATTATACATGGGAATGAGTTGAACAAGTGATTCCTTATTGTCTTTTTTATGTTTTTCCAAATAAAAAAAAGTGATTTCATGTTAGATTACCTTCTCCTTCGGTTGCTGTGAACTTTGTCATACAAAAGGAGTGATTTAAATTTTCAGTCTCATGTTAACTATTGATCAATTGTTCTTCTTACTTCTTAGAGTCCAATTTCTTGTTGTCTTTGTCTTTTCCACAAGTTTTCTGGTCTTTATCGTGTTTACTCATGTCTCTTATTTGGATTGTTATATTTGAATATAGTCCTATGAAATCTAGCATGAGTCGGACGGTCAGAACGATGCAGTTTCTTATTGCAGATATTTTATTTTCCACTTCCCCTAGATACAGTTAAAGGTGAACTGAAATAAGTTGCTGCTCGTGGTCTATGTTACCTGTGTACTTCTAATCAAAAGCCGTACCCGTACCCATACCCATACTTGCACTCACACCTGTACTGAAACTTCTTGGACACTTCTTGAATATATGCATATATTTATTCAGGCATATTCTCAATTATATAATACATGTTTTAGTTTAAAACATTTCTCATATGCTTCTTGGACATATATTCTACACTTAACATCTATTTCTTGTATATTGATCTTATGTAAATACAAAACAATACCGATCTTGTGTAAATTATTAATTTTAAAATATAAAAATATACATAACACATATATTGTCCCCATACCCTACTTTTACAAAACTGCAGTGTCCCGTACCCGCACTCGTACTACTACCCATAACCATGCAACTTAGCTCATGGGTGACCTTGAAACGTGGAAGATGGGACTTCCTACACTAGCTTTCCTACAGAATGTCAAACTGTGGTTTTCAGCTAGGAGCATACAGTTCTAACAACATGAAAAACCAAAATTAGGTGTTTGATTCTCTGTATTTTGATCCCATAAGTATCTCTTAAGATCCTGGCAACTAGTATTCAGATTTCTGTTGTTGGAACTGCACTTAGGAATGAAGTTCCAACCGCTGGAGTCAGGAAGCATTAGATCTAAGAAAATTTCTCTTACATGTGAATCCTCTATCATGTCCAACATGAACTAATTATGGTTGATAGTTTTTAAAGAATATCATAGATTATTTATGGTACTAGTTTAATATCTCAGTTTAATGTTGTTACTGTTTTCTACATGAGTTGACATGTAGAAGTTGGATTGGCATTCAAAGCATACTGCTATTGTTATATCAGTGATGGTTTTTCTTCTATTCCAGATCTTCATTGGTGGAATTTCCAACGCTCTGTCATCTGATATGGTAAGCTGGTTCACGACATTACTTGTGTTGAATTTTCCTGATTTAAGTGTCTTCTTTCTGGAACCTTGGTGTAGCTTATGTAGTTCCCTTCTGATATGCTTTTAGTTTCGGGAGGTTGTTAGTGCTTTTGGACTTCTGAGAGGATACCACTTTGAGTTCAATGAGGTGCTAGATGGGCCATGTGCCTTTTTAGAGGTATGCTACTGCCAAATGTTAGCTCAAGTATAATGCGGTTGCTGAACCTTATTTGATGACTGAACCTGATGTTGATATCACAGTATGAAGATCATTCCATTACTCAGAAGGCTTGTGCTGGGCTTAATGGAATGAAGCTCGGTGGGCATGTCCTTACTGCAATTCAAGCATTTCCTGATTACCATGGGTCGGAGGTAACTTAGTTTCTGATCCACTGTTTTAACTGAGTAGTTCAATGTATGTTCATGTTTAGATGTTTTCCCTGTTTAAATAATTCCTCATTGTTTCAGGAGGATGCTGAAAACCTTCCATCATATGACGTTCCCTTGCATGCAAAACCACTGCTTGCAGACCCCACACGAGTGCTACAACTCAAGAATGTGGTATGGTATCTTTATTTATGATGCAGACTTGAAATCAGTATAAAATTTAAAAATTCAAATTCATCTGTTCTACTACATTTTTTGATGATTGTGCTCTGCAAACATGAATCAGGTCAACCCGGAGGAATTCCTGTCACTTTCCGATTCTGAATTAGAGGAAATAGTTGAAGATATAAGGTTGGAGTGTGCAAGGTATGGTCAATTTCGACACAATTCATCTGAATCTCAATTTTCACACCTAACTGTATGAAAAATCGTATCGTCTATTTATCAAAACTCTTCAGGTTTGGAACCGTAAAGTCTATAAATGTGGTTAAGTTCAACAGCAGGAGCAAAGATGATACTCAAGATTCTGAACGACGAGAGCCCCTCGCTGCCACAGACCAATCAAGGAGTCCTACCAAGAGTTGTAAGAATGGAGATTTGGATGCAGCAGCTTTGGATCGTGCTGAAGGGCTTCAAGATGCCAGTAATATTAATGCAGAGAATGAAACTAATGATGATGGGAACCCAGAGGAAGATGATATAGAGAAGAGAAACAATGACGATGAGAAACCCGTGGAGTATAAGATGAAAGAAACTGTGAACCTCGGCTCTACAGATGGGGACACTTCTCAATTGGAAGTTCCTTCTAACCTTGATAAGGATATAAATATAACAGAAGAAAACACTGCTAAATCTGAAGCACATACAAGCAGCGAAGGGATCGAGCAAAGTCCAGTCGGGACTGCTATTCCTATGGATACTACAGATTTGGAAAATTCTGCTGCTGATGAAGACGAGGTAGAGAATGGAGACGACAGTAATCATCAGAGTCACAATGTGGAATTACTTGAACCAGGTTATGTATTGGTTGAGTTCTTGAGGAAGGAAGCAGCATGTGCTGCCGCACACTGTCTCCATGGGCGATATTATGGCGAACATATTGTTTCAGCTGGTTATTTTTCACATGATCTCTACATAACAAGGTTTTCCAGGTGAAGTAAATGTGTTTGTTTAGATCTGCTACGTTTCTTTACCTTGGGTTTTCGGACCAGATCAGGACCAATGTGGGGTCATTGGTGATAGAGAGGTAGTACCTGTAAGTCACATGATTTCTTTCAAGGATGAATGCGTTACTAGTTGTGACCAATGTCTACAAATGGCGAGAGGGGTCCTTGGTAGTTTATTATTTTGAGTTCGATTCTATGGTTTGTTATTTTGAGTTCAATTCAATGTCACTAATTTACTGCTCAATATGATTCTCACATATAGCTTGCATTTTCTATGATGGCAAGGAAACTATGCGTTGGAACGTCATCTATCAATTTGTTTTTTTTGTATCTTTGATCTGTTTGATTTGATGAGCTTGATACAGAATGCTATGAGGAGTGTTATTGATTTATTATATGGCCAAATACATCTCTAGCTTGTTACTCATCTTCTTGGTATGGTAAGTGTCCGCAACAATTTATGTCCTCGTACTGGAGTACTAGAGCTTTCTAGTTATCATGCAAGAGTTTTGAAGCTCAAAACCCATCTAATACGATGCTTGAAGTTGAAACAATATGTTCGCCATAATACCAAGTAGTATCCTTTGGCTGAAGTTGAAACTCACCTCATTTATCTAATTAACAATTAATGCTTGCAAAACGTTGCCTTATGACATTCATTTTGTTGAAGTATTTTGGCTGTCCATAATCAACTTTGATCTCTGGTGTACGTTTACACAAATCATCAAGATCAAGAGCTCATCTGGATCACTGCAAAGTTTTCACTAAGCAGACGCTTAAAGAGTATACCTAGGAGTTAATAAAAATTTATAATTGTAAAACAAAAATTAATATAATTCATAGAGAATTATAATGTCAGTTATATTAGAAAAAACTATTACCATCCAAATTTATTGGATGATTATAATTAAGAAAACAATCTATATTCACTACTAAAATCACAATGCAAAGCAACGGACCCAATCTTGGCTTGTCCAAACGGCCCGGCCCGGCAAACCGGGTACAGGCCGGGCAAAAATATTAGAAAAAACTATTACCATCCAAATTTATTGGATGATTATAATTAAGAAAACAATCTATATTCACTACTAAAATCACAATGCAAAGCAACGGACCCAATCTTGGCTTGTCCAAACGGCCCGGCCCGGCAAACCGGGTACAGGCCGGGCAAAAAATTACTTGTACTTATATAATTTACAAATATAAAAAATCATAGAAATTAAAATGATAAAAATAAATTATTTATTAATAATCACTAACAATTACAAATTTATTTTGGAATTTATTGTATCACAATAGATGAATACATCTCAACTAGGTTGACACCTACTCATTTACATCACTATCATTTGCAACTCTTTCCAAAATAATTTATCTTTCCGAAATAATTTATCAGAAATTTTTAGCTAAGAAATAAAAATTACAAACTAATGAATAATTTCTACTCTTTGTCTCTATCTCCTATTCCCAACTCTTCAAGTTTATCTTCAATATTAGCTATCCGATCAATGCATTGAGTTCCCTTCTCGTACCTCCACCAATCTTGTAAGCACATTACCACCTGTACGGTAGACAGATCTAGCGATTTCCTGTAGTCGTCGATCAAACGTCCTGATGTGCTGAAGACAGATTTTGAAACTACCGTGGAAACCTACACTGTTAGTAAGTCACGAGCCATGATGAAAAGTATAAGATATGAAACTGTTCCATATACTCTCCACCATTGTAAAATATTAAAACTATTATTTTGACTTTTAACTAAAGATGCAGTTAAATATTATTCAATTTCAAAAACTTTCATTGATGATCCAGATCCAGATCCACTAGTTAGCTGAGTTATCAATAATTCCCTATCAAAACTCTTACATTTGCCCCGACTTGAACTGGTAGAAACAGAAGTTGTACGCTAATGTGTACTTACACCATATCTAGCTGCATACTCATCATATAATCTTTAAAAAGAAGTTCTAATAGTATTATGATGAGTAAGAGTAGTAATAGTTTGACTATCATCAGTGTCTATTATCATGTTACTATATAAAGAATTTAATAAATTTCGAAGGCCAACATCCTTCAAACATGGATCAATAAGAACCCCAAACCAAAAATAATATGAATAGACCTAAAATACTTATTAGTTTTGCTTTTCATTTAAAAAATCATATTTCCAAAATATTATCCATACGATAATTATTAAAAAAAAGTTTGAATACTTAAAACTTGTAAAGCAGCTTGAATAATAGTTTGATAATAACATAGTTAATCATTAAAAACTTGCAACATCTCTTTTACACTATATATAACTAACATCCTCAGTTATTCTATACATATTATCAGAACTAGAACTAGAAGTATAAAAAGCAATAAAATCATTTATAATTTATTTATACTCTATTGCTACATTTAACATTGCATAGGTAGAATTTCACCTATGGTCGACATCTTTTGGAATTAATCTGAGTTTAAAATTTTTTCTTTTACCAAATTATTTCTATCTTTAAAGTCTTTGTTCAGAAGCATTATGAGCATAAAGTATTGTCCTAATTTTTTCTATCATGGATTTAATTTCACCAAATACACTTTGAACAATTAAATTTAAAATATGACACATACATCTAATATGAAAAATATCACCATGACATGACAATAACAAAGATGATTTGATATGATCAACAGCTACATTATTATTACTTGCATTATCTAGTGAAAAAGAAAGTATTTTTTTTGAAATTTCTAATTTTAGAAGTTCTTCTATTATTAAATTTACAATATTAATACCACTATGTGAATCTTCCAATGCAATAAAAATAATAATTCCTCCCGGGCTCGGGCCCGAGCGGGCCGGGCATCGGACTAGCCTGTTCATTTTTTCTTAAAATATTATTTTTTACTTAAAAAATTTCAAGAGTAAATAACAATAAATTAAGCAAAATTTTGATAAAAAATAAATCATATTATTAATTACTTGTACTTATATAATTTACAAATATAAAAAATCATAGAAATTAAAATGATAAAAATAAATTATTTATTAATAATCACTAACAATTACAAATTTCCTGGGCCCGGGCCCGAGCGGGCCGGGCATCGGACTAGCCTGTTCATTTTTTCTTAAAATATTATTTTTTACTTAAAAAATTTCAAGAGTAAATAACAATAAATTAAGCAAAATTTTGATAAAAAATAAATCATATTATTAATTACTTGTACTTATATAATTTACAAATATAAAAAATCATAGAAATTAAAATGATAAAAATAAATTATTTATTAATAATCACTAACAATTACAAATTTATTTTGGAATTTATTGTATCACAATAGATGAATACATCTCAACTAGGTTGACACCTACTCATTTACATCACTATCATTTGCAACTCTTTCCAAAATAATTTATCTTTCCGAAATAATTTATCAGAAATTTTTAGCTAAGAAATAAAAATTACAAACTAATGAATAATTTCTACTCTTTGTCTCTATCTCCTATTCCCAACTCTTCAAGTTTATCTTCAATATTAGCTATCCGATCAATGCATTGAGTTCCCTTCTCGTACCTCCACCAATCTTGTAAGCACATTACCACCTGTACGGTAGACAGATCTAGCGATTTCCTGTAGTCGTCGATCAAACGTCCTGATGTGCTGAAGACAGATTTTGAAACTACCGTGGAAACCTACACTGTTAGTAAGTCACGAGCCATGATGAAAAGTATAAGATATGAAACTGTTCCATATACTCTCCACCATTGTAAAATATTAAAACTATTATTTTGACTTTTAACTAAAGATGCAGTTAAATATTATTCAATTTCAAAAACTTTCATTGATGATCCAGATCCAGATCCACTAGTTAGCTGAGTTATCAATAATTCCCTATCAAAACTCTTACATTTGCCCCGACTTGAACTGGTAGAAACAGAAGTTGTACGCTAATGTGTACTTACACCATATCTAGCTGCATACTCATCATATAATCTTTAAAAAGAAGTTCTAATAGTATTATGATGAGTAAGAGTAGTAATAGTTTGACTATCATCAGTGTCTATTATCATGTTACTATATAAAGAATTTAATAAATTTCGAAGGCCAACATCCTTCAAACATGGATCAATAAGAACCCCAAACCAAAAATAATATGAATAGACCTAAAATACTTATTAGTTTTGCTTTTCATTTAAAAAATCATATTTCCAAAATATTATCCATACGATAATTATTAAAAAAAAGTTTGAATACTTAAAACTTGTAAAGCAGCTTGAATAATAGTTTGATAATAACATAGTTAATCATTAAAAACTTGCAACATCTCTTTTACACTATATATAACTAACATCCTCAGTTATTCTATACATATTATCAGAACTAGAACTAGAAGTATAAAAAGCAATAAAATCATTTATAATTTATTTATACTCTATTGCTACATTTAACATTGCATAGGTAGAATTTCACCTATGGTCGACATCTTTTGGAATTAATCTGAGTTTAAAATTTTTTCTTTTACCAAATTATTTCTATCTTTAAAGTCTTTGTTCAGAAGCATTATGAGCATAAAGTATTGTCCTAATTTTTTCTATCATGGATTTAATTTCACCAAATACACTTTGAACAATTAAATTTAAAATATGACACATACATCTAATATGAAAAATATCACCATGACATGACAATAACAAAGATGATTTGATATGATCAACAGCTACATTATTATTACTTGCATTATCTAGTGAAAAAGAAAGTATTTTTTTTGAAATTTCTAATTTTAGAAGTTCTTCTATTATTAAATTTACAATATTAATACCACTATGTGAATCTTCCAATGCAATAAAAATAATAATTCCTTTAAACATCTTCAAATGCAATAAAAGAAATAATTCTTTTAAACATTTGCCAATTATCATCAATCCTGTGTGTTGTGATACATAAATAATTACTTTGTGCTCTAGATGTCCAAATATCAGAACTTAAATCAGAACTTAAAGAAAATTTACAGTTTAAATTTAAAAATAAGAAATTATTTTTGCTTGTTCCTAGTGATAATATTTTAAAATATCACGCTGGCAAGATTGACGGGAAAATTTTTTAACTGTGGGATAAAAACCGTCTGTAATCATATCTTCAAATTCATCATTTTCTGGCTTTAATTTGCGTCATAGTTCCAACTACCGAGACTACCGGAGGATGAGGATTGGGAGAGTAAAGATTGTCGAATACCACCTTGAGGCGTTGACTGACCTCTGTTGTGCTTTTCTAAATGGCGTTTGAGGTGGTTGGTGCCGCTTTTATGATGAACTTGGAAAATATGGTCACACAACGCACACTTAGCCTTCTGGGTGAGAAGCCTACCGTGTTGATTGATCCCTGGTGACTTCTATCTTCTCGAAGAAGTTTCATACATCGGATTTCGGTCTTTTAGAAGCTCTAGGTGCAGAATCATCGCCACCGAATTCATGATCAACATTGGTAGGAGGAGTAACTATAGCTTATGTAGTAGGAGTATTAGGACTCGTTTTAACATCGGGAGTTAGGATTTGCCCTTCATAATCAGAAGAGGAAGCCATTTGATTGAAGAATTAGAGAACAAAAGCGAGAATAAGAAAGTATTAGAGAGAAGTAGATGAGTTTTGGATGAGAAAAACAAATGAAAACTCCCTCTATTTATAGAGGTAGCCCCCTAGCCAAATGACCAAAAGACTCTCAAATTTTAGCGAATTTTAAGGGTATTTCGGTCAAAAGCGCAAAAATGACCGTTCGGACTGGGCCGGCCTGGCCTGCTCAGCCAACGGTCACGATTGTGACCGTTGTGGCCCGGCCGGGCCGGCCCAACCCCCTTTTGCTGGCCGGGCCGGACCGGGTCCGGTGTGGGCGCCGACGAAGCGGCCCAGGCCCTGACCTGGTCGGGTCCGGTCAGGACACAGGGCCTGGCACGGGTCTTGGGCCGAAATGGACAGGCCTAATCCAATCCTCTCTTTATTGCACTCTAACCGACACAACAAAAACAAGTGATGTAAAAAGCTTTTCAAAGTTTAACATCTTAACATAGCAGCATAATTTGTCCTGACGGCTGCAAATCTAAAGGATAAATAATCAAACGAGCCGGGCCAAAACCTAAAGCCCAAAAAGTAAAACACAGACAGACTAAAATAGAAGCCTCGTCACCACCACCACCAACAAAAAACTCCCGAATCGCCAGGAACGACGGATTTGGGCCAGGAAGCAACCTCAAACATTATACCTCGTAGAGATACGGAGGGGACCGTGGAAAATAATCAAGAATAATAGTATGATTAGAATCACCAAAAAGTTAATTACATGAGTTAACAAATCAATTCTTTGAGAAAAATATAACAATAAATGAACTGAACCTCTTTGATCTTCAGAATTCCCACGTCTCCGAACCGGTCGACCGCACTTCCCAAGACGACACGACGTAGTCGCTGTACATGATGTTTTCATGATGTGACCCTTTCCAATTCGAACAGATTTTTAGAGAAACTTAAAATCAAGATAAATTCAAATGTTTTAACATTAATAATGATTGTGTGGAGCACCTAATTATTGGGCATCGTCCCCACCCACACGATCGAAGCCACCTAAAAGTGCACCACGATAGGTCTTGACCCAGTTTCATTCTAGGGAGGTTAGCAGTAAACTCACTAGGGTGCAGTGTGGTGGTCTATCAAACAAATTAACTTCTGAAAAATAGCATATTATCATTTTGAATAATGATGCTATATTCATATATGTCCTGTTATAATATACGATTATTGTCTACATGGCACATATATCTAACAGAAAGAGTGAAAAATAAAACAAACTTCTGAAAAATGCTTACTTAACTGATGCAATTCAACGTTAGGTTGCATGGCTCGGTTAGGCCTTTGGGCAATCTAAGGGGAAGAAAGCTTGCTATATAGAGATTTACATATGCACGGAAATCAGTGGGTTTCTAGATTTGCATATTTACTTGCATTAGAAGCTTCAATGTACAAACAATTATTCTTGAAATGCAAACCAGCAAATGGTTTAACAATACGAGTAGGTGGTTAAAAAAAATGCATATATGTAGTATATTAATTAAACACATTACAAACAATTATTCTTGAAATATTATACAAGAATAGTCCCATTTTTCTTGTTTTGTGCAGCATCACTATTATGCGTGCTTGCAGATTTATGTTAATCTGCGATTGGCTAACAATACAGCTCAAGCTGATCACCTCACAAAAATTGTCAAAAAATTACAGAGATATGTCGATATTTCTCGACTTTTAATTGCACAGAAAATATGATGCATATGATTACATCTAAAAGCTATTATTTAGGACAAGAAACAAATCGAATATCACGGTATTCAGATTCTAGTTTGGCTATAAAATACATTGTCTAAAAGCTGGTTGGCTTTTTCGTTTTTATTCCGGATTTAACCTTCAATTTTTAATTTATTTTCAATTTTAACATCTGAATTTTGTTTTGAACCCGAGGGTATTTTAGGGGGTCTAGGCCAATTTTCATCATTCACTGTTGATACCTCTTTTGCCCTTTGGTTGTTTTTTTTCTCTCCGACGGGATGGGGAACAGGGCTAGGTAAGGGGCAGTAAGATGGTTGGGATTTACTGATGAGTTTTGCTACAGGGATCTAAAATATGGGACCAATAAAAAGAACAAGTGAGGTGTCCCCCTCCTATTAGATAATGAGGTAGTCATCATTAATGATGACTAACTCATTATCCAATAAGAAAGAGACACCTCACTTGTCCCTTTTATTGGTGCCATATTTTGGGTCCTTAAAAGAATTTTCTTTACCGATTCGTACTTGAGTCTTGGGCTTCTGGATAAAAACAGAAGGGCAAGCCGGCCTCTTCCTCCTCCCGATGCATCCCCTACATTAGTCGGCAACTCCCCCTCCTTCGTCGACCTCCGACCTCTGCCGTCACCTCGTCGACCACCTCCTCTCCCTCTCCCTCACCTTCACCCCCCAAACCCTAGCCTCCCTAGTCGTGGACCCCGCCACCCCCTCCGGCCCTCGCCCTCCTCCTCCCTCGCCCTCCCCCACCTCGACGACCCCCTCGACTTAGTCTCCCACCTCCTCGACCTCTTCTCCTCCCCCTGCCGTTGCTAGCTTCAAGTCCGAGAAGAATCACCGCATGCATGGTTTGCTTGAGAATACATCTGCTCGAGGTAAAAAAATTTCACCTTTTTCTATTATTTCAAGTTTCCTTTCAATTTTCTTTCACTTTTTTATTTTTTCCCTTTCAATTAACTTGAATTTGGTGTGATATTTGATGATTTCAAAGTCGGTTGCATGTTTCCACCATATAGATCTATGAACTGTAATTTTTTCTTGATTGATTTTTCAATGGTAAATCAAGAACAAATAATGGGTTCTTTGATGGGTTGCAATGTGAGGAGAGGAAGAAGATGAACACGCAGAGGAATAATTGGGAGCTGTGTTTTTTTTACACAAAGATCCAGTTACTTTTGAAATTTGAATAAAGAATGTAAAACTCGTCATTTCTGTGTGTAAAAGTTGTTAATTTCTATACAAATCCAATTAATCATTTATAATAGTTTTATTTTGCATCTAGCATAACGTTTTGAGATATGATATTTTACAATAATACCATCTTCCAAGGATGATATAGTGCGAGACAGTCATGATGTCAATTATAATGTTTTATTTCTGCTTCTGTTTATTTTCTTCTGGTCAAAGTTGCACTTAATCAATAATTCACTGTAGACATGGTGTTTTCATTTTTCATGAATATCCTCCATTTATCTGTAACATGTCTTGTTATTGACTGTCCTTCCTGTATTTGCAGTCTGAAATAATCTCTGAACATGTAAATGACAAGATTTATGAGTAGCTTATCTTGCTGAATTATTTTTGAATGGGTTGAAATGTGTGCTGTTCTGTTACCTTAACTATCAACCGCTATTTTAATCCATGATTTTATTATTGATTGAATTACAGTTTTATACATGCTAAGCCACAAGTACCCAAGTTTGGTTATAGCCAGTATCTTCAGTTTGGACTTAATGAACTTCTCTTTTTCATATATCACAGGTTTATACGTGATCACCTTGTTAATGTACATGGTTCATGGTGCTAATTTTTATTATTCCTTCTCATTCCATCCATCACGTAGTGAATTAACAGCAAATGTTAGCAACCAAGATTTGCCCAATGGAGTTCCTTCTGTACCTGTACCTAATGGTGAGCAAATAGGTCTGGTTATTTTCTCAATTGCAATTCATTATTCCTATTTTTTGTGTTTATTCTTTGTTTCTAAAATAATACAATTTTTGAAAGGCAACACATTGGCTTATTATCCTAGCCAACCAGTAATAATTATGCATTTCATTTTCTACATTTTCTGATCAAGCTTGAAGCTATTTCCAATTCATTGCATATTTGCATCTGAAGTTCATCATTGCTTTAATTTTGTAAAATCTCATGAATTTTGCAGGTAGCACATCGGCCTACGTTAGCAACCGAAAATTTCTCAGTGGAGTTCCTTCTGTATCTCTTCCTAATTGTGATCCAGCAGGTATAATTATCTTTGCACTCTTGGATATCTTCTTTCTATTTTTGTGAATTTCTCATATTAATTAATTGTACCATACATGAATTACAATATTTATCTCATTACCAAGCTTGAATTATGTTCCAATTAACTGCATTTTACACCTAAAGTTCCTCATTTTTAAGTATTCCATGTAGCAACCGAAACAATATTCAAAATAACCCATGTATGGTAACTTTCAAAGAATGGGATGAGGAATCCAGAATTTTATACGCAAGTCACTAGGTTTAAAATTTATGTTATTAGTTATTGTCATTCATTTGATTTATCATATGATAGTTGTTACATGTCCCAATGTTTTTTTCTTGCTAAAGTTGAGAAGTTTTGTTTGCCATTCTCTCAGCTTCTCAACAAACTTGTACAAACTTGTAATTATTTGTATGACTTTGATTTTAGTTGTGCTTCAACTATAAACCTATGGTTTCATGTGCATATTTACCAACATTATGTGATGATTGTAGAATACTAATTTTACATTGAACTTGTGTTTGTAAGAACTTTACAAGTCACCATATACATGACAACTAAAAAAAGTTGTATGTAAGCAACCTACAATCTATCTACATTGTATTGGATGGCTATTGTTGTGGGTTATTAATGAAAATATTATTACGTCATGAGTTTTAGTTGGTGACTTTTTTACTTTTAAGCTATGATGATTGTCAAATATTCTGAGATTAGCAACATATGGACACAGTTCGTGTCCTTGTTTTGTATTGAACTATCTTTTGATAATTCTGATTATTAATGAACGGGGTATAACCCTTGTTTTTACTTCAAAAAAAATATTCTGAGATTAGCAACCTGTAATGTTTATTGATATTGCATTGGATGGCTAACAATGATGATATTGACTAAGTTCTGAGCTCTCAGCCATAGAATTCATAAACATGTGGCTGGTATATTTTACGTGATATCAACAAATATTTATGACTACTCAAGTTTGATGTGATTTTCTATGTCATATAAACATTTATGACTAATCAAGATAGAGGAGAATGAATTTGATTCTCCCCTTTGTTTAATTCTGGGTTCTTCACGGTGGCGATGAGATGCCTCCCTCGAATGCTCGCGTCGAGTTTGCTTCTCGTTGACGATCCGAACGTCTTGATTCACTGGAACGATGTCTTCTCCTCACGATTTGACGCTGTGGAGAACTTGCGTGGCAAGTTTGAAGATAACTCTTGACGAGTTGATAACTCTGAACGAGTTTTAGAAGAACTTGCAGAGCAAGTTTTGAACTCTGATCGAGTTGATAACTCTGACGAGTTTTAGAAGAACTTGCAGAGCAAGTTTTGAACTCTGATCGAGTTGATAACTCTGGACGAGTTTGAACTCTTGAAAAAGAGTTGATTTGAACCGAAAGTCGGTTATAAGCCAAGGGAATGCTCCTGTGGTCGATCGTTGCTGAGGATGAACGTCGATCTCCCCCTTGCTGCCAAGCCAAAGATCTCCTCTTTGCTGTCCAAAAAAGAAGGATCCACAGAGCCCAGCGCAAAAAGCCCCGAACTCAGTTGAGTTTCTGTCACGCCCCGCTTCCTAAAATACCGGGGAATCGGAACGTCAACAAGCCCGTGACGTATTAGACTGAGAAGAGATAAGTGCTAGACCCCGTCTTCTCAATCTAATATGCTAAGCGTCTGGAAATAAATACAATGCGAAGTCACAGGTCCCCGATCACAATCAGCAAGAACATAATAGACAAACTCAGAATAAAAATATCATATCGCAAATGAGATAACATCCGAGACATAATGATATAGGTCAACATGCCCTTATATAAAAATGAACAAATGAATATAGGAGAGATACAAAAATACATCAATCAATGAAAAAAGAATGAACTACAAAGTAATCTGGAACCATCAAAGAATAAGCTTCAACTCTTTCTTCTGCTCCGTCTACAAGGCACTCTTGTTGAGAATCCTCCGGCTCTGGCGCATCTCCAAGCTGAACCTGTTCTTCTTCTAAGTCTGACGTACACCAGAGAAAACAGGTGTACGTCAGGTGCATGATGCACGTCAAGACCCCACAAAAGAAAATAGAACAAACGAAAACCAAAGCGGAAATCGATACAATAATAGAAATGACAAAATGACGTACAACTGAGAATCTAACAAATCAACATGCAATCCACTACCAAAACATGATAATCATAAGAATCCATAAATCAACTGGGTAACAAAATCATACAGCTAGCGATCAAAATAATCATCCAAGTAACATGTTCATACACTAGATGAAATTAATACTTAGAAATCTACAACTCGAGACATAGTACGTCGAGCGAAATAATCCAAACAAGGAAACCCTCATGTATATACCATATGTCTCGAATTATAAATAAATAAATATTAATCCCGATCTATGTACGAAGAAAAACACAACTAGCCTACATCTCACAAGAAATCATACTTAGCTAAGAAACGAGGTCATGTAACTAGCCATTCTATAACAGGTCACTGGTCACATCTCACACAGAGCCAACGCTCATATCACCGGATAATTGACTGTTCACAAATCTCCTACGTGCATCCAATCCCGCTACACATGCGGCCTAGAGGACTACACATAAACCGTTTTCTGCCTGGTTCGAACTTCAAACAGAACTCGGGTGACGAAACGATTTCACTGACTAAAGTGATGTACACACTTCACTTTAGCCCTACAAACCAACCCCGGTGGCGACACCAACCACGGGAGCGAGCCTGGAAGATACATCAACAGTCTTATCCGATCACATGAACATTAACTTCCCCATCCCAACTCTCTTGTTTTTTCTAAATCAACCATAATCCTCATTAAAACTCGGGTTCACCACCTAAACTCAATCAACACACTCACACATGTCACTAAGTCTGTTCATGACGCACGAGGCCACTAAGTCATGAACTACTAAGGGTTCTCAACACAACATAGACAATCAATGCAACTAATCATGTGCAATAATATCATAGCATATCGAATAATCCAAATTTAGAATTATAAATCAGGAACAACAACTATGAAATTCAGAAAATAATTCCTTTTCCAAAATAAATTCCGTTAATTTATTTATAGTTATTCTAAAATGATTCTTTTCCAAGATAATTCCTTTTAAATTATTATAAATTTCCTAAAATGATTCCGTTCTCAAGATAATTTCTTTTTAATAAATATAATTATCCAAAAGTGATTCCGCTGCCAAAATAAATTCTTTTAACTCATCATAAATATTCTGAAAATGCTATGTATCATATTATCATGATTTATCTAATATTATTCATCAAACAATCCCACACAGATAAATACATCACAATTAAACTACGTAAATGGTTCATAATAAATACAAATAATCAAACTACGAAACAGGAGAGCGGGAATCTTCCTGGGTTTGCTGTCAAACGTATCGACGCTAACGGTGGCATCTGATCCTGAGCGTGCGTCAGGTAACGACCGGGCTGCTTGGCTTGGCGCTGGCGCGACGACTCGAGAGTGTGGCAGCGCAGGGGGGTCGTCGGGGAGGGAGGCGGAGGCGAGTCAGTCTGCTCGTAACCAAGCGGACGGGCTGAGTCGAGAAAAACTGCAGGTTGCTGGAGGCGAGCGGCGCGCGGTAGGGGCGGCCTGCAGGCCAGGCGGCGGCAGGTTCGGAATGATGGAGGAGGGGCGCAGCGGCGAGAGCGGTATAGCGGCGACCTGAGGTGGCGGCTGAGGTGGAAACGGAGCGCTGAGGATAGGGGAGGAGGTGGTCGCAGTCGTCGGGAGAAGTGCCAACGGCGGCGGAAGGCAATGCTGGTGTGCGGCCGCAAGGGAGGCAGCAGGGTGAGGTGCTCGGATCGGAGGAGAAGTGGCGGGTGGATGACAGCTGTTGATGGCGCTGCAGGAGCGCGTTGCAAGGCCATTTGTCGTGGTTTGGCGTGTTGCGAGAGGCGGCGACCTGGGGACGGTGGTTAGAGGTAGCGGAGGAGGAGTGCAGGCGTCGGAGGCAGGCAGAACGTGCGGTTTGAGTGCAGTTGGATGAGAGAGAACGATGGAATGAGGAAGAAATAGCTGGAGGCGGCTTCGTGAAAAATGATAAAAACGAAGACGAGAGAGGGAGGAATTATTATATATGCAGGTATTAGGGTTTAGAGTTTAGGAAACTTCAACCAAAAATAATTAAAATAAATAATACGTGACTTAAAAATTAAACTAATTACAGGAATAATTATCTACAATTAAAAAAACGTTAACATGTTGTGCTAAAATAAACAATTGATACGGGAAATAGTCGAAATATACCCATATTGTATAATTAAACAAGAATAAATTAATAATAAAATATTTCTACTTAAATTTAAAATTAAATAATTATGGGCACAATTATGTACACAGTAAAACGTATAGTTATACTAATACGACAGATAATATATAACACTAGAAATAATATAATAAATTATACGAAATCACGTAATTAATAATACTATGTATTATGTGAAATAATTTGTAATATTAATAACACATATACTTATTTAAAATAAATACGTAATAGTACCGCATTAACACAACAAATTTAATTTCGAAGAAATTTTATGCCCGCATAAATAATTTATAATATCAATCATTTAAATAAATATATAATCAGATTTTTTAAATAATAGAAATTATAGAAAATCGAGAAAAATACAAATACGCTCTTTTAAAATTAATAATTAAATATTTTAATATCAGAAAATTATTAATTATCATTAAAATTCATGGTCCTTACAGTTCTGTATTTATAGGGGATTAAGGGTGGTAACTATCCCCTTAATATGCTCCTCAATGAACTGAGTGGGGGTGTAACCGCCTCCTCTTAAACAGCTCCCTAAATCGTGGGGAAAACGGTTTTGAAACCGTTCTGTTAGTGCTTTGAATGAGTCAAAACGCTGAAAACAGCGTTCTGGGCCCGAACTGTGCGTTTCTGGACCTGAAACGCAGAGTTAGGCATGAAAACGCAGAGTTTGGCCTGTTTAAAGGCTGAAAACGCACAGTTCGTGCTGTTTTGGAGATTAACTCTGCGTTTTAGGCTGAAAACGCAGAGTTTGGCCTGTTTAAAGGCTGAAAACGCACAGTTCGTGCTGTTTTGGAGATTAACTCTGCGTTTTAGGCTGAAACGCAGAGTTGGGCCTGTTTAAAGGCTGAAAACGCACAGTTCGTGCTGTTTTAGAGATTAACTCTGCGTTTTGATGTTGAAAACGCAGAGTTAAGCCTGTTTTAGGCTGAAAACGCACAGTTCGTGTTGTTATAGAGATTAACTCTGCGTTTTGATGTTGTAACGCTGGTTCGACCTGTGCGCTTTGACTCTGTAATGCAGAGGCGAACCTTAGACGGGCTTGGCGAGCTTCAGGCTAAGTCCAATGTTCTGACGAAGTCCAGTCTTGCAGACGGACTTCAGAACATAACTTGCTACGAAGAACAGGTCATAACTTTCAAACCGTACGTCGGAATTGGACGAATTACATATGAAAATCGGCTATCTCGACGAGACGGGGCCATCCGAACCGAGCCGAAGGCTATGGTTCGCTTCCTCCGTTTTGCCAAATTCCTTACGGTTTGAGAGATATATGCGTTTTAATATGAAGAGACCGTCAATTTGTAGTCTCTTTTGCTAGAGCGTTGCAAAGATCGTCACCTTGTAACCTTCGTCTTGGCTCCTTGAAAATATGAGAGTCGTCAGATTGTAACTCCCGATGTTGATTGTGAAGGCTGTTGAATTAGAGCTTTCATCAGTTGTCGTGAAGGTCGTCAGATTGTAGCCTTCTACGTGAAAGTCCTCAAATTGTAGCCTTCTGGAAGTCGTCAGATTGTAACTTCCATCATCGGTGTTTGATGGGGGATCAACTATCTATTGTGATTTTTAGACAGCCTACATCATGTTATTACAGGATTCATGTGATCTTTTCCTGTCAAATAGATATTTTTCATGTTAAATTAGGTGCATAGTTCATAACAGTTAAAATAATCATGTTATTATATGTTTCGTGAGATTTTTTTTGTCAAACAGGTATTTTTCATGTCAAATCAGGTACGTAATTCATAACAGTTAAAATAATCACGTTATTACATGTTTCATCTGATTTTTTATGTCAATTAAATATTTATGACGAATTCGGCTATTTACTGGTTTTTCATGTTATATTTGCACTTTTATTTTTGGTAAGATTACCTCCATTAACGATCACAAACAAATTTGTCTTTACTGAGTGGTAAACTTACCATGGTTACCATATACACTTTTCCCACACACTTTAATATCAACCAAATACAAGAAAAATAGGAAATGTCTAATCACTAAAAGTCCCCCCCCCCTCTTTTTTTTATGCTAACCAAACACACACAAAATGTATACATTGGTTTTTCATCATGTTTTATGTGTGAAACAAACGCAAACAATATATTTCTTGAAAAAGTTTAGAAAACCCAAAACTTGGGTTTCTTTACATAGAATTGTATTTCCCAATACATGGGAAACGAACCAAACAACCCCTAAAAGGAGCGATTTTTACTTATTTTTCTTTTCCATTTTCACTTTGTTTTCTTTCTCTCTTTGCTCTCACGCTCTACAGCAGCAAGTCTCCTCTTGGGATTAGATTTAAGCTTTCATCTGAATTCTTGGCTAATCTTATGATTTTAATTGTTCTTCTCTCAGTTGCTTCCTAGGCAATGTCGGCGACTCGCCACTCTAGATATCGGCTGCTTGTGGTGGTGCTAATATAGGAACATCTACTTCGAGTTCTCAAATTGTGGTGGTGAATTTTGTGAATTTAAGATCGAGAAGGTTACTGTGTGTGTTGTTACTAGATTTCTCCAGGACATTTTAATTGTCATGGTGTAGTGAGTATGCATTCTTCATTTTCCCCGCGTAACGCGGGGGTTTTTTGCTAGTAGTTTAATGAATTCGGATTCGAATTCCGATTTGGTCCATAGGGAAAGAGTGCTCAAATTTTAAGTTGCAGAGCGACCGTTATTTATTTCGATAATTCTGCGTTACTAATATATTGCTCAATGCAACTCAGTTTTTTTGTGTGCTTCCTTTTTGTTCTCAAATTACAGTAGGAGATGCAAAAAAAAAAAACATTTAGCATAAGGATATGGAGCATAAAAATATCCATAGCGTTGCCTCTGAAAGTTTGATTTGGCTCTCGAAGCACGCCTGTTTGGTTGTCTGGCTTCCGCGCCGCGCACAACAATTGAGAGAACCAGGGGGTACCCCTCTCTCTCTCTCTCTCTTATGTTAGCAACCTCCATCTTGCAACAAAAACAAAAAAAAATAATAAAAAAAAGTCATTTAGCATACACGCACTGCAATTAGCTATAATAATAAGGCCATGGATCGTAGAAATATCCATAGCGTTGCCTCTGAAAGTTGAATCCGGCAGCAGCAGCAACAAGACCATGGGGGGGTCCTCATCGGTGCACACCCGCTCGTCTCTACCCCGTATAGACTCCCAACCAAGCCATCTTCTTTGAGACCAAACCTCTTCTTCATCGCCCAAAACACTTCGCCTATCAGCATACTGTCGTGCCCGGCTTGATGATGACGATGCCCTGTCCGTTCAATCCCGAGCTTCTCCGCGATCTTCATCAATCCGAGCTTTTCGCTGAGACCGCACCACCTCGCCATGCTCTTAAGATCACACACGTCGATCGCCAAATATCCCTCGAAGCCTGGCAACTCCGTATCGAGAGAGACGTATACCGAGTATTCAGCGACGCGGCGAGCTCGGAGATCGCCTGAAATTCGTGGACAACGCTGTGTTTCCACACTTCTGTTACTTTCTTCCCGGTGGCCATTGGAGAGAGAAAGAAGCTAGGGGAGTTTGGATGCGAGAAATATTGGAGACGGATACACTTCGCCCATGTAATTATAAGGGAGGAAAAGAGTTTAGAATTCTTTTTTTTTTTTTGGAAATAGATTAGATTATATGTCATACTTAAGGTTTCTTATCCTTAATTTTCTTCCTCCTATTAAATTTAGGCATCCCTAGCTAATAAATTAAGTTTCAGATTTGTGTTTCTGATGTTAATCTTAACTCCTAAAGCTAGCTTCTTTATAAATAAAAAAAAAGACGTAGTTCCTTTTTTCCCATCCTTTATCTTAATCATAGGTTTGAATTACTTCAAATCTATATTTGGAACTAAATTATATATTTATTAACTTTTTAGGTAATTTCTCTTTTGCTTTAATTTTAGATTAGAAGTAACTAATATTTAACATCCATTATTGTAACGTTCATCCTTATCCCTTGAGTCAAAGTCATACGTTTTCTTTTCCTTTCATACTTTCTGGAAACATATATATATTCTTTTTAAATATACGAATAAAAAAAATACGAATTTTTAAATTGCATAAATATCTTCTGTTTGAAGTTAAAACTCATCGAGATAACCTAAATATATGCATGCTTACAAAAATTTGGCCACAAGGCATTTATTCGTTTATAGTATTATATATGGATGACCGTAACTAACCACGATCTAGCTTGCTTTCACATTTGGGAAAAATTGCAAAATAGACCGTTTTTGCTAATTATTTAGCAAAATAAACCGTTTTGCTAAATAATTAGCAAAATAGACCTCTTTTTGGCCAACAGGCCAAAAAGAGGTCTATTTTGCAAAACAGCTCAGAAAACATACGGGACTAGTAGTCCCGTATGTTTTAATCACGGATTAGTGAAATTTTCTATATAGAAAACATACGGGACTACTAGTCCCGTATGTTTTCTGAGTCACTAATCCGTAATTAGTTGGCTCTAAACATACGGGACTAGTAGTCCCGTATGTTTTCTGAGCCTTGTTTTTCAAAATCGACCTTTTTTTTTCAAAAGATGTCTATTTTGCTAATTATTTTTCAAAGTAGTCTATTTCGCTATATATTTCATAAAAATGGTCTATTTCGCTATATATTTCTTCACATTTATACAAAAATCAACCTATATATTAAGATCAATCGTATATATATTATGCGCGGCTAATGTGATTTTATTATTTCTCTTAAATGGTCTCCAACTAAATTGTATTTGGATGGTTAGTCGAATAATATCCGAGTATTAGATAAATTTTTTTGACCAATTTCCACCCTAAAATGCATGCTTCCGTGCTAGGTTTTGAAATTCGAATCCTGCTTATACAAACCAATATGAGCTCTGTCTATCACAATGGAGCATAGAAATATATCCATGCTGTTGAGGAGTAATCAGACCAAGCTAAAGAGTTAACGAGCCTTAAATAATATAGGCTATGAGCTAACTTTAATCTAAAATAGTAAGCTTTATTGGTATTTTGTCCCCAACTCCATTTTGAATCTATAAAACTCTTTTTTATCTTTTTCCAATGTGAGACGGTACTCGCGTATGAAATCTATCAATCTCTCATTCAATTGTGAACATAGTTCAATCTTTCATGGGATTTGCAAATAGGTTTGAATTGGGAACCATGCATTTGTCACATGCATGGCTATCAAACATCCATAGGATCTTCCACCATTTCTAGGCTAATTAACCAGATCATATCTTCCATGGGATTTACAAATAGATTTGAATTGGTAACCATGCATTTGTTACATGGCTAACAAATGTTCATAGGATCTTCCACCACTTCTAGGCTAATTAACTTGACTTGGTTTAACTTTTAATCATCCTGACAGGCTTTACATTGGACTTCATTTTTACTTGACCACAACCTCGACTCTGATACCGTTTGATCTTTCATCCACTCGTATCAATTTTAACGGTTTCGAATGAATGGAACTTTTTACATGGCTCAACGGAGGGTCAAACCACGACGGGTTCACCCCAAATTTGGTGTGTTGGGGTTTTAGAATTTGTAGATCAAGTTTAACGGAGCGGATCATCCACAATGTAGCTCAATTAAGTGATCATCAATGGATAAGAAACTTAGTGGACGTCCACTTAAGTTGACATAAGTTTCTCTCTCTCTCTCTCTCTATCTATATATACATTAACTAACTCACGTGAGTATCACCTCAGTGTGGTTTGCAATTATCCTGTTGTGGAGAACAGAACAAGTGGCATTCAAATATCAAGTGACTACGATATGGGTCTCATTCATGTCTTACACGACGAGAAGCGTTCGGTCGAATTGTTCATTGAAAAACATCAGAGAGATTTGGGCAAATCGTTGAACTACGAAGGAATGTATTCCCGCATGTTGGAGGATCCTGAAGTTGATTCTGTAGGCTTTTTATCTCCTCAACAAGATGAATGTTGGACACAATCACAATACATGAGCGGTCCTTCGTTCGTGGGCACTTCGAATGCTTTCGATACTAACACGGGAATTCAAGAAGATAATGCAAGTGTTGAATCCGAGAATGATGATGAAGAGGAGGGATTACAAATTAATAGCATGACCGTGATAGATCGTGATGACGGGGAAATCCAACACATCGACGGGGCTTATGTTAATAATGAGTATGTCGGCTTAGAGGATCCGCCGCCCGATGAACTTCAAGGAGATGAATGGATTGATAACTCCGCGATGGAAAGTGTTCCTATTGGCACTAATAGCGGTGTTGATACACAGGCCGAGGACTTCTCATTCATCAAGGGAGATCTTTACGAGAGTAAGGAGAAATTGATCCATGCTATTCGCACGTATTCCATTGCAAAAAATGTGAAGTTCAGGCCAACCAAAAATAATACTACAAGCTATAATGTGGTTTGTTTCTATCGCAAAGATGACGATGTCGAAGATAATAGTGGACACCACGACGGCAATGCGAGGTGTCCGTGGAAGCTTAATTCACGCTCGGGTTCAAGAGTAGGTGGGCAATTCAAAATCACGGCATACAATGGACTCCACACTTGTAGCAATCCTCGATTAGAGATGAATAACAAGAATGCGTCCTCTTCTTTTATATATCGATTGATTTTACCGCATCTGAGGGAGGATCTTGATCTAAGGCCGAAAGATATCCGTCTTTTAGTGCATAAAGCCACCAACTTGGATGTATCATATCACAAGTGTTGGAATGCTAGGAGGAAGGCGATGATAAAAATATTCGGGGATTGGGATAAATCGTATGAGATCTTACCTCATTATCTTGAAGCACTCAAAAGAGAAAATCCGGGGACTGTCTACGAAGTATCTTCGGACCCCGTTGATGGCGGAGAACGGCGGTTCACCGGTGTATTTTGGGCATTTGGGCCCTGTATTGAGGGGTTTCGTCATTGCCGTCCTCTTCTTAGCATTGATGGAACTCACTTATATGGTAAATACAAAGGCGTTTTGCTTGTTGCAACCGGAGTTGACGCGGATGGCGGGTTGTTTCCTTTAGCATTCGCAGTGGTTGATGTTGAAAATACAGAGAATTGGGCTTGGTTTTTTGCATGCATTAGATATCATATCCCTAGTGTGGGGACGCGGCATATTACATTCATATCCGATAGGATGAAAGGAATTCCAAGAGCACTCCAACGACATTTCCCGCCACCCATGCACTCTGTATATATGCTCATATTTTAATCACAGGTCTATTCATTATGGATCCGGGACCGGAGAATCCCGACGTTTTGTACCTTCAGGCGAGTCATTGTTCAGACCATATTGGTTCGGGAGAGGTAATACGAATAAATTAGATATATATTTCTTCGATTAATGTAATTTTTTAATGAATATACTTAAAACTGATTCTCGTTTTATGTGCAGCCCGTACCAGAGTACACGATGATCGAGCATTCCCATAGTCATTCGGCATGGGTCATAGAGGATGAGAGGGTACTAGCTTTGATCGCTCAGGCCGGTTTTCGACCGTGTTCGACGATTCGTTATATCAGGCTTGATTGGCCGCTTATCACTGCTTTGATTGAGAGGTGGAGGCCAGAGACCAACACCTTTCACATGCATATAGGGGAGTGCACGATCACTTTACAGGACGTGGCCGTCATACTTGGGCTCCGGATTGATGGACCGGTAGTTACGGGCACCGACGATCATAGTTGGCCGGAGGTATGTGCCCGGCTACTTGGACAGGTTCCCGACTTGAGGAGTGGTGCGATGAAGCTATCGTGGCTTCGTCAGACATTTCAGGGCGACATACCAGAGGATGCCTCTGATGAGACGCTCCAGTTTCATGCTCGTGCATACATATTGCACATGATAGGGTGCGTACTATTTCCTGATGCGAGCAAGACTCTCGTACATGCACGATGGCTGCCACTGCTGGAGGATTTTGGTGTATGCGGGGCACTATCGTGGGGCAGTGCGGTGTTGGCATATTTGTATCGAGAATTGAGTAGAGTATCTCTGATGCAGAATAAAGAATTCAAGGGATGCTGTACGTTGATACAGATTTGGTCATGGGAGCGCATTCATATTGGACGACCCACTTTACTTATGCACCGTGACTTAGAGGGGCAGTATCCGTTGGCATACAGGTATAATTGTACACACACATATTTCATTCGTAACCTGAATATTTGTACTTATATATTCGCTATTCTGCATATAGGTATAACGTGCGATACGCTCAGTACAAATCAGCGACGCGTCACCGTCAGTTTTACCGAAATGAGCTTGATGGCCTCCAGCACGAACAGGTAAATATAAAACTCAAGAAGTATGAATATTATAGTTTTTCTGTATTATACTGATAAATGTTTTATTTTATTTCAGTTCAAGTGGAGACCCTATACACCGCCGGAGCTCGATATACATTCTCTTGCACCTATCTGCCGAGATTGTCCCGAATTGTGGAGAGCCAGAGTTCCATTGATCTGTTGGGAGATTGTAGAGATGCATGTACCGGACCGTGTGCTAATTCCACTAGCTGATTTGACAAAGCTCGGATTCGTTGATCGTGCATTTGTCTCATCTCTTGCATAGCCATCTCCATTTCAAACTTGAAGATTTCCTTCTGCTTAGCCAGGGCCTCTTCAATGATTTTGGCTATCTGTTTAGTGTTGGCCATGCACACCTCTCGAGCTTGCCCTATGCTAGATGTTGTGTCGTCGGAGGCGAGCGCGGAATGAGAATCCGAGAACTCATCATCGGAATGGACTCCTTCATGGACCCCATGGTCATTGTTATATCCGACGGCTTCTAGATGAAGCTGAGCTATTCCCGAATTGACCCTGCTTCCCAAAGAGAAATTAGGGTCGGAATCACCTGAAATGATTGGGGATTTTCCCTTGTTGACCATGTTGATAGTCACTTCTAGGGGTTCATCATCTCGAGCAATCGATCCTCTTTGGTGGGAACGCCTTGATTTGGGCTTTGTCGGTCCATCGGAGATTCCCTCGAATATCGAGACCCTCTGTGGAGCGGTCTTGGGGCAGCTACAGGCTGATAATACTGCCCTGATAAGTTTGGTACACGGACAGTGAGAATCCGCTCCCCGGGTGTTTCTCTTTCGAGATTCATCCACACCCCCAGCCTGATAGTACAACTCATCGACGTTGCCGTCGGAGTAACCTATCGGCTGCTCACATGGGTTCTCAGGTATAACGCGTTCGTCTGTCCGACGCGTCTGTAGGCATCAAAAAATTGCCAATAGGTCCCCGCACACAGCTCGGTATTAACGATCGACGATTGAACGTCACTACCCGGTTCACAAGGGTTCAAATGATGCCGGTGAACGATTGAAGCGAACCGACGGACTATGTGAGCCGACAGAATGTCAGAATCACGGGGATACGGATTGACCGGAAACCCCGCGACCGCTGCAAAAGGAGCAGCACCCTTCGTGTCCCGTTCACTCCACTGAGAAGTCAACCATCGGGATTAACAGAGCTCTTCGCCAAGATCCCAACGCATCCGAAATCACTCAAATCCGAGTTGGGACGACGAATCAACGGCAAACACACCCGGAAGGCCTCGGACCAAACTGAGGCACCCGGGGGTGTCTCGGCAAGCTCGAAACACCCGGGGGTGTCTTGGCAAAACCAAGACACCCCAGGGGTGTCTCGGCCAGGCCGAGACACCCCAAGGGTGTCTCGGCCATAATATATATATATATATATATAACGGACAAATTTCAAAACCAACCCTTTTACACCATTTAATTGCAAAAACCGACCCCTTTTCAAAATCATGGCCCAAAAACCGACCTGTTTTCAGCCAGCGCTGAAAACAGGTCGGTTTTGTAAAAACCCAATCTTTCCGAAATCATCACGGGAGTTCAACTCCCCTTGAATTTAATAGCGAAAAAAATCTTCACGGGAGTTTCAATCCCGTGAAGCTTTAATTTTGGGCTATAAAATTCCAGAGAATCGGTCTCTGCGCCATAATTGCTTGACACTGAACTTCACGGGATTATCAACTCTCCGTGAAGTTGCAGTCACAAATTGCCAAGCAGATCGAGTCCATGGAAAATTTGCACTGGCAACTTCACGGACTTGAAATCCCGTGAAGTTGCAGGTCACCCAGCAGCACAGCTGCTTGGCCAGGTATTTTGTATTTTACATGGTAACTCATATATATGTCAATTTATTTGCAACAAACAATATATACATGATTCAACAATGAATTATGAACTCATATATATGCCATTTAATTTGCAAAACAACAAATATACATGATTCAACCATGAATTAAACACACACGAATATCGTATCATGAAACAACAATTGATCTTAAAAGTTTTAGATTTGAAAAATTCCAGGAAAAAATGTTACAAATTTAATCAAAATGAGTTCATATACAAACGCCATATAGCCTCCCCTCCTTCCTCCCTCTCTTCCCCTTCCCCGCTCGCTCTTCCGCCCCCTGGGCTTCCGGGGGTGCTGCATGCACCAGCAACTAATCTGAGTATCCGGCTGTTGTATGAAGCTGTGAAAGTGCCGGCCTCCATCGGCATGCAAAATGCCGGCCCGTCATCGGCATGCGAAGTGCCGGCCGTCATCGATGCGAATGCCGCTCATCGGCTGCGAAGTGCCGGCGTCATCATCACGCGGGTCGACATACGAGCTACGCCCGTCAAATGAGGCGAGACCTGTCCTCACGGCCTGCAACACCGTCGACGTGATCTTATGGAACACCTGCGCGCTATGCTCTTCTTGATCCTGCTGAAGGATGAACCTAACCGCCACTGCCATCTGAATCTCAGTCAGTGCGCATCAATATCACATAATCTGATTTAAACACGGACTGCGTAGGTAAACAATTTATTAGTATCACTCAATAAAAATATTATAATTATAGCTCTAGAAACCTTACGTAATCTCCTCGTTCATCCCACTAGGGATGTAAACTATCTGTCGTGGGCGTGGCATGTGTCTCAGCTAAAGGCGTGTCGGGTCACGCGTGATCCTATTACGTGTGATACCCCAATTACCAACGCATATACGTGGTATAAGTCAATTACAGCTGTGGGCCTTCGTGATCCATGTATGCAATCCACCTCTGACCCACCTGCTCTATTTAGCCCGCACGGAACTACGGCGCCCAGTCAGTCCGGTGCCGATGTAGGCGCCGCCGACTGATTGTACTGCGCTCTGACAGGATCTGGAATAATACTGAGAGAGCTGTAAATGGCCGTAGCACACGGTCCGGTACAGCATCTCTACAATCCCACAGAAATCAATTGGAACTCTGGCTCCACAATTCGGACATCTCCGCCGCAGATAGCGTGCAAGAGAATTGATATATCGCAGCTCCGGCCGGTGTATAGCGGTCTCCACTTGAACTGAATAAAATAAAACATTTATCAGTTATAATACAGCAAAAACTATAATATTCATACTCTTGAGATTTTATATTTACCTGCTTCGTGCTGGAGGCCATCAGCTCATTTCGGTAAACAACTGACGGGACCGCGTCCGCTATTTGTACTGAGCGTATCGCACGTTTATACCTATATGCCAGAATGGCGAAATATAAGTAAAAATGTTCAGGTTACGAATAAAATATGCTGTGCTGCTACAATTATACCTGTATCCAACCGGATACTGCCGCCTCTAAGTCACGGTGCATAAGTAAAGTGGCACGTCGTCCAATATGCAACCCGAGCGTTGGATTTAAGCTTCCACGGCACACCTCGCATTGCCGTCGTGGTGTCCACTATTATCTTCGATCATCGTCATGCTTTGCGATAGAAACAAACCACATTACTAGCTTGTGTATTATTTTGGTAGCCTGAACTTCACATTTTTTGCAATGGAGATACGTGCGAACTAGCATGATCAATTTCTCCTTTACTCTCGTAAATATCTCCTTGCATGAACTGAGAAGTCCTCTCGCCCTGTGTATCAACACCGCTATTAGGCTGCCAATATGAACACTTTCCATCGCGGAGTTATCAA
The DNA here is from genome assembly GCF_001876935.1 of Asparagus officinalis. Classification (NCBI taxonomy): domain Eukaryota; kingdom Viridiplantae; phylum Streptophyta; class Magnoliopsida; order Asparagales; family Asparagaceae; genus Asparagus; species Asparagus officinalis. The sequence continues at coordinate 3,959,123 of NC_033797.1, forward strand.
TCATTCATCTCCTGAAGTTCATCGGGCATCGCATATGGCAGTCTGAGCTCTTGGCAGATAAGTGATCGATAAAGAAAGC
>NC_033797.1:3959226-3990087 GCF_001876935.1 Asparagus officinalis
TATATATATATATATATATATATATCTTGTTTTTTTTCCCTCTAAACAACAAGAACTTTTCCCACATACCCCTAGGGTGATGAAAATGATTACTATTTAGATAACAAACTACAACTAAACACATACGAGTACAATTGCTGCTACGAAGCTCAAAGCAAAATTGGCTTCTTTCAACGAAAGTCTATAATAATTACAACCAAATAGTAGTAGTATTCGCCTATTCGGATCTCTATCAAGTTTAACCAGAGTTGTAGATGATGATTTTTGTCAGAGCACTGATACATACTTCAAAAATACATAAATTCCAAGACAATGTTTACACCATGTCAACCCACTCACAATCCTAGAGATCCATCACATTAACCAAATAAGAAGCAGAACTCATTTCTTGTACATGATCCCTTGGGGAGCACAGAAGCACATTCAAAAAACATATTTGCACCCATCACAAGTACTGTTGTTACACAAACAAAAACACAACAACTGCCTCTTGACGTTAAGAAGAGGAGAGAAAATGTTCAGCAACTCTAAATACGTGGCGAGTTTATAGTCATTGAAATATGTACAGAATGCCGTCCAAGTCTATTTTTTTTTACAAGTTAGAGGGCAATCCAAGGACATATAAAATTGTCGACCAAATTCACCACTTCAAAATATCTGGCTCCAAAGTCCAACCCTTCGGACTTGATGAACCTCCATTCGCGGCGTGAACAATGGCGGGCATACTGTAGATGCTTTCAAAAATGCTGCACATGAAAGAACAAGGTACTTGAGATAACTGTCGAATTTGATATTAGGTAACAGTATGGCTTTGACGCTAGAGCTTCTGAAGTTGAGGAGAAGCTGATGCAATCGTCCATTGTTTCATTCGGAACCCACCAATCAATCCTACTATATGAAAGCTAATTTGTGAGTAGGGTCATATTGAGAGAAGATCTCTACGTGACTGATAAAATTAATACGAAGAGAAGTGCAGAATATGGTTTAGGCTTTAGATCATTCGGACCTTGGAATGGTGGAGGTAGCACCATATCCATAAGGGAGTGTGGGTGCAAAACTGGTAATCCAACTCGACTGACAAAGTTGATGTTTTCACTTCTGATTTACACATGTCGTTCATCAGTCGGTCGAATCTTCGGGAGCAGTTCTCCCTGCATTCAATGTGATAGTAATAGGACGACAAAGTAGACATCATTCGAGGAGTCATTATTATGTGCATTTAATGTGATGGCGACTGGATGACAGAGTATGAGCATTATTAAAGAAGTCATCATAACGCCTAGCCATGCATTCAATGCGAGCGGTGTTGTCGAGACTGATGGTCATCTCTTTCCTTGTCTTGGGACTAGCTTTCTTCGGTGAAGTCCGACCTAAAGACAGCTTTCGGATCCCAACCTGAAGACGCCTTTCGACTCGGATTGTCGGTTAATGTTAGCTTGTTTGGCCAGCTATATCTATTCCCTAGGCGGACCTTTTGGTCACATGATCCGATTCATTGCATGTGGCCAGCTTTCAAGGGCTTACCAAACTTTGTGATTTTTAGGGTATAACAATATGCGAGTCATAAAAGTTTCAGAATGAAATTTATAAGATACATTCATAATGTCTAACAAAGTGGCAAAAAGTATACGGGAATATCAATAAACGATTTTATGATTGCTGGAAGTGAAGTATGAAATCATCTTCAATACATCATATATCAGTAAGCTGGAGATGCTGTAAGAAATTCAAGCTACATCGTTCCCAGGAGGGGGGAAAAGGATAAGTTCAAACAAATGGAAGCTTGTAAATAATTCAGATTAAATGATTCGCAAACATATCAAGCATCTCGATTAAAAAAATGACAATTATACGAGAAGGTATATCTGATGGCTTGTAAATAATTCAGATTAAATAATTCAAAAACATATCAAGCATTAGAGGCAATAGCCTATTAGAACATTCAACAAACAAAAACAAACTAAAATACATATTGGATAGTGAAAAATACTCCTATTTAGTGGGGTAACATTTCAATGAAACAATCTAAGCCAATAAATGTAGTACATGCAAATAAAAACTTAAAACCAGATCAACTAATTTGGTTCCGAAAAAGTATAAACATAGGTTATAATCAACGGACCGTATCAAATTATAATGTTCACTATTTCATTGAGATAAAAAAACAAAAAAAAAGTTATATAGTTAGTTTTCCCTCATAGTTCTTAGTAGCATGGGCTCATAATACAAGCTGTAGTCCAAAGGATTCCACATTAACCAAGATACAAGATAAAAATTTCATTTCACATGCTCCTGAAGCTTAAAAAGAATCAACCAACATGAAGCAACAACCTCTTCCTATTTACCTCTTCCTATTTATCATAAGCTGGCCTTTGTTATCCTGTATCTTCTTACTTTTCCAATGCATTTTATGTAATTAATTTATAATCAAGAAACTATGTAAGAGAACCTATATACAACTGAAAAAGGTTTAGAAATGAAACAAAGCAAGGAAATGTAATCTAGTCTAGTCCACTCGCTTCATTCATATAAAGATCTAATTTTACTGATAAAAAGAAATGATGCTAAAAACAGCTAATTATCATATTTTGCAAGGGACGCCACTCTACAAACTCTGTGTAATATGGAAAGAAGTTCCAAGTTCGAGTCAGGTAGCATGGATTATGACTACAAAATTTTCTCCATACATAAACAGGGTGATTGGAATAATTAGTATCCACATCAGTATACACAACTCAAATACACAAGCACAGGCCGCCCATAGACAACTTAAATACATGATGGGCCATCAAAACTACGAGTCAAAGCATTGTGATTTAAAACAAATCAATGACTTTCTAAAACATCACTGAATTCGCTGCAAAGGCATCAAGGAAATACAAAGTAAATGGCAGCCTACATAGCAAGGGGTGAGTTGCTGTCTCTAGTGGCGTACTTATTAACCCTTGTGATTGTCTATACAAGTCATAGCTCATGACCAAGCAGATATACCATTTCAATATCTTGTCTTGTAGATTAATTTCAAGATATCTAATGTGCAGATAATGATTATAGACGGGGGAAAAAGTTATATCTAATGTTTGCAATACATGTGATACCTTCTTCAAGGCCTCTGATTCTACAAGTAGACAGGAACAAGCTGTCGCGAATCAGCCGCAGTAGATGTAATTTACCTTCTTATATATCTCGCTCTGCAAGCAGATAAACTATCATCAGAATTTGTAGCACTACAAGATAATAAATCACTATAGAACTAAATGAGATCTATTATACCACTTCTTCATCCATGAAGACATCAAAATCCAGTAACTAGCCCGAAAGACAACTGAGACTGTAGTCAGCCTCAGTTATGTTTTACACCTCTGCAAGAAAAAAGGCTTGAAATTTGATTTCCGAAAACAAAAGAGAAGGCTTTCATTGAGCAATTTTCCACATACTACAAAGTTATAGTTAGAATATAAAACAATAAATCTATACCCTCACCATAACTTCGGAGTTGTGGTGTAATAATTAGAGGAACTTTAAGATAATATCAGAGCAATCCAACTTCAAATCCCACTGATCACGAATTAAAAGTGAATTTCTTAAAAAACTGACATCGTGTGGGAGTCCAGGTTTTAGCCCATAAAAGGACGTTCAACTTGCGGGGGCATGTTAGAATATAAAACAATAATCTTCAACCCTCATCATACCTTCGGAATTGTGGTGTAATCGTTAGAAAGATGTTAAAAAGTATATCAGAGCAGTTTGTCTTGCAAGAAAAAATCAGGTTCGTTAATAAATCTTCAAGCATGAGGAAAGCAGCACATTCAGCACTCAAACCAACCAGCTACTGATGTCTATTAGCCCTAAAACTCCAACAATAAATATAAGCTGAAGAGATTTATCATTATCATCAATACTTTGACTAATTAGCCCTTTTTCTCATTGAAATGGAGTTAATACCATGCAAAGGCACAAATTTGACAATCAGCTGTTAACACTGTTATAAATAGTAGCAAATAGCCCCACAATAGCGACCCTAATAGCGTTAGCGGTCCATTCCCGCAACACCATCGCCCAATAACGGTGACATATTGCGGAATATACGCTTTGTGTTCGCAAAAGCGGCCAATAGTGTGTCATAACGGTAAATAGTGGGCGATTGCATGTGAAATCCGCTTTTTGACTGCTATTTAAAAGCGGTTTGAAGTTTATTTTTTAAAGATTAAACCCGACCCTTGACCATTGCATTCCACTGTCTCCTGTGATTTTCGGCATACTCCTGCCACCTCTCATAGTCTCTGGCACCTACCTCAGTACTTTCTCTCACCTCTTTCACCGTGAGCTCCTCTTAGGGCAATCCTCTCACCGCTCAGCTCTTCTTCTCGAAGACGACGACTCTTTGACTCCTCCAGTCATCTTCGGTATTACATGATGGTTACATGTCTATTTCATGTTTAGGATCTCTTTAAATCATCAAATATGTACCTTTAGATTTTTAAAAATTTTCTTTAATCTTTCTTTTATTAGTATTTATACATATCTAAATACGACCGCTATTTGACTTTGTGCTTGTTACCGCTATTTTACCGCAATAGCCCTAAATAGCCTTAGCGATGCCTCACCGCTACCGCTATCCGCTATCGATAACCTTGGCTGTTAAGATAATATCAATGCTGCAAATTGGAGCAAATTTAAAGCACAACAGAGGTGTGCCATATATAATCTAGAAGAGCAATTTGTAGGCAAGAAACCACATCAAAGCAAATAACAGTCACCTTACAGTAGATAAAATTATCAATCCAACAAGAACAACCATATTAACAACTGATGTAAAAGGCTGCATACGCATCAATATAGGATCCATGGCCTTAACTTTCTTAGAAACTCAAATAAAAATTGAGGATGTAACTCCAAGCTTTGTATTTGATAGATCTGTACAGCATATGAAGATGCATAGAAAGGCGAGAGCAGTGATTAATATAGTGATCTTTATATGGGACACAAATGCAAGTATAGTTTATCGTGAAAATTAAGAATATATTTCAAATTTCCCATGGCGACTTCCTGAGAGGCCCCTTTTAACTTAGGCTGCGTCCAACAACTTTTACCTCTGAATTTTGATCAGTGTTGATAGCTTTCAGAAAAAGATGGCTTCACTACTATTTAGTGCCTAACTGCAGGCATACACAAATTGAGAAATGGTGCCAAACTATTTACACTCTTCAAAATACCTGGTTTTGAAGGAAAAAAAACTCTTCACCTTTTTATGTCAGAAACAAGTATAAGCATCCCACAAGATGATAAGCATACTCATACAAATGTGCAACCAAGTTTACAGCCAACGTATGGAAGCATCCATGGACAAAATGTCTGGTGTACATGTATTCACCGAATTATTGCTTTTCACGAACAAAAAAAGCTATCTACAATTCCTATCTCAAGTATTAGGCTATAAATATACTCACCAATTCCACTTTTGTGTAATGTCATATTTTCTTTATTCTGGTCTGTGACTTTCTACAGACTTTTGGTTCATGCGTGATTGGTTTTAATAGAAAGTAGACTCATGAGACATTCTAACGCCTCAATCAGGGAAGTCAATAAAATTTTTCTAGTTATGGCTAAAACATTGAACATTATGCAGGACTAGTCACTCGAAAGTCTTATATATATTATTACCTGTTCTAATGGAAGTAAAACATGGAACGTTATGGAGCACTAGTTGCTCGAAACTTTAATCTTATATGCATTTTCTCTCAAAGACAAATGTAAATCAAGACAAACCATAATATAACCAATGAATAAATGAAAATTTAGACAAGAAATTTTGATAGGAGCTATATATTTTTTCCAAAAAACTTGTAGTTGCTGCACGCTAGTAATGCCTTTAAATTACATGTATAACTGCATCTCATTTCTATTAAAAAAAAATGGAGGTACCATTGAAGTTATTCAATCTTACAGAGTAAAATCCCCCAATTAGATCAAGAAGTCATCTGAAAGGTTCAACTGGTGCAGACTCTTCTAGAAGAACAGCAGCCTGAAAACATTCAGCAGCTTCAACAGGTGATGCACCCTCAGAATTATAAAGCTCACCAAGCTTAAACCATGCTATGTGATTAGTTCGGTCTAGCCGTATTGCTTCTGTAAGGAAGCTTCTCACAACAGCTAATGGATGACTACCAATCTGTCTAAGAATAGTAGCTGCCGAAACCAGGCTTGGGACATGTGTAGAATCAAGATCTAGTGCTTTATAATATGCTCTCAGAGCTTCTTTGTGGAGGCCCTTTGCTTCATGCAGCTTCCCTGAAACATTGAAACTAAGTTGAAATTATATGGACTAGTTAAAAATTGACCAGATTGTAATTATATTAAGCACTTGGAATGCAAGAACTAAAAAAATAAATAATTAGGGGGGGCGGGGAACTTGGGTTATCCCAATTGATACATTTTGAAGAACACTAAAAACAATTTAATTTGTACAGGCCATGCAGGAAAAAGAAAGCCCGGGTATCTCTTGGTTGAAACCCAATGCTGATACCCAATTGTGCAAAGTGCAATCAACAAAGGTAAGCAATGAAATCACCCTACAGCTGTAATAGGTTAATCATACAAACATCAAAGGAAAACCTACTCTTTACAACCTTTTGCAAGGTATTGAAAGTGAGGATATATTGCCAAAAGACAACAAGTAGGCCATGCTCTTGTATGAAATAAATGTTCCAGACCTAGTATTCTTCTCATAAGCATGACCAAAAAATGAAGAAGGTTAGAATCTGAAAATAGGATATCTATAAAGGTAGCATAGGTTTGAGCTTGGATAATTAGAAATTTTTATATACAATCTGATCGAACCTATTGATGGTTTACCCCAGGTCCACCAACCTTTCTCACAAAACATTCCAATTAGAGTCCTTGTGCACTACAATAGTGAAATCAGACTCTTTATATGCATGATGAAAGTCTCTTTTTTTGCCCTTTTCACTTTATTTTGGTCAATCCACATGATGTTCGGAGATATCATCTGAGAGTTTTAACATAGTTTTTGCATGATCTTCTCTTTCTCAGATAGATATAGGATTTCTTTAAATGAACAGAGGAAAAAAGCACATGACAATACCTGTGGCATGCCATGCTGAAGCCACATAAGGACAGACTGCTTTCAATTTTGTGATACAATCCTCAGCATCCTTCCACTGCAACGTGCTTATGTAGACATTTGCCAGGTCGTACCATGTTCCTATTTCAAGACTTCTCTCTTCTTTTTCTTCCTGGCAGCCAGAAGGGTGCACATAAGAAATATCATCATATCAAAGTAAAAAAGATAAACTATAAAGGCTTCTTATAAATTAACAAACCGACTATAGTAGCCATGAGAAAGCATAGAATTAATGATGATTGCTGAGATAAAAGATAGTTAATTCAGTACAGAAGGAAGTACCTAGCACCAAGAGACATAAAAAAGAGCTAGCTAACAGCTGCTGTCTAACCTTTGAGGACTTGATTCCAATATTAGAGCTTTTCCTTTTAAGTTGAAGAACAGCGAGAAGATCCTTATATGTTTCGATCGCATTTTTCAGTTTCCCTTGTGCAATTTGGATTTTGGCTTTAGTTCGCAAAAGTTCCCCCTGATTCCACTTAACAGTCTCATCCAGAGCAGCATTAACAATAGTCTCAGCATCAATAAACTTCTTTTGCGCTGACAATATTCGAGCCAATAGAATCCATCCCTTAATACTTGATTGAGCTTCCATTTTCAGGAATCTTTTTGCGTATCGAAGTGCTGCCTCCAATTTTCTCTGCTCCGCATTTTCTAGGCTGAGGTTATATATGGTTTTACTGTCTTTTCCTTGCATCACTTCCTCAGCCTTTTCAAGCACTTCAAGTGCCTCCCTCTGCCTAGAATCTTTTTCTAAATCAGAGACAGAAATTCTACTCTCAGATGAAAGAGAAATGCCTAACAAGCAATTGGCAACAGATTCCATTTGACCACACACACCATGTAAATTAGAAAGCGCCCTGCGCGAGAAGGAGACACCTTCTTCTGCGAAAGCATCATACTCCCCACAAACCTTAGCAGCAAGTAACAGTGCTTTAAGACAATTTGGATCCTCACTTGCACTCAGTATCTTTTTTAGTAGATTTAATGCAGTTAGGTCATCACCATCCCCTAGGTAACAAAGGGCAAGAGTGTAGTAATGTTCTTTCCTCTCCATGACACCAGGAAGTAACTCCTCAACCTGACTGGCTAAAGCACGCAATTGCCCTGATATGGATAATGCAAAAGTGAGGTGATCAATAATGGATGGATCCCACTTGATCCTCTTGAGAGCGAACTTTCTCAAAAGTATCATCAACAGAAGGATAGCCTCTTCTACATTGTTTCTAGGTGTAAAGGAACCATTCATTTGAGATCGGAGATTTGGTGGACATGCATCACATCCACTATATAGAAGAAAAATAGCAAATTCTTTTTGCATCTTTGCAATAGTCTCGGCTTCAAGGTTCCAGTTATTGAGAAGAGCGCGCCGGTATGCCAAGATTGCTTCCTGATAAAATCCTGCCATTTTCCATAACTCTGGAAGAAACTCTGCAGCCTTGCAGAGTATCTCTTGCAACTTACAATTAATATCAAATCTTTCTGGAAGGCCTTCAGGTAATGCAGATTCTACAATGTCCAGAATAGTGCTACAAGATTGAGCAGCTTCTGCAAAGGCCAGACGTCATCAGATTAACCGTGCATCACAAATGTCACCATTGTACATATGAACATCAGAGATGGGTACAGGGTGGAAAGGGCCATAAACCTTCCCCGCCCTAACCAAAAAGAACTAAAGAAGAAAAAAAAGATTCTCCAAATGTTACTCCATCTTCTATATATGCCAGTCTCTCTTAGTCAAGAAACTTTCTGGTTTGAATTATGTAGTTAAATAATGAAAGAAGAACATTAAGTGACGCATAGGGCAATGGGTCTCCTTGAAACAAGGGTAGATTGACAAAACATGCTATTAGAAAGAAAAGGTTAAATTGATAGTATTAAATGGCAGCTCATGTTCACAATGAGACTTTATAGTTCCATATTATTCTCTAATTTTAGATACAAATCCGACTGCTATCTAATAAACTGATATCATGGTTAAATATACTTATTTTCTTGTTTCTTTTCATAACACGTACCCTTTTAGTTTTTGGAACAAAAGTATTTTGCATAATGTTAAAAACAAAAGGAAAAGGCAACAACCAAATTTTCATTCTTTAAAAAATCTGCAAGTGTCTTACATGTACCCAATAGTCTTCTTAGGTATGCACATTCAGAAATATTTTTCTCATTATTGCCTATCACTGACCATATCCTTAATCCTGGGTCTACAGAAAAATGATTTCTTCAGTGCCCTATTTTCTGTCATCATTAAGCAGCTGGTGTCACTATTACCTCCAATTCACTTTCTTAAGGGTTAAACATATCTGTAAAATTCCTAGGAACACAAGAATAGGATCCCCTCATAAACATCTAAAGGAACAAATTACTTGCAATAAAGAAGCTTGAAGTCCTTAGGGCACAATTAAACCATGAATGTGTCGTACATTTTGCTAAATAACGAAGTTGATCTGAAACCCAAATAATGAAGTTGATTTGAAACACAACTTTAAACAACAGCGAAGACATGTTTACATATAGAGAACAAAACTACATGCAAATTCCTCAGTTTTCCTAAAATTTTACAACATAAGGTACAGACAGCTCAAAAATGATGAACATCTACATGATTAACTTGTTTCATATGATTATCTAGTTCTACATTCTTACTGTTAACAAATTAGATGACAGGACAGAAGAGTTCTTTGCAATCAACTCACGACCCAAACCATCTCTATCTCCATCCCATCCAACTTTCGGAAACTTTTATATTGACATCTTTAATAGAAATAAATTAGAAAAAAGCTTTCTCATTGATAGTAAGCTTCATATGTCCTGTACATGCCATAAAATACATATCTATGTAGCAGTAGATAGAATAGTCAGCTGAACTTATCCATAGTGAGGTTATGGGTTATCCTGATTTATCACAAAACTAAATAGCCAACATTCAAGCATATGGTCTCCATACACATTAAAAAAAAACATCAGTGACATAATTCATTTATCATAAGTATTAGCCTTCTCCAAAATATTGAACATAGGACTTACTAAATAATAATGGCATTCCTATCATTCGTTAAGGGCAATATTATAATTCTTATCAATGACCCTAGAAGCGTTAACTTGGCTTCATATCATTCATTCAGATCAATATTATAATTCTTATCAATAATCCTACAAACATCAACAAGGTGTACAAGGTTCATAAAAAAATTCAAATCACTGTGCACATAATAAATAATATGAAAATAATTCCAGTAAAGGAACATAAAATATGTATAGCATGTAATATATGTATTAAGTGTGTACCTTTAAACCTCCCAAGGTCATGGAGTGCTATTGACTTTAGAAACATTGCTTCAAAAAGTAAACTAACAGCATGTATTGACATAGGGGGTGAATCCCAGTGGGAATGAGACTTGCGCCGTGCTGCTTTCTTGGAGATGGAAATCTTTATCTTAGGAGCAACTGCACTGATGTCTATTCCATCAAATACACGAAGTGCAGCTTCTAGATTTCCTCTCTGGTATTCTAGCCTTCCAAGCAATGCCCGTGCTTCCTACAAAAGAAAACATTCAGTTTTATTTATTCTTGTTTTATTTTTTATTTTTCATTTACTCTAATGATCAGAAGTCATAAGTGCAGTTAACATGGCCAATATTCTGGGATACACTCCAGAAGTTAATCTGCACCAGACATGAACATGCACATCTACGATGAGGATCATCTAGCATGGCAATAATGTTATATCTGCATACATGAGATAAGCTCATTACACCTATATAAAGTTCAACATGGTCCCTACTTTTGTAGTAGACAATGCCACTGCACCTTAAGGAGGTTGTGCAATCTATATCATGATGTTTAATCAGGAATCAATGTCTTTGATAGCGTGTAACTTCTTCTAGGGAACATTATATGAAGTTGGGTAAATTTAAAGAAAATCAAAAAGTGAGAAAAATGTAAAATTATCAAGGATTTATTGTGAAACTTCCGAAAAAGACAAAAGGATTTGTGAAGGACGTGAACCAGTTACCTTCCAGAAAAGAGAAAACTTACATGTCTGGTTATTCAAAATTGTATGTGCCTAGAGCACTAGCGTGCTGGCTAATCACCCCTCAAGTAACTTGCAAATATCAAAATCAAAATTGAACTAATTCGATTGAGTCACCTAAGTAAAAGTAAAGCACCTATTTTATTGCTCATGTAAGCATGTATACAACCATAGCCTCAAAACTTACTGTAAGTACTAAATCATTCCCTGTCCATTCATTGGTTTATGATTTGTGTTGAAGAAGTTCTCTGTTGTTAATTGCTGCATCCCTAAATGAAAACACACAAACAAGACAAGCATTATCAAAGAAAGACCAACCTCATGATTCAGGCAACCCCCCTCGCGCAGGGAATACTCAGCTTCTTCAATATTACTCATATCGATTTTTTGCTCACCCCCACAATTTTGAGAAGAGCCCCCGCCAATAGAGCAGTCCTTGTCAGCTAAAGAATCCGATGAAGGGACCATGCGTTCTCCACACTGCATAGTTTCCTCTTTGGGACTGGATCTATCAAATCCGCACCCCTTCATCCATCTTTTATTCATCTCTCACGGTGCTTCACTACAAAGAGACTTCTTTGATCGCCATTGCCCACAGTTCACATGTAATCACAAATCCTCTGGAACAAGTAATAATTAGCGAGTTGAGCCGAACAAAAACTTAAAATAAATTGGCTAACAGCAACAGAACAAATGAAACAACGTCAACCCAACATACAATGACACCACAAGCGAAGAGTCTTGTTCAAGAAGAAAGGTAGCAAAAAAGCAAAAGTTGCATAAAGAAAAAGACAACATGCCGCTTTTTCAGCAAACCCCAGAAAAAAAAACCCAACCGTAAGAAACTAACAACTTTTCTAGTCCAAAAAGAATTAAACCAAAAAAAAAAAATCTTAACAGGTATACAGATTTCAAAGCGTCACAAAATCACTGATCAATCGAGTTTTCATATACAGCTAAACTTGCCTCAAAATCACTAAGAAACTGACTTAAAAACCCTAGAAGGACAGCCATAAAGGAAATTCAGCAGATCTCAACCAAAATTAAGCCCCACAAAAGATGGGAAATCTAACTTCCACTGAACCTACACAATAAATAACGCATCCAGAGCGCAAATTTATGCGTTGCTGAAGAAACCAACAAAGGGCATCAGAACTGGGGTCGGCATTAAAGACAGTACCTTTCTCTCTCACGAGGCTGATAGATTCCAACAACCCATTTCTCAAAATCCTTCGAGGAATAAAACCCCTCAATCAAAATTTGATCTTGATGCCTCTCGGATCCGATTGAATTCAAGTCTTCTTGAACACAGAAAGCTAAGAAAAATTAGGGATTTGTCTCCTAATCAACGCGGCGATGGCATCGAGTTTGAATGGAGAGGTTGAAAAGGAATTTATACGAAGATTTATGAAATAAAATAAAACTAAAAAAAGGGTATCTATGTAGGACCAGACACCAGAAATGGAGAAATTAATTAATTAATTTGAAAAGAAAAAGGGCATAAAATGTAAAAGTTAATTTTAAATTTGACGCTCGGCACACGGCGGTGCGTGTGATGACACGTGGACTTGGAATAATTAAAGGAAATTAAGTAGAATTGTTTGGAAAACTTTGTGCTTTTTTGTAAGAATTTTTTCAATAATTTCAACGACAAAGAGATTCGCATGGACGCATGCATTATGATGTTGATGAAAATGAAAGAGGGCAAAAAGATAATTCGCGATTTTAATATTCAAACGCTAATATCATGCACGAAATATTCATGCATATAAAAAAAATGTCAGGGTTAATAAAGGAAAAATTGTGCTTGGAGATTCTTGAGAACTAAAATTTGGCAAATCATGCAAAGCATGAAAAACAAAAGGATAATTCGCGATTTTAATACTCGACTCTTAGCCCCATACAAACTTAGGAACTCCTTTTGTACATTAATAGGACGTATCTCCAGCCAGACCTTTAACATGGGTTATAATTGGGTCGCAATGAATTGTCGGGAGGCCCTAGATTGACCGGTATTATTGTCATGCTACCCACAAGTGTGATTGTTCACGAATCTTTTTATTTCAAGTCTATTTTAATTTTTAAGTGAAGAGGCAAATAACATCAACGGACAACTTTTGATTTCCTTAAACCGGCAATAAACTCGAATGCGCTTTGGTTCATTCTTTTTAAATGCGTACTCAAATTTTCTTGCCATAGAATAGTATAGCAAAACCAATATTAATTCTTTTGCACTATCAAATCGTTGTCCCCCATCAGTTAAAGTAGTGTGCCACCAAGCAGGAATCCTCTCTGATTACTAATTGTCTCATCAATCATCATAACATTGTCTCCAGAAGGATTATCAGTGGGAATCCTATCTGTACACAGGTCCTATCTGAAACACATGTGGACGTCGATGTCAGCAGACCACAATCTATACTTTTTTAGCGTAAATTGTTGGCAACGCTGTAAATGTTTAGAAAATAAACAAATAATCAAAAACTAAACAAATAATAAAAACAAAAGAAATAATCAAAACTAAATAAGACTTAACATTAAACAACTTTGAGTCATCGAACAAATTTGAGTTAACAGTGAATAGATTTACATTTGACAACGCACAAATTAGACTTAACATGTAAGTACTTGAAGTTAACATACTATAGTTTAGACTTAACGTAACACGCTTTGGACTTAACATATAAAATGTTACAATTAACATACACAAAATTAGACATAACATACAAAGCTTTGGACTTAACATGTTCTCACTTGTAGTTAATATAATAGAGTTTAGACTTAACATAAAAAGCCTTGAAATTAACATGTTTCTCACATATAGTTATTAAACCAATTTTAGTCATCAAACAAATTTAAGTTAACATTGAACAGATTTACACTTGATAGCGCACAAATAAGACTTAACATGTAACGACTTGCAGTTAACATACTCTCTTGATAGTGCACAAATTGGACTTAACGTGTAACGACTTGCAGTTAACATACTACGGTATAGATTTAACATAACACACTTTGGACTTAACATGTGGTTGTAGTTATCATATAGGAAATTAGACTTAACATACAACACTTTGGACTTAACATGTTCTCACTTGCGGTTAACATAATGAAATTTAGACTTAACATACAACACAACGTCTTGAACTTAATGTTCTGTTTTTAGGCTTATTATTCGATACATATGACTTAACATAAAAGCCCTTAGACTTAACTCATTACACTTAACGTCATTAATATTGAACTTAACATCAAAAAATCCAATAACTTACCGGTGTTATCGAACTTGCTTGTTGTTATGTATAATTAAATAATCCTCTGTTTCTTGAAAAGCTTTCGTGTGAATCTCTTTTAATCCAATATTATAGCAATACTCCACCATAGATGACAGATCATCTTCGTTCTCAATAGGAAAATTGAAGCTGCCGTTTGTTTCATCTTTGTATGCCAAAGATAAAGAATCATATGGAAGTTTTAACCTCTCTGACCCATCAAATTTGAGTTTCATCATGGTAGTTGAAGAGTTAATCTTTAAGAAAACTGCTTCATCACTTGAGGAGACAATGCAGATGATATCATTCTCAGCCATTATGAAGGGAAGGTATAAGGAGTAATGGAGAGAATTCTAGGATAAGGAGGAGTAATGGATAACTAAATAGTTATTGCTCATGATAGAGTAAAAATGAGGGGAAATTTTCATCCAAATCTCCCATTAGATTGCTATTAATGCGATTGACTTTTGCCCATGCATTTATCTTGATGGGGGCGCTGCGTTTGGGGAAGAAGGAGAAGGGCATTTTAGGATATATTTTTTCCCTAAAAGACAGTCACTTTTTTGTATACGGCTAACGTGGAGGGGCACAAACATATTAAATAAAACTTTTTGGGTCTGATCCACACGGGAAAAAGTTAGAGGGCCTGATCACATGAAGTTAATGTTTTTGAGGCCTTGACACAATTTTTTCTAATTTTAAATTTGACTGGCAAACTACAGTGAGTGTGATAACACGTTGCCTTGGAATAATTAATGGAAATTAAGTAGAATTGTTTGGAAAACTTTGTGCATTTTTGTAAGAAATTTTCTAATAATTTCAACAACAAAAAGATTAGCATGGACACATTTATTATGATGTTGATGAAAATGAAAGATGACAAAAGGATAATTCACGATTTTAATATTCAAACGCTAATATCATCCACGAAATATTCATGCATATAAAAGAAAGAAAAAAACGCCAGGGTTAATAAAGGAATAATTGCGCATGGAGATTCTTCAGAACTAAATTTTGAGAAATCATGCAAAGTGTGAAAAACAAAAGGGGTCCAGCTACCGACATCTCAACTTCCGTAAACTATGTGAGAGAAGGGAAGGGAATAAAAGGGAGTTCTCTTCTCCTTGGTTACACCCTAATTTGGGGAGTAACAAATTTTATACTATTAGGGGTTGAACCAAGGGGAACTAGGGTGAATAACTTCACCTCCTAAATGTTCCCAAACAAGATGAATGGAGGTGAATGGTTCCCCTAACTTCCATTCACCCTTATTCCCCTCAATCCAAACAAGCCATTATGCAGCATATAAGAGGGAAAAGTACGTGCACTGCACGTGTTCCCTTACTTACTAGTTGTTTTTAAACAACAAATGTAATGTTTTGATTGAACTCTTATTTATAATGGGAAGTTAGAAATGTAAAGGAAACTTTTTCTTGTTTAACATAGATGTTTTTTAAGGATCAATGAAAATAGGAATAAACCGTGACTATAGTATCTTGTAGAAGCTAATCTTATTGGCCATGTCTCCAATAAAAGGCTAGTATTTTTTTTTTAAAGTGCTTTGGAAAAATATATCTGATGATGATAGATAGAAAGGGCTAGCGAAAAGAACTTTGATTTAGATCACGACTGATAAGAATATAAAAAAAATTGAGAGAACTTGATCATATTATTTATTGCTTTGAGGAGTCTTAATATGAATGATCAATACAATACTATTTATCATTTTGCTTTATATGAACAAAATTTGCAATATAAAACAAATAGATCCATACGCAATGCACATTTACCACATTAGTTTTAAGAAAACAACCAAGCACCCCTTGTACTTATTAGAATAGGTTCTCGGTATTATTTACACAGGCCATAAATAATTGGGTTTTTTTTTTTTTTGTCATATTAGAGCCCTGAATAGTTTTTAGTCAAATCTTCATGTTTTATGGAAGATGGGTCTTATTTAAAACGACTTAATCTATTCCTTTATACAAATAGGAGGATCAGAGATTCACTGTTCATGCTACAGTAAATGCTACAGTAGTATTTGCTGTAGCATTATTACTGTAACTAATAATTAATTTAAAATATTACTGTAGCACACGGGTATACTGTAACATTTAAAAGGTACTGTAGCAGAGCGGGATACTGCAGCACTTCCAAAAAGTCAAATCATGCCATATTAAAAAAAACGGGATTACTATAACCAAAAAAAAAAAAAATACCGTGCTTTGCACGGTCCGCAAACTAGTAGATTGGTATTAGCAAATTAACTCAACAGTTCGTGAGGCCCACGGCGAAGCCCGTTAGAATAGGTTGCAGGCTTACATCCTGTTAATCATTATCTATTCATTATTGTTATTAACTCTATATAATTGTTACGTTTAGGGGGGGAAACTTTAATCTTAATCATGTACTTTCTGTACACTTTTAGGATGCACGTAAATTACGTGTGGTCAAATGTGATATGCCTTAGTTTTTATAGATTTTTTGTATCGCGTCTTTGCGCACGCACGAATCGAATCCGAACCACCTACGAGGGAGCAACACAACTTTACTATGTGACCTACTGGACCACCTTTATAAATATATTTTTACTGCCAATGCTATATGTAACTTAGATATTATAACATAATTATCAATATTTTTCATAGGTAAAAGTATTATTTCTTGGCAGGGTAAACACATGTGTACATGACCAACTACAATCATTACAATTGAACCATATAAATTTTTGACCTAGTTACTGATCCGATACGCATAATTATAGAATAAATCTCGATTAGAAGATTGGAATTGAGTTGGTAGTATCCTATAGGTAAACAAATAAATGTTATAAGAGATTCTCTTTGTATTAAATAAAAATTAATGTATTTAAATATATATATTTAGTCATTTCAAGACGTTTTCATTAACTTAACTGAATATTCTATAATTATGTTGATGCTTTATCAATTAAGTTGGATGGAACAATTAGGGGAATGAAGGGTTTTTTTTTTTTGTGGGGGATTTAAAATTATGATGATTTGATTGGCAAATTTGGAAAGGGTTGAGGTAGAAAATTTGGAAAATTAGAGGTGAGAGGCTTGAGAGAGGAGAGGTGAAGAGAGAATGACTGGAGAGGTGAAGAGTGAAGAGAGAATAAGAGAGGATGCCACCCACAACCTACGGGACTAGTAGTCCCGTAGGATCTTTTTGGGTGTAATTAGCGGACACTAAATATACGGGACTACTAGTCCCGTATATTTCAAAAAGGTCGATTTTTCAAAACCGACCTCTTTTTGGCCTGTTGGCAAAAAAGAGGTCGATTTTGCTAAATATTTAGCAAAATGATCGATTTTGCTAAATATTTAGCAAAAGTGGTCTATTTTCAGAATTGCCAATGAAATTTTGTAGGACGGTGTTCTAAAATCTCTACGAATGTCTTTTTCTCTTGGTATCAGAAGCTCGCAATCTTCTAGGGAACTGGATGCCTTTTAGCCAAAATAATAATAATAATAAATCTTGAGACAGTTTGAATTTCTTTTTTCCCTCCTCTTGATTTGCTTTTTCTGTGTTCTTGTAGGGGTTGCTTGTGGCGCGCCTATGCGGAAGCATGCTCGCACACCGAACGAATCTATGATCACAGGAGAAGAGAACCAACCTCACACGAGCACAATCCAAAACTGAAATACGACAGATCAATCACAAACACAGAGATATACGTGATTCGACAATTTGTTTACGTCCACGGGGAGAGGATGAGAAGATTCCACTAAATCAAGGAAAGTACAGTGGGTTACAATCTCACAAAACTCACAAACTAACTATCTACCAAAGCTTTCAACTTGCTCGCAATATCACTCTCTCACAATGCTCAAAAGTCTCTCTAATTTCTGATTACAACTCTCCTCTTTTTTATTAATCCTAATCTCTTTTAAGGCGTTCCATATATATAGAAAATTTAAAACCAAAACAGACTAGAAATTCTAAAACAAAAAACAAAACAAATTAGGAATCTTAATAACCTGTTACCAAAACAGATTAAGAATCATGTTACTAAAACAAAAAACAAAACAAATTAGGAATCTTAATAACCTGTTACCAAAACAGATTAAGAATCATGTTACCAAAATAGATTAGGAATCCTAATAACCTATTACCAAAACAGATTAGGAACCTGCTATCCAACATTGCTGATTTTAGGAGTGACTAAAGGAGAGTTTGAGTCATTCAATCAAACGAGAAATAAGTTTGTTCGCATATACTTTTGAGGCATTTACGTGTTTGATTTGTTTTTCAGCTATTTTTATAGTATGTTCAATTTCGCGCTTTTATAAATGTAGCAAGTCCGTCCAGTGCAACCAAAAAATATTCTATCTATGGACATTAGCAATCTAGTTTGGCGAGCGAATTGGGAATAGCCCAACTTGGGAATCGGGCGGCTACGCGACCAGAATTATTAGGGCTAGGCGTATTCGGTTCGGTTCGGTTTTAAGCCTAATCCGCATCCAATCCGAATTTTTTGGATTCTCAAAACTCTCATCCAGATCCAGATTTTTCCCCTTCATCCGAATATTCGGCCCAACCGAAATTCGGTTCGGTTCGGTTCGGTTTCGGTTTTGAACCGAATTAACTCCATTTCACAAAAATCTGGGTAAGTTTTAGTTATATCCAAAACTGAAAAGAAGCAATCAAAACTGAAAAGAAATAATCAAAACTGTACTAAGCCACTTAATCAAATTGTATGATCTGAATATAACTAGCTTAATACACTAGGAGGACCATGTAATTATGTAGCCTTTTTTAGAGAAAGAACAATGTTTGGCAGGCACACACACATTTTGATGATTTTCGTTAATTTTTAGATGCCTTTTTCTCATCAAGAATTATCTTATATCCTTGACAGCCTATACTATAGGTTAATTTGATATCCAGCACCAGCAAGCTGTATTCATGTTATCACTGAAATTTGACCAAAACACTAAATTTATCCTTCAACCTCAACATCTTGTATTGATTTACGGAAATCTCACTTAACTATATCAGCGTACTCAAATATATGTTAGTATAAACTCCACCCCACAATTCTTAAATGCTAAACATTCAGCCATAAATTTTCTTCACACCCAAGGCTCGCAGCTACTTTTTGTTTAAGAATTCGGTTCGGTTTTTTTGGGCGGTTCAGGGGTTCAAACCGGATCCAGACCGGTTTAATTCGGTTCGGGCGGTTTAGAGACTTCTTCTCATCCATTTAATTCGGTTCAGTTAACCGATCCGTTTTTTCGGGCGGTTTTTTCGGTTGAACCGGTTTGTTTCGGTTTTTGCCCACCCCTAGGAATTATAGTATCTATCCTACAAATACCACATGATTGATCATTTTTCATGACAACAACACCCCCATCTAGTCTCTCAAATGATGAAAACCAATCTCGCCTAGGAGACACATGATAAGTAATGCCAGAATTAAGCATCCAATCTGATGCATCTAAGTGGTTCATCTCCAGAGTAATCAATAGAGAAAAGCTCGAATCATCGGAATCACCGCATTTCGCAATATTCACCTCATTGGCCTTCGGGCCCTTCTTCTTGCTATTCTCCTTCTCCTTGATCTTTCAACAGTCTCTCTTCTAATATCCCTGCTCCTTACATAATGCACATTGGTTCTTTTCTAGCTGGTGACGATCTCTTGACTTTGACCTTCCTCTATTACCACCTTTTGGATATGGGCTTCTACCTCTCGTTGACAAGGCCTCTCCTGAAGTACTAGCGCGGGAAGTCTCTTTGTCCTTCCTCCTCAAATCATAGTTTATCAAAGCATTAGTAACTTCACTATAGCTAATAGAAGACCTCTCATTCAACAAAGTGAGCACGAATGTATCATACTCCTCATTCGGTAATGAGCCCAACAAAATAATTGTCTTGTACTCATCCGATATCTTCTCATCAACATTCGTCAAGTCCGACAACAACTTAGTGTAGTTGTTCACATGAGCCGCTAGTGAGGTGTCTCGGGACATCTTAAATCTGAATAATCTTCGCAGTAAGTGCAAACGGTTCTCAACACTCTTCGTAAGGTGCTTATTGTTAAGAATTTGCCACATCTTCATTGCAGACGTCACCCCAATCACATCATACTTCAATTCCTGTTCCAAACAGGATTTGATCACTCCACAAGCGTTCCTATTCATCTTTTCCCATATCGCCTCTTCATATTTTAGTGGTCTCTCGTGGACCATGATTGTCTCCTCTAAATTCTAAGCATTGAACACATCTTGAACGTCGCTCATCCATAAACCAAAGTTGATCTTACCGTCATACTTTACCACACTAATTTTGGTGTTCTGAAAACTAACTTGGATTGTGCTCGTCATCTTGTTGCTTTCACCAACTTCTTCACCTATACTCGCAAACTCTAAATTGCAAAGAAAGATTCAAACTTTGAAAGGAATAAGAAATTACCCAAATGAACCCTAGATTAGATTCCAAATAGAACTCCTAACCGCACGAGGAAAGCGAGATCTCCAACGACAACTTTAAATCATATCTTCACCAAAACCTAGAACTACATGAATCAAGCTTCCACGACGAATCTTCCTCCACCTAAGGCCAAAACCCTAGATCTGAAATCTAAGCTCTGATACCAATTGTCGCGCGCCTATGCGAAAGCGTGCTCGCATACCGAATGAATTTGTGATCACGGGAGAAGAGAACTAACCTCACACGAGCATAATCCAAAACTAAAATCAAGGAGAGTACAGATCAATCACAAACACAGAGATATACGTGGTTCGACAATTTGCCTACGTCCACGGGGAGAGGATGTGGAGATTCCACTAAATCAAGGAGAGTACAAAGGGTTACAATCTCACAAAACTCACAAACTAACCCTGAACCAAAGCTCTCAACTTGCTCACAATATCTCCCTCTCACAATGCTCAAAAGTCCTCTAATCTAATCTCTGATTACAACTCTCCTCTTTTTTATTAATCCTAATCTCTTCTAAGACGTTCCATATATATAGAAAATCTAAAACCAAAACAGACTAGGAATTCTAAAACAAAAAACAAAACAAATTAGGAATCCTAATAACCTGTTACCAAAACAGATTAAGAATCATGTTAACAAAATAGATTAGGAATCCTAATAACCTATTATCAAAAGAGATTAGGAACCTGCTATCCAACATTGCTGATTTTAGGAGTGTCTAAAGGAGAGTTTGAGTCATTCAATCAAACGAGAAATAAGTTTGTTCGCATATACTTTGAGGCATTTACGTGTTTGATTTGTTTTTTAGCTGTTTTTATCGTATGTTCAATTTCGCGCTTTTATAAATGTAGCAAGTCCGTCAAGTGCAACCAAAAAATATTCTATCCATAGATATTAGCAATCTAGTTTGGCGAACGAACCGGTAATAGCCCAGCTTGGGAATCGGACGGCCGCGCGACCGGAATTATAGTCTGCAGAAGCGTCCCCAGCGACAGACCGGGCGCAAGTCCTATGGAAAGGGGGCACCAGATGTGGGGGATAGGGAGGTCAAATTGTGTTTTCTAGATTCAAATGCTTTTATTAGCTTCAGATTATGTTTTTGTGCTCCTTTTGATGTCTACTGTTTAGGTTCACATTCTAACAGCCAGTATTTCTATGGTCTGAATCTGATAGTACTTATTTGGCTCAAGACCAAAATTGATCGCATTCACTGTTTCTTTTACATCCTGGCTTAATGAGTAGGGGTGGTAATTTATGACCTGACCCATCAACCTGACCCGATCCGACCCGTTTATATTGGGTATGGGTCGAATTATATGGGTCGGATCATAAACGGGTCAACTCGAACTGACTCGTTTATTTGATGGGTAAATTAGGTTAACCCGCCTGACCCATTTAACAACCCGTATAACCCATAAACATCCCGTATAACACTGACCCGCCTCTTCTCTCATAAACGAAGAAGCCCTTAAGTTGTATTACAAGTTGTATAACAACGACGGTGGGGCCAAGGGGATCCGCGGCGGCGACTGCGGGGATGCGGCAGCGGAGGACCACACGTGAAGCGGCGGAGGCGGAGCGATCGTACTCGGCGGGCGCGAGGCGGCGGAAGCAACATGCTGAGGTTGTACACCCGACGACGGGGGCGAGTTCAGTAATGAATAATCCTGGTCAAGAGATTGACGCATGACAGCTTTGGCCTGTTTGCCTTTGTAATTTTTTTTTTTCCCATCAGCAGTTTAAACTCCATTATTTGGTTTTGTATCCTTTAAACTAGAGTTTTTATTATATGCGATGGCACAGGGCCGGCCCTACCCTTAGGCCAACTAAGGCAGTTGCCTTGGGCTCGTTTTGGGTAGGGCCCCCCATCCCACATCCAATACTATAGTTTAAACCCTAGGCCCAGCAAAAACCTCAATCCGAATTATTTTCTCCCATTCCATTCTACCGCGCTCCTCTCTCAGTTCTCTTTGTCTCCCCAGCCCAAAACGCTCTCTCCAGGTCTCCCCAACGCCAATCCAAGCTGAGCAAGCAGCAAGTTCGCCGCACTGTTTCCACTGCCAGCCGCCGGTGACGCTGCTCCGCCTCCGCTCTCCAGCAGCCCAACGGGTAAACGCCCAGGTGGCCAGGCCCACGGCGGTGCGCCCGGCTCCGTTCGCCTCCGCTCGCCTTTGCTCCGATCCGACTTCCCACCGCCAAATCAGGCAGGCTCCGGCGCTCCGCCAGTCCGCCTCTGCTCCGATCATCATCCAGCATCCCACCGCACCGCGACGCCCCGCCTCCGTCGGACCAGCCACCTCCGCCGGCGCAGCTCCGCCCCGCCAGCCGTGAGCCTCCACCCCACGCCGCATATCTCGCGGGCAGCGGGCTCACCGGCCACCGCCTTCGAATCTGGGTTCAATCTTTCTAACTAAAATCTATTTAATTTTCTTTATCATTTATTCATATTAATTTTATGCTTAATTAGTTAATTAGAAATAGAAATACTGTAGATATACATTGAAATCTTTTTACTTAGTATTTTATATTTTTAAAGCATGCCTAATAGAAAATATGAAAGTGGTTGTCAAAAATTGAAGAAAAGAAAAAGAGTTGAAAAATTAATTCGATCTCAACAAGGAGCTCTTGATAAATTTGTTTTTAGTAATAAAGATAATATTACATCAACTTCAACAGAAGAAGAAATAATAGATGATTCTTTACTTGAGAATGAATTAGAAGAATATGTTGAGAATTTAGAACAAAATAATGATATTAATGATAATAATATTCAAGAAGAAAAAGCTAATACTCCTAATGGTAATGAAGAATATAAAGAAAATTCACATGAGGGCCAAGAAAAAATTTTAGAGATGAATGAGATATCAAATTCAAATATTTATGATCCTGGACAATGGAAATGTATTGATCAAAATTTTATAGATCTAATAGTTGAAAAAGGTCCAATTAAATATGAAGAAATAGATTTTCCCAAAGATGAAAATAATAGACACTTTTCTACATCATATTACATACAAAAATTGTCAAATGGAGAAAAACATGAAAGAAGGTGGTTAGTTTACTCAAAAGATTTAGATAGAGTTTATTGTTTTTGTTGCAAATTATTTAGTTTAAAATCTAGTACAAGTCAGTTAGTTAACGAAGGTACTAGAGATTGGAAAAATCTTGGATATAAAATTAAAAGTCATGAAACAAGTCATGAACATATCACTAATATGTGTAAGTGGGTGGATTTAGAAATAAGATTACAAAAAAATAAGACAATAGATAAAAACATTCAAGAACAAATTAATAAAGAAAAAGAACACTGGAAAAAAGTTTTGCTAAGACTTATTGCTATAGTAAAACATCTATCAAAAAATAATCTTGCATTTCGAGGAACAAAAGAAAAGATATATGAAAAAAATAATGGAAACTTTTTAAGCTTAGTTGAAATGATAGCGGAATTTGATCCCATAATGCAAGAACATGTTAAACATATTCAAAAAGGTGAAATTCAAAATCATTATCTTAGTCATAAAATGCAAAATGAACTAATAGAGTTGCTAGCTTCTGAAATTAAACAAATGATCATTAAAAAAAATAAAAGAAGCAAAATATTTTTTAGTTATCCTTGATTGTACTCCAGATACAAGTCATCAAGAACAAATGTCTCTTATTTTAAGATGTGTTGATACTTTAACAAGTCCAATAAAGATTGAAGAATACTTTTTAGAGTTTTTAAAAGTAGATGATACTTCGGGAAAAGGCCTTTTTGATGAACTTTTAAATATTTTGGAAAAATATGAACTTGATGTTAAAGAAATAAGAGGGCAAGGTTATGATAATGGATCTAATATGAAAGGAAAACACAATGGAGTACAAAAGAGGCTATTAGATATAAATCCTAGAGCATTCTACACACCATGTGGTTGTCATAATTTAAATTTAGTCTTATGTGATATAGCTAATTCATGTCCTAGAGCTATTTCTTTTTTGGAGTGTTGCAACGTATATACTCATTGTTTGCTTCCTCTACTAAACGATGAAAAATTTTAGAGGATAATGGATGCAAGTTATCTGTTAAATCTTTATCTCAAACTAGATGGGAAAGTCGGATAGAAAGTGTTGAAGCAATAAAATTTCAAGCTCCAAATATAAGAGATGCTTTGATTCAATTAGCAGAAATTAGTGAAGATCTAAAGATAAAAAGTGAAGCTAATTGCTTAGCAACTTATGAGATTAAAAATTTTGAATTCTTGTTAGCTATGAATATTTGGTATGACATATTGTTTGCTGTTAATTCAGTTAGTAAAATCTTACAATCTAAAGATATGCATATTGATATTGCTATAGATCAATTAAAGGGTCTTATTGTATATTTAGAAAATTATAGACAAAATGGTTTTATGTCTGCTTTGAATTCAACTAAAGAACTTGCTAATGAAATGAACATACAACCTATACTTCGTGAAAAACGTAAAATTCATAGAAAAAAAACAATTTGATGAAAATATTAGTAATGAAACAATATTTAACGCTGAAGAATCTTTTCGTATTGAATATTTCTTATACATAGTTGATAAATCGCTTGGCTCAATTGAAAGTAGGTTTGAACAATTTAAAACATATGAAATTTTTTTTGGTTTTTTTGTTTGATTTGAAAAAGTTAAAAGCTTTAGATGATATTGAATTGAAAGATTAATGTCTTAATCTCGAAAATGCACTAAAACATGATGAACATTTAGATATTAATGGACTTGATTTGTTTTCAGAATTGAGAGTGCTTAGGGAAATTTTAAAAGTAGAGATTAATATATAGTTCAATTGAAGTGTTGAACTATATAAAACGTTTAGATTCTTTTCCAAATACTTGTATTGCTTATCGTGTATTATTGACTATACCCGTAACAGTTGCTTCCGCTGAAAGAAGTTTTTCAAAATTAAAATTATTAAAATCTTATTTAAGATCGACCATGTTACAAGATAGATTAAATGGTTTAGCAATATTATCTATCGAAAATAATATGTTAGAAAATATTGAATATAAAACTTTAATTAGTAATTTTGCAGCTCAAAAGGTAAGAAGAATGAGATAAAATCTATTATGAGTTGTACCAGTTAGGCATCATCTAATATTTCGCCTTAGGCCCCAAAATTCCTAGATACGGCCCTGACGGTGCACGGGTTTGTTAGATGATTCATGAAGAAAAATGGCATAGCATTGAAATCGCTCGAGTCTTTTACATTCCTTTTCCATCTACGTTTTAGATATTCCATACACATTATACTTTCGGTACGTTCAATATATTTAGCAAGGTTTTTTTTCCTAGAAACAACATTATTAATTATACGAAACCATCTTTCATTTTTAATTTATACATAAACCACCTTTAGAGTTGGTTTTTGTTGCAATCAACCACATCCCAGTCAAATTCTTCACCTAAAACCCAAAATTACCCTTTAAAAACTCTTATTCCAATGTACACGGCTCTTTTTTTTTAAGTATTTGGGTCTTGTTAGGAGACAACTCACGTAACTTGAACTTGAATTTTTTTTAAAGCTTATTTTTGGTTTCTTGTTCAAAATTTGGCTAGGAGGTGGTTGCTTGTAACAAAAACCAACTTTAAAGATGGTCTATGTATAAATTAAAAATAAAAGATGGTTTCCGTATAATTACCCTATTATTAAGGAGATTTCTATAAGGGGGAAAACCCCCTATGCAGTATGGATCTTGTAATGTTTATTCTCTTGTGCGCTGAATACCCTTTTCCACATCGCAAGCACGATATTTTCAAGCAAATATCCTTGTGCTACTGGATTCACAGGTAATATATTTTCTCCATTAGATTATTACTAAATTATTACTAACGCATTTACAAGAATTGAGTACAATTGCTATTTACAATGTTTTCCATGTTTGCTGTGCGCTCTATAACCTGTGTACTGTATTTTTTTGTTCTCCTGTTGGTACTCTATAACCTGTGTTTTGAATGGTTCTTTCATTTAGGAAAGTGATTGGATCTTCCTAAAATGCTAACATCGAATATTGCGGTAGTTACCTACCATGATCATAGAGTTTACGGAAATAAGTAATTTTTGTCGCTATCTAGAATTGCTCCAAATAAATACAGGCAAGATTTTACCAATGGTGCTATGCGGATGTAATCTTTCTAGGGGGTGTTTGTTTCACAAAAAATTTGGCATTTAGTATGGATTACAAGTTTTGGGATCAAAAAGTGAGTTTTTTTTTTGTATTTTGGGATTCCATATATGGTGTTTGTTTTAAGAAACTTTATAGAATATTGAATCTCAAAAGTACAAAAAGCGTCCAATTTTAGAATTTGTCAAATCCTTTCAATTGGAGAGGATTTTGACAAATCTCATAAATGGGTCTGCTTACCTCTCAAATTCATCCCAAGTTGAGATGGAATTTGTTGGTAAGCTGTACAGCCATTTTTTAGCTTTATCCTTAAGAGCAAATGGAATAAATCTAAGCTTAACCGCATCTTCATTTAATTCTCTTATTTTAATCATAATACACACTTCCTCAAATTCCGAAATAAAAATATATGCGTCTTCTGTTTCATTACCAAGGAATTTGGGAAGCATGTTTATGTATTGCGGTCTAAGCTCAAAACTTATTCCATTTGTTTCAGGAAGCCTAATGCATGAGGGGATTGCATTCCTAATGGGATAGCACATATCATGAAGAACGGGTGGATTAGGATGCTCCATTTCTATGATGCTCCATTTTCTCGGCAACGGCATAAACATGTACCAAAAAGGTTGCAAGTGTTCCATTTCTATGATGCTCCATTTCTGACAAATCCCAATTTTGTCTTTTTTTGGGAGGTCACCTCCACCAATATAGCATATTCATCATATTACAAAATTTTGGCATTTGGTAATGCTACAATTTGAGCTTGAAACAAACAAAATATTACAAATTATAATATTCAAAATCCTAAAATATTAATGAAACAAACAACATTTTAGAAAATCCTAACTTATAACAAAGCATTTGTGGATTTCAAATCTCACGGTAAAATCCATATCCTAAAATTATAAGATTTGAAACAAACACCCCCTTACTAGATTTCAGTGGAAAAATAACAGGCTGGGATTAGAAATTTGCGTAGTTATTCCAAGGGGACCAGTAGGGCTGAGCATGGTTCGGTTCAAACCGAAAAAACCGACCGAACCGACCCGAACCGACCCGAAAAAAGCGGTTTTAAGAGTAAGGCGGTTTGGGTCGGGTTGACAACTTTTCAAACCGAACCGACCCGAACCGACCGAATATATTTCCAAAACTTTCAAACTCGTTCGCGTTTACCCGACCCGCCCCAAACCCTCAACCCTAACTTCATTTCCTCTCATTCCCAAATCCCAACCGCCGCTACTCATTCCCAATTTCCCATTTCACTCGGCCTCAATCCCTCTCTCTTGCTCTCTCTCTTCTTCCAAGACCCCTTACTCTCCCCTCCTCTTCCCGAAATGCCCCTCTCCCTCTCCCCCTCCCGTAAGCGTGACATCCCCATCGATGACGAGCGATAGGAGTTCTTAGCCATGGCTCAAATGATTTGCATTTGGGCGCATATGAAAACAAATATATACAAATTATCCCTTGGGACAAGCAATATTTATGCCTATGATTGTTATACTTGATGAAAGTTAGAACCGAACAAACCGAACCGAACCGTACCGAACCGATTTGCAACGGTTCGGTTCGGTTTTGAATTATAGGTGGTTCGGTTCGGTTGTTCAAATTTTGGTAAAAACCGACCCGAACCGAACCGTGCTCACCCCTAGGGACCAGCTGACACAGGGGAACTCGAAACTCTCACTGAAGCTGCAGGAAGTACAGACAAAATCTTGGTATTTTATCGAATTCGCTGCCAAACTGAGGAGCTGCCTTTTGAGTTCGTAAATTGTTATGCTGGCAAATTCTTTATATATCATATACAAATTAAAATTGGAAGCTAATCCTTTACACATGATCTGCCAATTTTTAGGTCTCAGGGTGCTCCCCTGAGCTTTGCTCTAACTTCTGCTTAATGATTTGTTTTTCTTTCCTAGGCCGCGTTTGGTTGCATAATAACAAGGCTGAAAACCTGACAAAAGCTTAGCCAGGCTTTCAGCCTTTCCCTTTTGCAACCAAACGGGCCCTAGTGGAAAACTTCTGATGCATGGTTTGCCAGGTTATCAAGTGGGATTCTTGTCATATGGCGATGATGTACACGTTCCAGGTCACCGGGAATTAAAAAAAAAAAGACAAATTATCGTATTTCTACACATCCTGATGAACACCAGAGCCTTTATCAGCTAAATTAGAACAAAACATGCAGCTCTGTAAAAAAAGAAAAAAGAAAAAAGTGAACACACTGGAAAGCAGTGGATAAGATCCATAAAATCACACAGCGAGGCACCAATCGTAAGCTTCGGCTAAAAAAGCAAAACCATACCAACCCTGTAAAAAGTTGCCGACACAACAAATTGGATGAGCACTGGCGGAAAAGAGAGGCTCAGACGCTACAAAAGTTCATGGCCCACATAAACCCAAATTGAATTGGAAGTCGAAAGCTCTGAAGTTGAACAGGGGCTACATTTATTGAACGGACGCGGTTCGGTTAGACCAGAAAGAGATATAGACAAGCTGCGTAAAATCAGGTCCAACCCTGATCAGAATACATCCATAATACATCAACTACTCGTACATAATGGTACCCCCCCTAAACTAGAATTACATCACCAAAAATTGACGAACAAGTTAATAATTGACCCCTATCTACCCATCTAAACCCCCCCTAAAATGATCTGTTAGAGATTACACTGAATTTTTATGGGTTAATACTACTATTCTTCTTCGCTTCTAGGTGTAACTCATCAGTTCATTGTGTGGTTACAGATCATACTACGCTACATACATTGCCATCAGTCTTTCCCCTCCTTCGAAAAGCTCGGGCAAAGATCATCATATTACTCCACTTTCACCCACTCATATCGCCCAGGGAGGGGGCAGTCGTTCACAGGATCAAAGTTGTACCTGAATCAAATAATGACACAAAGATCAGGGTAAACTTGTTGAAATCAAAGTAATGGAGAACAGTTGAGAGAGAAGTTTGGGGGGGAAATTTTTTTTACTTGTCGGTGAATATTCTTTGTTGGAGTCTCTCAGCACAAGCGAAGAACTCCTCCATCTCATATGAGGTTGGGATGTTACGGTTCACCGCGTTCTGAATTCCCCGGCGACTGTTGTTAGAATTGGATCTTCTGGTGGTCGACCCAGGGGTTGCTATTGTTTCTGAATCCCTTATAAGACTACAAGGTGTGGTCTCCCTGACGTTTCTGCAAACAAGTTGTGCACAATATTTAGCTCACAGTAGAGAGGGGGTGGAAGCAATAATTTTACAGTCACAAAAACAGGTGTTGACAAACATGAGATAGATCAGGAAATGACGTGATTGTTCAGTAAATAGTACATACAAGAAATAACCCATCAGTAAAAGCTGCTTTTTTCTTTAACCTTATTATTATAGGGAACTAGTGCATGCATGTATTAACAAAAAGAGAGCCTCAAAAGCACTATAGCAAAAATAGTCACATGACTAAACTAGTAAATTTTGAAAACGCCTCAAACAAGGACACTGGAAACTTTAAATCACAGGAGACAAATTTGCGTAGATGAGCGAAAACAAGGTGACACAAAAACAAGAGTCGGAGTGATAGCACAGCACAACACAGCTAGCAATGTCAGGAATCTGAAGGTTACAATCAATGAAGCTGAGACAAGGTAAGATTTTTCTTTTGATCATGCTGCAACAAAAGATGGAGACAAGAATGTAAATGGTCCGCCATGGCTTCATTAATGAGCATAACAACAAGCTAAGATATATTATTTGAACGAAAAATTGGAACTTTTCAATAAAGAGATTTTACCTTCATGCCTCTAAAGGTGCAAACAACTG
>NC_033797.1:3990097-3991473 GCF_001876935.1 Asparagus officinalis
CGTAGTGGATTCTATCCAGAATTGTGGCAGAGATACTATACGTCTAGAACTAAGCAAAATAAATAAAACCAGGCATAATCATCAAAGATTAGTAGACAAAGCTCTAGAGAGAGCTTAAAAGGCCTAAGATTGAACTATTTAAAGCAGAACTTATGCATTCAATAGATGTGGTTTCAACGCAAAGACACCGGCTTGGATGCATAAAGTTGAGCATCAAAAGAGGTGATTAACTAGAGCAGCAAATATTTTAATTTTTAATTTACATAAATTGGCAGAAGATAAAAACTTTAGGGGGGGGGGGGCGGGGGGGAATAAATTAGCATGACATCAATAAAGAAAGATAGAAAGAAAGAAATATGCACTAATAAATGAAACTTTGCAGTGCTCAGCTTTTGGAAGATTTTTTCCCCCTGAGCAGTAATAGAGAAAAAGCAAGAAAAAAGGGGAAATATAAAGGATATCTTTCTGCCCATAAAGAAAATCAAACGAAAGCTTATCATGGAGTTCAAGACACAACTTTGAGCAGAAAAAGTGATGAAAAAATGAGAGATTTTTCAATATAAAAAAACTATAGTAGTAAGAAAGAAAAATTCAACAGCCCTTATTTGAACTAAAAACTATAGAATAGTTTTCTATTTCAAGAAAAATTAGCTCTACTGAGAAAGAAACTCATATTAACGAAGAGTCCAAAATTTCAAAATAAATGTTATGGTAATCCATCCTTTTTCTCAAAAAAATCAAAATAAATGTAAAGGTCAGACCCCAAATTTGCAAAAACTTCAAGACTTGGTGGTCAAAGGAGGAAAATTTTAGACCAAATCGAAATTCGCAGAAAAACCCATTTCCAGAAACCCTCAAAACCCTACCCCTAGAAAATTCTCACCAAATTACATGCCAGAGAGAAGAGAATCTCGCTTCACTATACCATACCGAAGTCAAAAGTTTTCACCTTTGTAACCAAATCAGAAATCCAAGAAAAACCCATTTCCAAAAAAAACCCTCAAAACCCTAAAACTCAAACTAATTACGGTTATAAAGAAACCCCAACTTTCGACAAATTCCAACACAATCACGGGCGAAGAGGAAGAGAAAAATCTCACCTAGCAACCGCATCAACATCAACAACATTCTCCCCAAACGAAGCCTCAGCCTCCTCTCCTTCCCCTAGCCTAGGGTAAGGGCTAGGGTTAGAGCTCGACTTCCCATTCTTCGATCTAGGGCTAGGGTTAGGGCTCTCCTTGAACGCCGCCTTCGACGTGGGTTTCTCAAGGCGGCGGCTTCGAAGCTCGAGATAACAAGAGGAGGAAGAATCCTGAAGGCGCCGGAGAGCTAGGGTTCTAGCTCTCGTCCGAACTCCGACGGTGGATTGCTGGCTG
>NC_033797.1:3991483-4026237 GCF_001876935.1 Asparagus officinalis
GCTGCTGCTGCTGCTGCTGTTGACCTCCACGGCGACCTCGCCGCTCTTTGCCTTTCTCATGTACCTGCCCATTTTGTTTCCTCTGTCTAGGGTTTGGGGGTGATTCTAGAGAGAGAAAGTTTTAGAGAGAGAGAGAGAGGAGAACGAGGGAGGAAGAAGAGAGAAAGGGGGAGGTTTATATTGGGGGTTTTAATGTATCGAGATATTTTGAGGAGATTTTGAAAGGTGATGAGATGATGATAAATGACGAGTTTGTCCTTCCTTTCCTTCCCGACCGTCTCGTTTGACTCCTCCTAATCCTAATCCTAAGGGGGGCTGGATGACTTTAGGAAACCAGAGTAATTATGACACAAAATAAAAAGTAGTTATCCACCTCATAACTTTTCATTCGAGTACTTACATTGTTTGATTAGGAATCTTTGTGAATCCTAAAATAATAGTATTACATTGTTTGGATAGTATAATGTAAACTAAAGTATTTATGACACAAAATGGAAAGTGGTTATCCACCTCACCACTTTCTACAAGGTTTTGATTTTTTTATTAGTTTTTGGACACATTTATGACATTGTGTCAGCTTTCCAACAAAATCACTCCTAATTTTGGTGATTTTGCTTTCGGTGATACCCCATCAAAAGATGTAAGCTTTTCATGTAAATGATAATTTAAACAAACAATGTAAAGTGATGAAAGCTGACATTGGGACTTACTTTTTTCACTTTCCATCCTTTTACATGGTAAAAACATACAACCAAACATCCCCTAATTGTGTATTATGTCTCGTTAATAGTTAGTTAGGATAAAGTGCTATTGGGAGGTGACTTTGCTATTGTCTGATACTAGTCATGAACACCATGTAAAACACGACATATCATTTTTTTCAACTATAGTAATCCTGATTTTTAAATGCTACAGTAATATTTTTAAAAAAAATTGTGTTGTTACAGTTCTCTCCTCTACTACAGTATTTTTTGGAAAAAAAAAAGCTACAGTGTTCTCGTGTGCTACGGTTGTGTTTTAAAAAAATGCTACATTGACCCTTTCTTGTTTGCTACATTTAATGCTACTGTAGCATTACTTTAGCATAAATAGCGATATCGGGTTCTCCCATTTGTATAGAGGAGGAGATATTTGGATCTCCTCATGTATCACTAAGATCTGTGGACTAGAGAGAGGCCTTTTCCCCCCTTATAAAAAAACTATTTTTATAATCTGCGTTGAAAATCTTTTTATTCTCGATTTTATTTTTTAATTCCCTTCCTTCTGTTGAAATGAATATTATTTTCTTGTAGAGTGAAATTCCTTTTCTGCTTAGACCATAACAAAACCAAGATTGCAGAAATAAGTGTGTGTGAAATATGACATATAACTAATTATATATATAAATAAAATTATATATATATATGTATGTATGTATGTATAATTTTGAAAATAATTCAAAATGCTGAATTCCCTGTAAATTACTACATCAAAATAAATACATATTGTTGTTATATCATATAAATGATTAAGTGTTAATCCTCTATGAGGAGCCGACACTTGTCTCATATTAACTCAACACCAGATGAGTCTCGCCCTAGATAGGACGACTCGAATGGGTTCGACACCCGATCCTTCCTAAGAATGGCCGAGTCGTAAGACGTTCCTACTCGAGAGCATCTTCTCCCGCTTTCAAGCCGCAACCCCAACTATTATCATTCTATAGCCGGGTCAAGAACATTTTGAAGCCAAGAAAAAGTACACATAGTCTTAGGATACTATCAGTCCTGATCGCACAGACCAAAGTGTCTCTATGACGTCATTTGTCGACCCTCTCGTAGAGACGAAGATCCGAGAACAGAGATGCTGTTTTATCAATCGAGCGCCTCGCCGATAGACAATTGCCATCACATTGAATGCGTAATTAGAATCATCATTGCTCCATACTGAAAGTCTTTATGACTCATCGGATTTCATCAGCACTATGCAGACCTCGTCACCATCACATTATACGCCTAGGTGACTCACCCCTCTCTGCAGCCGATACCCGTAAAATAGCTACCGACTGAGCCGCCTGATTGGGCTCGGCTGAAGTTACGCATCTGCCAATTGGATCTACTATAAAGGAAAATTGTTGTCTACTGCATAGGGTAAGCAACTTCTAGCCAGAATACATCGCACATTCTCTTTTCTTCCCCACTCAAGCTGAGCACTGACTTGATCATCGGAGAAACCACAGGAGATCCAGACTCCGACCCTCTCCCGTGTTGTTCACGTGCAGGGCTGGTAGGTTCTCTGTTCAGAGACCAGCGGTCTGAAGAACATTAATAAAGAATATTAATCCACTCTCAATCTCTATCTAGCAACAACAACATTAGATTAAAATAAGTACATATTGATTTTCTCTCTTCAGAATATACAGACAGCGAATCGATTTATCTCGGTTTAAGAATAAACATAAAAAATATTTAAAGAACTGATTCGCATTCATCTCAATTAAAAGTTCGAGTTCGCGAGATGTTGAGATGAGAAATCAACAACGCAAGTCGAGACGATGATGACAAGGGGGGAACTAGTTAGGTGGTGGGTCGGAAGAGAGCTCCATTGGATTCTCTCCCAAAAAGTGACAGGTGGTAGAAATTAACTCAATTGGCCTCTCTCTCTCTCTCTCTCTCTCAGAGCTCTCTCTCTCTCTCTCTCTCTCTCTCTCTAAAAAGAAACACTATTTCAAATTTCTCGGCGCAATGAGTGAGCGAGTACTGAAACCAAGTGGCCTCCAGATGTTCAATCATCAACTTTCTTTTCAGTCGGTAGCGCATCATCGTGACCTTACCCTTCAGTGGCCTGTGTGTGTGCAAATCAATTACAGTAGTGATAAAGCCCGTGCGTTGGTGCACGTGTTGTTTATATATATATATATAGCTGATCTTATGTCAACTTAAATAGATGTCCACCAAACTTTTTAACCACCCATTTATATATATAAAAAATCTCCTCATATCTTTCATGAATCTTTAAACAACATCAATGGCTAAAATGTTTGATGGATAATTTTTTACTATCCATTTAAGTTGGCACAAGTTTCTCTCTCTCTCTCTCTCTCTCTCTCTCTATATATATATATATATATATATATATAATCATATATACTATAAAAAGCGGGTTTAAATGCATAATAATATGGGTTTTATGTAGAACTATTGCTAAAAAAATTTACGATAATTTTTCATTACTATTCACTGTGAAAACGACGAATGAATTGAGAAAAACGTGAAGAATAAAGCAAAACAGACTCCACCACACCCCGGTGTGGTGTCTGCCATGGGTGTGGTAGAATCTGCGCTGTCTGCCATGGGTGTGGTGTCTGCTACACCCTGGTGTGGCATAATCTGTCATGTTTGTCATGGGTGTGGTGTGTGTCATACCAGGGTGTGACAGACTCGTTTTTAGAATCCTAATCTATTTGGGATTGTGTTTTGTTATAAATAGAACCACGTTTTTTTAGGATTTTAAAAGTAGAGAATTAGCGCTGTTTTGAGCACTTTGAGAGGGAGATATTGTGAGGGAGTTGAGAGCTTTGGTTAGGGTTATATTTGAGTGATTTTGTGAGTTGTAACCCGTCATATTTCTCCTCCATATAGTGAAATCTCCCCATCCTCTCCCCGTGGACGTAGGCAATTGCCAAACCACGTAAATTCCTGTGTTTGTGTGTGATTTTGGTCGTTATTTTGTGAATTGTACTCGTGTTTGGTTTTAGTTTTCTTCTCTCATCGCTCACCGACTCGTTTGGTTGTCGAGCACGCTTCCGCACGACACGCAACATTCACAAGCGTAGACTTTGAAACAAGTTAATAAAACAATGCGCGTCAATCATTAAGTTTTATCGATTTTCTATGTAATATTATATTTGGGAAATGTCTGATGAAGATTATGATCTGTAAAGAACAAAAATAATAATGCTAAAGAAGATATGCGCAGTATTTTCGGGGTCAAAAATGTTACTTCAACTTAAATAGAGGATAAAGGGCCAAAATAACTCACTTCAGCGTATGGATTATGTTTAAATTCTGATATTATACTATAGCATGAAGAGTGTCAGAGAGGAAAAACAACTCACAGAACTGTAGCATGAATAATGATTTTTAATATTCTGAATTGCTATGTACTAAAAATAATATTTACTATAGAATAAATAGTGATTTTGAGATTTTGCTTTTATGTTACACTGGCGTGTACCCCGTGTGCAAAGCACGAGTGCACGACCCTTAGTTTTTTAAGCATTGCATTTTGAACCTGCCTCCCTCTGAGGTTTAATATATTTGATTTGATTATTGTACGCTTAAAATTAGCTATAAATCATATCGACGGCTCTATACTTAAAAAGATATTGTTCTTGCTACAACAATTCTGTAAATTTACTCCAATGCACGTAAAGGAGAACCCAAAGATTTGCTGTCTCTGCCGCAATAATTTACTGTAGCGTTTTATTGTAGAGTAAACAGTAAATCTTTGAATCCTACTTTTAAGTGTAGAGGAGTAAAAGCAGTAGATATGGACTTTCCATCTTCACCATTACTTTTTTTTTTTATATAACCCAGAACACATGAGCCTGGAAGCCATGATGAAACCTCATATTGTCTTGATCATCCACGATGGGCTGTACCCTTAGTTTTTCATGTCTAGTTAAAATATTTTCTTAAAAAACTAAATAAAAGTACCATCAGTATACTATATTAGTTGCATTACTTTGATAATATCATTAAACAATTATCATTTAGGCAAGTGAAAAGTATTATAATAAATATTCTTCTTAAATCAATACGCATAATAATTGTCTATCTCCCTTAAAGTTGGATAGATTGTCATCTTCACGGTACATTTTCATTTTTAAGTTATGGACTATATTTATAAGCATTACAATTATAATCATAAAAATATTTTTACGTTGTTAATTAAAAATGATAAATGAAGAAATAACAAGTAATGTATTATTTCAGATTTGAAGAGCCCTAACGGATACAAAGTCTTCTCACTGTTCCTCTATAGTGTGATCATATTGATAAATGAAAAAATAAATAGCAAACAAGGAGGCATTGAAGATGAAGACAACGATGGAGAATTGAAAATATTACCTTCATCAAAGGAAAGGGCCCAATGCCAGTGCTTGTAGCTTGTCCTTTTCTTTCACTTGTTTGTAGCTTTTATTCTCTCTGTGTGTAATCTTAAGAAAGTATCACAACTAGGAAACACTGTAGTCTAATAGAATTCAAAAAAAAGTAATTGTATTAGTTGTGTTTTTTTTTGGGACCTAGAGAGCTCAGAAGGCGTAGGTAGCGAGTGGGCTCGGACCTAAATATGTCATGTTTCATATGTTGACCTGACAACTGTGATGATATATGGGAATTGTCGAATTGGCAGAATAGTTCAGGTTTCAACAGATTGGGTGGCGGTCGACCGGCGCGGTCGACCGCATTCGTGCACGAGGCTTACTGGGCTTCGGTGGTGGTGACGGTCGACCGGCGCGGTCGACCGCAGATGTTTCTGCTCTGGTGGCGGTCGACCGCAGATGTTTCTGCTCTGGTGGCGGTCGACCGCCGAACTCTCTGGATTTTTCGGATGGCGGCAGGATGGAGGGCGGTCGACCGTACCGGTCGACCGCCAAAGCGGTTTTGGGCTGGTCTGTTTTCCAGACCCGTTTCGTTTGGGTTTTCTATAAATACCCAAATTTGGTTTTAGGGTTTGTATGCAAGGGGTTTTAGCAGCCATTGAGGGTGAGTTCTTGGGCTTCTATTGTTGGAGCAATTGGGAGAGATCAAGAGTGATTTGTTGAGGGTTTTGGTGAGAGATTTGTAACCCTAGTTGTATCCCCTTGATTTCTAATAGTGAAAACTCCCCCTTCCTTGCCCCGTGGACGTAGGCATCTCGCCGAACCACGTAAAACTGTTGTGTTATTGTTTGGTATGGTTCTTTATCTTTCTCGGCGATTGTTTTGGTTTCTCAAGGCACAACAGGAATTTTATGCATGAGGGTCGGAGGCCATATGATTTTAAGATTTCATGGAATCAAAAAGGTGCAAGTTAAGGGAGGCGCTACAGGCACACCCTCAGGCACACTACTAACCACACTCCCTCTCTATTTATAGTGCAGGGGCCTCACATCAGATTTTTTAAAAAAATCTGATGTGAGATCTGATGTGGAACCCCTTCACTGTAGATAGAGAGGAGGTGTGGTTGGTGGTGTGTCTAAAGGTGTGCCTGTATCATTTTTCGCAAGTTAATTGACTTTATCTTGAAGGATATTGAATGTACCATTTGTTTGGAATAAACTGCATATATATGTGTAACTCCTTTGTCAATGCATTTAACACTTGTTAATTCGTTTATTAGCATAATATTGTTGGAACTGTTTAGAAGAACAAATTGCATAACGCTCCTTTTTCTTATAAATTGAGATGAGCTAAGCGTCAATAAATGAGTTGAGCGACTACTAGAGATATAGGTGTTGGGATTTTTAGATCTCACAAAAACCCCGAAAATTACCAAACACAGCAAATAGAATCACACGAGATTTAACGTGAAACTCCCTCAACGGAAAAAAAACCTCGGGATGAAAATTAATCAACTATCACCTCCAAATTACAATCTTTTGAACGGATAAAGACTGCCAAACCCTCTCTCTTACAATACCCTTGAACCCAGTTACACCATCTAAAACCCGGATTACAAGAATATTGTCTTTCTCCTTCCCTCTACTCTAAAACCCTAGAATATGACGCCTTATTTAAAGACACCACAGACTTGCCCGCCAAGTTAACTTGGCCTCTAACTACTAGGACTGAGCCTAGCCTTCAAACCCGCATCCAACTTGGAGTTTGAGTCGGTACCCGACATATCCTCGCTCGAAGAAAAATCTCCAAATATCTCAACGGCTTCGGAAAAACTCACTCTCTTATTCTTGTTCTTCACATCTCCCTTGTGAACAGATCGCCCATCTAAATAGCAAATATGGTTGCTATTCTTTCTCCATTACAAAATCAAATCACCATCTTTATACACTTTGCACCACTCTCCTCCACCCACATACTTATACCCACGCGATGTCATCTTACCCAACAAAATTAAATTAGCACCACATGACGACACATATCTTACATGATGAACAATTTCGACCTTCCTAGTGTGAAGCCTAAGGCGAACACTCCCAATGCCTTCAACCTTCATCTTCTCGTTGTTTCCAACGATCACGTCATTAAATTCTTCATTTGTTTTCAATGTGTAAAAATAATTTTTATTATTACAAACATGCATAGAGGCTGCAGAATCTAACACCCAAGTATTACTCGCATCAGTACATGTACTCTGCATCAACAACACCACATCTTCATCATACATAACTATCGAGGAGTCCACCTTCTTCCTATTTTCTTAAAGTTTTATTTATCTAATACTCTTCAAATATTCTCACATTTGGGAATATTTGAGATGAATGTTACCATTCTCTCCGCAATAATAACACTCCCTTTTGCTGTCATCTCGGGCCCGAGATTTTGACATTCCTTCGAAACTGTCGCATCTCCCCTTACTCCTCCCTCAATTAGAACCTTCAAAAACCAGTGCACTCTCACCACCATTAGTTGTGATCTCCTTTCCCATCATTCTTTCATTCTTATGTAGGAGTGATGTCACATCGTCAAACTTTAAAGTTTACTTTCTTGTAATTATTGTCCAAACTAATAGCTTGTATGACTTCGACAAAGAAGACAGTAGGAGTAGCGCCTGCTCTTTTTTTTAATTTCCTCATCAATATTCATAAGTTGGCAAACTAGCTAATTAAAGGCATTGATGTGGTTTTGAATTGCAGTACCTTCTTCCATGTTCAATGACTTAAGATTCATCCTCAAATACAATCGGTTGGTCATCAACTTCGACGCAAAAATCCTCTCAAGCCTTTCCCACATCCCCCTTGGTGTGGTCTTATGCATGACATTGTACTTTATCTTTGAGGCGAGTACCAAATGAATTGTGCTAACCGTCTTATTTTGCATGAAACTCCATTTAGCATCCTTCAACCCTTCAGTGTTTTTCTCCTTCAAAGCTTGATCAATACCCTGCTGCACAAGAATATCTTGAACCGTACACTGGCATACTATAAAATTTATCTTGTTGTTGAATAATGGAATATCAAACTTCAGATCTGAAGAAGTCATCATCCTCTAACCGTAATTAAAATTTAAATCAATCAATGTAGATATTGAATTTGATAAAACCGACATCAAATAAACTCAGCACGTCAAAAAACCATAGAAATGAATCCTAGATCACCAAAATCCGCCTCCAAACCCTCGATCAAAAGACAAATCAATCTGCACCGTCGGATTTGATTTAATAGTTTGTAACCAAACTCTCACCCATGTGAACAGTATTCCTGCCGCTGCAGTATTCCTGTCGCTGCAGTATTCATGCCGCTGCAATACTTTTTTTCGTTCTCCCGATGTCAATCACCGCGCTTCGACCACTGACGCCTTCACTAATCGCACACCGATCAAACCTCCACAGACCGTCGACTCCCTCTTTGATACCGCTTGTTGGGTTTTTTTAGATCTTACAAAAACCCCGAAAATCACCAAATGCAGCAAATAGAGTCACACGAGATTTAACGTGGAAAACCCTCAACAGGGAACAACTAAGGGATCAAAATCAATTCACTATCACCTCCAAAATGTAATTTTTTGTACGGACAAAGACTGCCAAATCCTCCTTCTCACAACATCCTTGAATCCGGTTACACCCTCTAAAACATTGATTATAATTAAGAATATTGCCTCTCTCCTTCTCTCACTCTAAAACCCTAGAATAGTACGCCTTATTTAAAGACACATCTGACTTGCCCGCCAAGTTAACTTAGCTTCTACGAAAACTATTAAGATTACGCCTAGCCTTCAAACCCGCATCCGACTTGAAGTTTGAGTCGGTACCCAACAACAGGCGAGGTGAGCATCTTTATTGCCAAACGTCTTTAGTCTGGATTAATCATACCAAAATAACGACGAATTTCTTATCTTTCCCGTGATTAATCAGAACCGTAATAACATTTAACAACACTTTAAATCGTGTTTTACGGTCAAAAAGAAAAGGAAGACATCATGTAACGTAGAAACCTACCCTTATTACGAGCCTAAGCTCCTCCTATATTTTTTGTTTCTTTTAATTGACTTTATGTGTGGATTCTAGCTAGTGACAAGAAAATAGGAATTTTTGCATGTTAATTTTGTCGTACCCTTTCTTGTAGACTTGGGAAATTGTGAGGAAGGACTCACCAATTATATGTGCCCTACAAGTTCTCTCAATCCACAAGAAAATGCATATTGTATAGCCTTTTGCTAAATTAGTCTCTATCCAACTCATCCTTTTGCTTTTGCTTTCAAGTCCCTGATTTGGTCCAAATTTAGGAGTATTCATCCAATGCTCACCTCATCCCTATGATTCTTCTTCACCTCTAGCTAGCCTCGTACCCACAAAAGTTTCATAAAACAAATTTGTGATAATATTTAGGGCCGGTTTGGCAACTTTAGCACTAATTTAAAACTAGGCTAATTCAGATTAATTCTGGACCAAAAGGTTGGAACAGTCCTAGACTGGTCATTAGCAAGAAATTAACCTAACGAAATCAGATTAACTTTTGGTCTTATTTTTTTTTTTGACTGAAAAACAAGGGTTGGACCCTGTTCATTAATATAAACAAAAGTATTTTTACAAAATATGGATACGAACTGTATCCATCAATTGATAGATAGAAAATTTAATTCCTCTTAACTATGGATGTATAACCTTCTTCTCCCAAACATCCATGAAGATGAAGAGAGGGCCTTGCCGTCATTCATCGTTGACATGGATATAGAGGAGAACCAAAGCCGGCCATACATATAGAGAAAAGAAATTAAATTTTCTATAGATCAATTAAGCAACAGAAAACACATCACCAAAAGTTATATTTACAACATACAGAAAAATCCCAAGTTTCTTAACTGTTGCAGCGAGGTATTGGTTTGGTTGCGAACACTTTTGCCAACTGTAAAGCTTCCTTCTTTCTTCCTGATTCTGTCCATGCATGCAAAGCAAGAATTGAGTTGTTAATAATTGATTCAGCAGAAAAAGTTTTCTGTTCAAAGATAAACTTATTTCTTGAAGTCCATATAATCCAACAAGTTGCAGAAAAAATATTGCGCCATATGAGACCATTCAAATTCT
Source organism: Asparagus officinalis (assembly GCF_001876935.1). Lineage (NCBI taxonomy): Eukaryota > Viridiplantae > Streptophyta > Magnoliopsida > Asparagales > Asparagaceae > Asparagus > Asparagus officinalis. The sequence goes on from NC_033797.1 coordinate 4,001,710, forward strand.
TTAGAGATGCAACAGATAGCAGAAGATCCTCAAGAGATGTCGGCCAAATAAAAGGTAACAAATAGTTTGCAAAGTGCCGCCAAACTTTCATAGTTGTATTGCATGAGAAGAATAGGTGGTTTTTAGTTTCAGAGTGTGCACCACATAGAACACAGGTTGTATCTCCTTGCCATCCTTTCTTAATTAGATTATCTTTGGTTTGTAGGCGGTTTAGGGATAAGAGCCAAGTGAAAATTTGTATTTTGCTGGGCAAAATGGAATTCCATGTAACTTTGGCAAAATGGAATTCCATGTAACTTTGGCAAAATAGAGTAATGAGGACTTTTGGTCTTATTATTTGTCAAACAAGGCTTAATTCTAATTTGATCCTCGTTAAGGCTTTAAAAATGTATTGTGGTGTTTGAATAACATATTTATTCAACTACATCATCAAAATATATGAAAAAAGGGCTCGATCATGATGAATCTATTAAATTTTATCTTATTTTACAATGGAATTAGTCAAAACATGATCATTTTGGTAAACAAATGATGTGTGACTGAATGTACATTCATTTGGATTTAATGTTTTCGCTGTAACCAATTGATTTTGTTCTCTCACTTATCACATGGAAAATGAATTTCACAGAGGAAATGCGTGTCGCTTCTTCCACTGGCTGGTTTCTAAACAAGGCAGCGCCAAAAATTCCCATGGTTTCCAATACGTTAACAACAATTTCTCGTTTAAAAATTAAATAGTTACGAGGATTTTTTAAACGCAAACTTTTACTCTCATTTCAAAAAAAAAAAAAAAAAAAACCCAACCAAACGAAACCCTTTATGAAAGGAGTCCTTGTTGGATATTTTCCCGCCACCACGAAGAATCCCAAGACTTGCCCGCCAAGAAACCCTCTCTCCAGATTCCCGCCAACAATCACGCATTCTCTTCCAGTTTCCCGTCAAGAAGATAAAGCTGAGACACGCTAGAAAATAAAACTCTAACGGCCTCATAAGTAATTAAGTACACATGTTTTAAAAAATAAAAAATAAAAAATAAAAAATACCAATGAATTGATTGGATTAAAATAGTTACCACAAAACAATTGAACAGTGGACGCGAGGCTCTTGTCGATCGTACCAGTTGGCAGCTGCTCTCAAATTTTCAATTGGAAAAAATTTCTTTCAAATTTCCAAAGTTTTTTTAAAGTAAAAATAGGGCAAGACGCCCTATCATTGTATAAAATTAAGAAGTTAAAAGTATTTACAGATATCTATATCTAGAAGTGATTTAACGCTAGTTCCTAAATTGGTAGAGGAGCGGACCTATGTCGTCACTCTACACAATAGATGAGCAAAGTACAATCACCCATACATATACAAAAGAATATACAATAGGGAGAAAAGTTAACAGCCCACAACAATTTAGTTTAACACAAAAAATTGTATGTAAGTCTGTAAGAGGACTCCATCTGTGCACAAAAATCCAAAAAATCCTGAAAGCCAGAGAAGCAAGCATCCCTACTGATCGCCTGCTCCCCCGTTGCTGTCCTTGTTAGACCCTAGAGGGGGGGTGATTAGGGTCTTATGCTAATCTAATCCGATTAAATACTAATTAAAAATAATTAACAACTATATTCTTGCAAGATAGGTATACAATCTATTATGGGCAAGAATATGCAATATACACAAAGTGATATATCCTATATGATGAAATATATATATATGCAAGGATATATAAACTAACACAAGGGGTAAACAATGTGAACTAGATAGTGGATCATATAAATAATGAGCTAATGACAATGGCGATAAGAAATATAAACACAGGTATAAATAAACGCCAAAGCACACTCAAACACAAGATATGATCACGGAGTTCGGACCTTCCGTCCTACGTCTCCGCTCCCCACTCCCGGGGAGAAATCCACTATCAACCGGGTTTTCTACGTTCACCCGAATAACGTTTACACCTCACAGTATCGGTTTTCAACGCTCACCGATCAACGTCACTACACACTCGGTTTCTAGCTCACCGAAAACCTTACAACACTCACAGTGTAACAAATATAAATTTGTTCTCTACAATAGATGAGAACATAATGAAAGCACAACTCAAGGTTACAATCTCTCACCACCCAACTATACTATGTATGTAAATACTAAAAGCTCAATGTGGGTGTGTGTAACAATGAGTAACATGAAATCTAACTCAAATAGCAAACTAGCAATAATAAGAATATATAAAAATCAATAATGAAATTGCTAGAGAAATGTGTTAGAAAACTTCTCTAAGAACACAAATAAAATAGTAAATAAACTCCAAAAATTATAAACTTTTGTGGGAATGTTCTAGACATGTAGAATAACATGTCAGAGAAAGAATTTCTCAAAAATCTTTTCCCAGTTGAGAGAAATAAATGTTTGAACACAAAAATACAGTTTCTGAAAATCTGCTGTGATACACGATTTTGTAAAATCAATTAGGCACAGTAAATCAACTCCAAAAATAGTAAAATTTTGAGGGAAGTTTCTAAACATGTAGGTAAACATGTCAGAGAAAGAATTTTTCAAATATCACTTCTCATTTGTAAAAACTCATCAGTTTTGTAAAACATGCACGAACATGTGCACGAACGAAAACGTGAATTTGTAAATTCCTTTAAACATAACAAATCAATTCCAAACTTGATGAAACTTTGAGAAATGTTTGCAAATGATATTTTGAACATGTTACAAAAAGAATTTTCCAATTTGCATTTCCCAATTGTGAAATCTCATTATTTTGCAAAAGTGTTCAAAACATGAAAAAAGTGATATACATGAAGTTTGATGTTTTGACATAAACAATGTTTTGAAACTTTGCACAATGATTATATAGACTTGATAAAATATGTATATGATGATTGTTAAGTCTATAAACTGAGAATACAATATTTGAGCTTAGAAACCAAATACGTGTGTGTATATGATATTGAGCTTAGAGTATCTAACACACATAATATAAAACCTAAACTAAATATACCAAAGCTTGATCTTGATCTTCAATAGGCTTGACTTGATATATTTGCGGATGAAGCTTGAACTTGATCTTTAACTTTGAATTTGCAAGGCTTCACCGACATTCCGCCAACCTCCTTTGGATATGATCGTTGAAGCTCTATTCCATCCATCCTCCAACAACGTTGTTTGTCTACAATAAATAAGAAAACACAAATACTAGACAAACAACATTAGTGGTAAATTGTTTGTTAAACATCATCAAAACAAGAAGGCCAACAATCTCCCCCTTTTTGATGATGACAAACAATTTACAAAAAGAAGTATATGCATGAAGTAAATGAACATATACAAGATAATAACTCACATGCATATAAACAACTAAGATAGATATACTCACAATATTTCTCCCCCTTTGACAACATCAAAAAGGGGACAAAAGAATTAAGAGAGCGAAAGCTCCCCCTACCAATATGCATGGGTGAGTATAACACATAGAAGGATATAGGGATTGCTCCCCCTATCAAAATGCCTCATGAATGTATGAAATGAATGCTAAGGCATACATATGTGAGAAAGTATAGATTAAGACATAACTCACATACAAAACCGATAATAAGAACACATATAAATATGTTAATATGAAAGAAGTGTCTCATTAACACAAAAAGTATAAAAACCATATAAATGAATAGATTTATGAAATCAAAAGAAGAGGAACATGAGAATCATGCAAAAAAGTTTTCAAATGAAAACAAATCCATCAGAGAAATCATAAATCAAAGTTTAAATCAAACAATGTAAAATCAAATCATCACAAACCATCATTGATTTTCAAAAATCAAGAGAGGCAACTATATCTAGCTCTTGAGCTAGTATCAACCCATATGAACATTTTTAGCACCCGGTAAACAATGTTTGGGAATAAACACCCAATAACTCCAGAGGGTTATATAAACATAGTCCTCTCATCAAACAAAAATAAGAATCATGAAAACAAAAGATTTTATACAAGAAAAATTATTTTCATAACCAAAAGATTTTAAAGCATAACTTTCAAATAACCAAGAAAAAGGGAAAAAATAAGAATACTAAAATTCTTGGTTTAAGATTTAAATTTGTTTTGGTACCCAAGAACTCTTGGTACCAAAAGGTTTAGGGACATGACCCCTATCATTAAAGCTCAAAGCCTTAGGGTTATGAACCCTCTTAGGCACATATGGTGCACTAACATGGTCAAAACAATATTTATTCAAATGACCCTTCCGATTGCAATTTGTGCAATGAAAGAGATCCATTTGTTTTTGTGGACCATTAGCTCGTGCACGGGAATCATTTGCAAATAAAGATTTTCTTTTAAAATTATTTTGCAAATGAGGAAACATTTGCAACCATAGATGATCTTTTAAGATTATTTTGCAAATGTGAAACATTATCAAAACAAAACTTTCCTAAGTGGTCATATTTACCACAAACATCACATTTAAACTTTTGTGGTCTTTTAAAATCATTTGGCAAAAGTGAAGTCTTTTTCAAATCAAAGCAATATTTGGCCAAATGACCAAAACGACCACAATGATCACACTTGAACACACTAGCATGCTTATGATGAACTTTGTGAGAATGAGCATGTGAATGTGTAAGTGTACAAGATGAAGAAGCTACATGAGATGCACAAGGAACATTATAATTCCTATGTTTGTAGGCATCATAACAAAACTTAGCTAAATGACCTTGACGGCCGCAAATAGAACACTTATAAGTTTTGCTATACATGTGTGCATGATGAGTGGATGATTTAGTCTTGGCACACATGTCCATAAGCCTCTTATGATTATTAATGCATATTTTCAAAGTTGAATCTAAAGATGAAATACAATGCATTTTTTCATAAGATTCAAGTCTTCATTTTTAGGCACATATGCATTTTTAGAAGTAGAACATAAATAGTCATTTATAAAGGAAGCAGTATCATTTTGTATGTTCTCTACTTCTAAGTTGGCATTATTTTTATCATGAGTCAAGTTAGCAATATCCAATTTCAAATTTTTATTTTCCAAATTTAACATATCATTGTTTTCTTGAAGAGCAATACTTTCTTGAGAAATGATATCAAATTTGGAAGCTAACTTCTCATGATCGGATTTTAAATCTTCATGCTTGCTTTTTAAATTAATAAAATTATTTTGCAATTTGTTAAAGGCATGCAATAATTTTTTACTAGCACAAGCAAGTTCATCACTAGATAAATCATTATCGGGTTCGAACTCGCAAACCTCACTAGGGCTATCGCCTAGTGGCCGTGTGCATGATGCCCCTTTTGAACTTGAAGCGGGATCCTCCAAAGCTTGTCGGATCGCCTCCAAGTCTCCTTGATGCGCTTCTATGAATTTCCATAATGTATAAGCGCTATCAAAAGAATCAAGCTTGTTAGACATAAATGAATCAAATGCATTTAATAAAAATTCTAACATAAGCTTGTTCATAATAAACATCTTTTTATCATGTTTGCTCCACTTGGATTTCTCCAACGTGGGCACAATATAAGCACAATCAATGATTTCCCATAAATCGATATTTTTAGATTGAACAAATATTTTGAATCTAAAACACCATTGAGCATAAGGGAAAGCATTGAATTTAGGAGCAATACTAGAATCATAGCCTAAACAAGATGCATCATTCATATCCATAATTTGTAAAAATATGCAAGCAAGATACAAATGCAATCAAAACAAGATTAGCACAAAAAGATAACTTGGATCTTTAACTCAAGGCGATTAGACCTTAAATCAAAGAGCACCAAGCTCTGATACCAATTGTTAGACCCTAGAGGGGGGGTGATTAGGGTCTTATGCTAATCTAATCCGATTAAATGCCAATTAAAAATAATTAACAAGTTGTATTCTTGCAAGATATGAACATAAATATGAATGAACGCCAAAGCACACTCAAACAAGCAATATGATCACGGAGTTCGGACCTTCCGTCCTACGTCTCCGCTCCCCACTCCCGGGGAGAAATCCACTATCAACCGGGTTTTCTACGTTCACCCGAATAACGTTTACACCTCACAGTATCGGTTTTCAACGCTCACCGATCAACGTCACTCCTCACAATCGGTTTTCTAGTTCACCGAAAACTTTCACCCCACACTCGGTTTCTAGCTCACCGAAAACCTCACAACACACTCGGTTTCTAGCTCACCGAAAACCTAACAATCTCACAATGTAACAAATATAATTTGTTCTCTAATATGGATGAGAACACAATTAAAGCACAACTCAAAGTTACAATCTCTCACCACCCAACTATACTATGTATGTAAATACTAAAAGCTCAATGTGGGTGTGTGTAACAATGAGTAAAATCAAAATCAAACTAAACTCAAATATAAAATCTAGCTTAAGAACAATGATAATCAAACAAGTATATAAATGTAAAGCTAGAGTTTGAGTTTAGAAAACTTCTCAATTTGATAACAAGAGATGGAGGGATGATAGTTGGAAGCTCAAACTTCAATAGATAATCTCCTCAAGCTCTTGTGGAATTTGATTCACAAAATCGAAACACTCAAATGCTTAAAAGCTTATAAACACACTTTAAACAAACTTAAACCCTTGATTAAAACTTTCTTAAACTTGTTTTTAAACTCTCTTGGTTAGATTGAAAAGACATCAGCAATGGGGTATATATACCCACTCAAAGCTCAGCCAAAACCCCCAAGCCAAATGACAAAACAGCCCCAGCAAACAACTCAGGAAAATAGCCGTTAGAAGACAACGGCTAGATTGTCGGTCGACCGGAAATTCTGTCGGTCGACCGATTTGAGCTTTCGGTCGACCGGACCGGTCGACCGACAGACTCTCTGTCGCCCAGTGAGAATATGAACTCATGTTCGGTCGACCGAAATCTGACATATTCAAAAACTGTTTTGCTGATTTTAAAACCCTGTTTAAAAATATCAAATAAATTCAGAAAAATGTAAAACTTTGGGGAATGATTGTAGACATGATAATACACATGCTACAAAAACTGGTTTTCTAAAAAGACTTCCCAAATGAGAAATACCATCATTTTACAAAATAGTCCAAAACATGAAAATGTAAACATATGAATCTTGACATTTTAGCTTAACCATGTTTTGAAACATTACAAAATGATTTTGTAGACTTAATAAAAGATGTATATGATTATTGTTAAGTCTATAAACCAAGAAAACAATATTTTCACAAATACAATAGAAAGTAAAACGTATGAGTATGTATATGAAAATATATTTGTTTCATATCTATGAAATTAAACCAAAACAACTTATCCACATAGAAAACAAGCATGTATACACATTTTTTGGAATTTATTTGTAAAAACTTTGTTTGTGGATAAAACTAAAAACCAAGATGTATATGTATATAACTATATATATATATATATATACTAAGAAACTAATAAATGTGTGTGTGAATATAATATTGATCTTAGAGTATATAACACACATAATATAAACCTATACTAAATATACCCAAGCTTGATCTTGATCTTCATTGAAGCTCAACTTGGTACACATGCGGATGAAGCTTGAACTTGATCTTTAACTTTGAATTTGCAAGGCTTCACCGACATTCCACCAACCTCCATTTGATATCGTCGTTATGGCGCAATCCATCCATCCTCCAACAACGTTGTTTGTCTACAAAACATAGGAATGCACAAACACTAGACAAACAACATTAGTAATAAATTGTTTGTTAAACATCATCAATTGAATTGCAAGGCTTCACCGACATTCCACCAACCTCCATTTGATATCGTCGTTATGGCGCAATCCATCCATCCTCCAACAACGTTGTTTGTCTACAAAACATAGGAATGCACAAACACTAGACAAACAACATTAGTAATAAATTGTTTGTTAAACATCATCAAAACAAGAAGGCCAACAGTCCTCGCTCGAGGTGATCGGGTCGGAGATCCCCCTTTCCCGAACGATTGCCTTGAGCATGAGAGATCGCTTGGATACCGCCGAACCTGTCCATAAAGTAAGATAGTAAGCTATCTTGGATGTCATATGATGGTGATTTGGCATGGCTCCATTGAATATGAAGTTATTACGACCAGTCCATACAACCCAGCAAATGGTTGGAAAGGCAAATCTCTACAGCAGCCTCACTGCATGCTCTATGTCTTTATTGGTGCACATTTCGAAGCATTGGTATATGAATGTGGGAAGAACTTGGATACCAGTGATTGGAATGAAAATGTCCCAGACTAGTTTGGCCAACTGACAATGAAGGAGGAGGTGGTTATGGGATTCTATGTTATTGGACCAGAGGGAGCATATAGGGTCTCCGGTTCACCCTTTTGTCGTGAGCCTATCCTTGGTATTGAGTTTGGACATAGAGAGAATCCACATAAAGAATTTGACCCTGCTGGGGGGGGTATTGAGTTTGGTCTTAGAAAGAATCCACAAAGAATTTGATCCCACTGGGAGAGAGTTATGCCAAATAAAAGAGAAATAAGGGTTGCGGGTGCCTCTCTCATAGATGAAGCAGTAGAAGGACTTGACAGAGAAAATACATGTGCGTTCCAGAGACCAAATAACTTTATCTAGAACAGGGGTATGTGAGAGATTAGTAGATACTAGCCACCGAAGAAGGTCTTGAATTTAGAGTCTGTCATGCTGACCGGTAGGGCGCCTCATAATAGGTTTCCAAAGCCAGTTCCCTATTATAAATCTCCCTTAAGACTCAGTAGAGGCTTGCTTAGAGAAAGCCAGATTGTAAGCCAAGGGGAAGAGACTAGCAAGAGGGTCGTGAACATGTCCACTTGTCCTCCCAGAAGAGGAACCTGGAACCATTACCTAGCCTCCATTTTACTATAGACACAAAAGCTTGGTAAGCAGAGTGGACATCTTTTTAAAATTTAGAGCTATTGCCTCTAGGAGGTGTGCTATGAGGGCTTGGAGGGTGGATGGATTGAAGGACTTGACCAACGTGGTTATTGTTAGTGAGATGTTTCCATAGCCATTTAGCCAGGAGGGAGATGTTAAAATTCTCAAGATTAGAGATGCCCAAAAACCCTCGTAAGCTTTGGGAAGTAGACCTTTTCCCATTTGACTACGGCTTTACTTTCTGCATTAATGCTACCTCCTCCCCAAAGGAAGTTACGACTGATTTTGTCCAAGGCCTTGATAAGCCATTTAGGGAGCCTGAAGAAAAACATGTAGTAGGGTGAGAGAGAGGAGAGGACTGAGTTGAGGAGCACTAGACGACCACCGAATGAAATATGTTTGACTTTCCATAGAGAAAGTTTCTTATGGAATGAGTCTATTAGTGGTTGCCAGTTAGATTTGGAGAAGGATCCTTTCTTGAAGGGCAGGCCTAGGTATTTGAAAGGGGGGATGCCAAGGTATAGTCCAACAAATTGGCAAGAAGGGGACCCCAGTTGACAGATTTACCACTATAGAATATGTTAGACTTGGAGAAGTTGATGCTCAGACCTGGAATATCCTCAAAGTAGTAAAGGATGTATTTGAGAGTTGAGATGTTAGGGATGTCAGCTTTGCAGAAGATAAGAGTATCACCAGTGAACTGGAGAGATCTAATATCATTGAGTATTCTAACAAAAGCTTATTCATATTAAACAATCTTTTATCATTTTCACACCATTTGGATTTTTCCAAAATGGGAACAATATAGGCATCCTCAATAATTTCCCATAAATCGAATTGTTTAGATTGAACGAAAAGTTTGAATCTAACACGGCATTGAGCATAGGGAAAAAAATATCCAAACGAGGAGCAATATTAATAGCATATCCTAAACTAGATGAATCATACATATCCATAAAGATAAAAGGCAAGAAGCAAAATACAATCAAAATTAGATTAGCACAAATACGATAACTTGGATCTTTAACTCAAGGCGGTTAGTCCTTAAATCAAAGAGAACCTGGCTCTGATATCCACTATCACAATCCGGTTTGGAAGCTGGAACTTCTACACACTCGGTTTACAAGATCACCGAAAACTCTCACACTACACAAACACTATGCAATCATACTTTATACACTAAGTGTAGGAACCTAGCCCGTGTCCTCCTCCTCAAGTGCTCGGTTACAACCTCTCCCTAGGTTCGTCAACCGATGCCACTCCTATTAGATTCGACCCCGTCTCTCGCCTCACACTTCTCTCGGTGTACAAGTGTATTGCAAGTGATTCTCACAAAAGAAGATTAAATACAATGGTTTGTTCTTAAATAACAAGTGAGAACACAATGAAGCTCACACTCACTAAATCACACTCCTCAACCCATACTATATGGTATGAAGATATTAAGCTCAATATGTGTATGTGATAACAGTGAATGAAACTCAATAAATATAGCTAAATGAAATAAAAATGAAATAACAAGCTATATAAGAGTTTAGAAAACTTCTCAAACAAGAAGAACAGTAGATGATGATCCCAATAGGATTTGAAAGCCACTTCTTGTTGTAGGAAAAACTTCTTTTGAAACAAACTGATGAAATCAGCTTAAACAGCTCTTAAACACTTTGTAAACTTAAGTAATCAATTCTCTTGGATAGTTAAAGTGTTGAATGCAGTAGGGTATTTATAACAACCCAATACATCAGTAAAAACTCACTTAGATTGACCAAAAAGCCCACAAAGAACAGTTGTAAAAAACTAGCCGTTTGGAGATGATCTGACAGTTCGGCGGTCGACCGCGAAGCTCAAAAAACACAATTTTGAAAATATAAAGCTGGCGGTCGACCATGAAAGTTTCTGGATGTTTTCACGGTCGACCGTCATGGTCGACCGCGAGCACAAAAAAGGCAAGCTCAGAAAAATTACAACTGGCGGTCGACCGCGGCGGTCGACCGCGGCGGTCGACCGTAATCTGACACATTGCATATTGACATGTTTTGGGCTGTTTTGAAAATTCATTAAAAATATCAAATCAATTCCAAAAATAGTGAAACTTTGGGGAAAGTTTCTAAATGATGAAATAAACATGTTTGAAAAGGAATTTTTGAAAAATCAATTTTCGTTTGTGAAAACTCCCTGTTTTTGAAAAGTGTTCAGAAAACCTGTTTTTCGTGAACATGAAAATTGACATAAGGCTTGTAAATATGTATATATATATTATGCATATATTATATGTATATAATGAAGTATGAAAGAGCTGTAAACATGAAATAAAAGATATTGTAACAACGTTTGATGAAAAATCATTTATATGATAGAAAACGTCAAAAATCGTGTTTAAGTGTACATATATTGAGCTTAGATATTAACATACAATATATGTAAGTAAACTAAACTTATACCTAGGTAAATCCACACAAATGAACTTGAATCTTTAACGCTTGATTTTCGTGTGTTGAAATACCTGTAAAAGGAAACATAAACACAAAACTAGAGAATACATTAGCGATAAATTGTTTGACAAATCATCATCAAAACTATAGGGTCAATAATCTCCCCCTTTTTGATGATGGCAAACAATTTATACATGAATATGAAATGTATACTGATAAACCACATATAAACCAATCATGTATACAACATGAATAAACCATACATGAGTAAATCAATAAACCATACATGAACATGAATAAATAATAAATAAACCATATGTGGATTTTCTCCCCCTTTGACAACATCAAAAAGGGAAAAAATAAAAAAATAGGAGCAACGTTCCCCTGCATATAAGCACAGATAAAAAGCCAAGTGAATTGCCAAAAGCTCTCCCTGTCAAATTGCATAAATGACATCTAAAAAACATATTTAGGAGCTAAACAATAATTATCCATCCATAAATAATATATAATCCAAAGAACTCATCATTAGCAACATATTTTCCACAAACAAAGCATGAAAATTATTTTCACCATGCATAGTTCATAGAAAAGATAAACTAACACAATAAATCACAAATCATCACTTAAACATCAGAAACTACATAGTTTTCAACGAACATAGTTTGTTCCACAAAACTACAAACCATACATAAAAAGTTTCACAAAGTCACATGGTTTTCCACACAAGTAAAGAGTTATTACAACTCAAACTAAAAAAATAAGTATCAAATTCTACAACTCAAAATAAAACATCACCATAAGCATAGAAACAATCTCCACCATAAGCACAAAAAACCAGTAAACACAATAAGCACCAAAGTCAATCATCACCACCACCGTCACCATCAGAAGCATGGCCAGAGCCAGATGCAGATCCACCATCAGAGCCAGAGTCATAACCATCAGCAGGGCCCTCTTCAGAACCAGACTCAGAACTGGAAGAGGGATCCGGAATCCCTAGAGACTGACGCTGATAGGATAGAATAGTCCTAACATCCCTCTGGATAGTTGAGACCTGAGTCTCGAGATAATCAGTCTCGAGACGATCCAAACGGGTACAGAGGTCAGAAGTGGAGGAGGAAGAGGCTCTAGACCGGGAACGAGAAGATGATGGCTGAATAGGATCAGATAGGGAACTGGAAATTTGCATCCGGGAAAGTGAGACCTTATCAAAAAAGTCCTTCTTGGGTTCAATTTTGGGTTCATGAGTGAGATCAACATCGAAGTGTTAAAGGATAAGGGTGATGAAGGAGCCAAAGGGTAGAAATTTGAAATGCTTAGATGCCATGTTTTTGAGAAAAACGTTTGCCCAATCTACTTTTATTTTGGCAAAAATGGCATATACAGCATTGATCTTATCAGAAGCAAAATGATCAAAACTACAGGTTTTAGGAATCAGATTTTGAGCAATAATTCTAGCAATAAGTTTGGCATTTGGATTAAGAGAATTATTGTTCATCGGATAAGTGCAACCGGGTTTAAACAAGAGGTTGTTCACAGCTGGATCATCAAGTTCAATAGACATAAGGTCAACATCACCTGTTGGGATTTTAAGAATCCCCGCAAGTTCGTTGGCAGAAAAAGAAATTGCAACATGTTTAACAGATGTACTAATGGTCTGAAGACCATCAGCAGAGGATGGCACAGATAAGTTGGCATAAAACAGATAAACCAGAAAAGAATAATAAGGAACTTTACGTTCCACATCTAATAGCCTAGCCAACCCAACATTATGAAGAATCGAATGAGTTTCATACATGGCTAATTGATCAAATTTGATATATCTGGTGGGAAGAATTTTTAGCTTGCACAACTCCCTATATTTCTTAACTAGGGATTTAAACAACAGAAAATCCTCATAATGAGAGGCTGCAGAAGAAGAGGAACCAACATCAGATTTTGATCTCTTTCTAGGAGGCATGTTTGATTAGGGTTTTGAATGAAATATGGAATATAACAGAAATTGAAAACCCTGGAAATGCAAATAGAGCACAATAAGTGAAAATAAGCAAACCCTAAACCAAAACCCTAGTCTGAGAATATAATCACTAGAGTAGGAAATGAAATCAAGAGATGAGAGAAGAAATTACCCAGCAAAATCCCTCTGAATATGATGAGAAAGACAACCGCGGTCGAAGGAAGTCGAACGGTGGGCGACCGAGACCAGAATTTGACAATTTGGGGAAAATTTTCGAAATGGGGGAAAGATGAGGGTCGGATCATAAGGAAAGAGGAAATCAATGGCCTGGATCCGATATGAAATGAAATCAATGGTGGTGAACAAATTGGGTTCAAAACAGTTATCAATTAAAAACCGAAACCCGATAAGGATTAAAAATCGAAGCTGAAAAAAATCTCTTGCGGTCGACCGTGACGGTCGACCGAAACAACTTACAGAAACTTCGTCGGTCAACCGTAGCGGTCGACCGCGAGAAAAATGAAAGCACAGTCATTGTAAACTCTGGATTTTGAAAAAGTTTTCAATTTAGACCTTTAAGAAATTGTTTTATAAGATACCAAATGTTTTATAAAATATATATAAAAATTTTTAGCTATAAAAACATACAAATAATTTATTTTAGCTAAATAAGAAGGAAGATTTATATTCAAAAACCAATTTTTAAAAGCAAAAACAAAAACAAACAAAACAAAAACAACAAAAAATTGATATAAAAATTATTTTGGTACCCAAATTGTTTTGGTACCACTAAAATTTGGGACATGACCCCTATCATTTAAATCCAAGGTCCTAGGGTTATGAACCCGTTTGGGCGTATTTTTTTGCACCGATACGATCAAAGCAAAAATTGTAAACGTGACCCATACGATTGCAATTTGTGCAATGTAGAGGTTTGAATGGTTTACGTTGACCAAAATGAGATGCACATGGTTCATTTGCAAAAATAGATTTTTCTTTGTAATTATTTTGCAAACGAGAATTTCTTTTCAAATCGAAACAAAACATGGCCAAATGACCAAAACGGCCACAATAATCACATTTATACACATGAGCATGTTTATGATTTACACTATGTGTGTGTACATGTGTATGTGATGAAGAAGCTTGATGGGATGCACAATCATGAATAGGTTTGTCAATTTTTGGTGCATTATGACAAAATTGAGCTAAATGGCCTTTAAGACCGCAAATAGAACATTTGTGAATTTTGTCATACATATGTGCATAGTGAATAGGTTTCTTAGAAGAATTAACATTGAACTTTGCACATAAGTCCATAAGCTTTTTATTATTAGCAATACAAGTATTTAGTGTTGAATCTAAGGTAGATATTCTTTTTCTCATTTGATTCAACTCATCATTGTGCATACAAGCATTGCTACTAGAAGTAGGATAAACAAGATTACTCATCATAGATTTCAACTTATCTACTTCTAACATAGCATCACGTTTTTCATGAAGCAAACTAGCATTTTTAATTTTTAAATTTTTATTGCATTCTTTAAGAATTATATTTTCATTTGCAATAAAATTAAACTTAGTAGCCGTCAGGGATATAAACAACGCCGACGGCAAGTCCCCGTCAGGGATGTGGCCGTCAGCAATCCAACGAATTCTACTAGTGAGTGTTTCATGAGTGGATTTCATATTGACATACTTACTCTTTATATCAATATAGCAATTGTGTAATTTTTCAAACTCAAGAGTAAGTTCATCAAAAGTAATAATATCATCGTTATCGCATACCTCACTAGGGTTATCACCTTTAGATCTCAAAGCGGGATTTTCCAACGCTTGTTGAATAGCCTCCAATTCCCCTTCATGTGCTTCAATAAATTTCCATAAGGCGTAAGCACTATCAAAATTAGCAAATTTGTTAGAAAACGATGAGTGAAAAGCATTAATCAAATATTCTAACAAAAGCTTATTCATATTAAACAATCTTTTTATCATTTTCACACCATTTGAATTTTTCCAAAATGGGAACAATATAGGCATCCTCAATAATTTCCCATAAATCAAATTGTTTAGATTGAACGAAAAGTTTGAATCTAACACGCCATTGAGCATAGGGAAAAATATCTAAACGAGGAGCAATATTAATAGCATATCCTAAACTAGATGAATCATACATATCTATAAAGATGAAATGCAAGAAGCAAAATGCAATCAAAATTAGATTAGCACAAATACAATAACTTGGATCTTTAACTCAAGGCGGTTAGTCCTTAAATCAAAGAGTACCAAGCTCTGATACCAATTTTTAGACCCTAGAGGGGTAGTAATTAGGGTCTTATGCTAATCTAATCCCGATTAATTACCAATTAAAATTATGCTGATCAATATGTTCTTGCAAGAGATAGATATTAATAAGAACAATAAGAATATGCACAAATAAAATATAAGCCAAGCAAAACACAAACACACGATATGTTTACGAGGTTCGGTCACCACGACCTACGTCCCCGCTCCTCACCTCAAGGAGATATCCACTATCACAATCCGGTTTGGAAGCCGGAACTTCTACACATTCGGTTACAAGTTCACCGAAAACTCTCACACTACACAATCACTAATCAATCACACTTTATACACTAAGTATAGGAACCTAGTCTGTGTCCTCCTCCTCAAGTGCTCGGTTATAACATCTCCCTAGGTTCGTCAAATAACAAGTGAGAACACAATGAAGCTCACACTCACTAAATCACACTCCACAACCCACACTATATGGTATGAAGATATTAAGCTCAATATGTGTATGTGATAACAGTGAATGAAACTCAATAAATATAGCTAAATAAAATGAAAAAGAAATAACAAGCTATATAAGAGTTTAGAAGACTTCTCAAACAAGAAGAACAGTAGAGATGATTCCAATAGGATTTGAATGCCACTTCTTGTTGTAGAAAAACTTCTCTTGAAAACGGATTGATGAAATCAACTATTAAACAGCTCTTAAACACAATTAATATTTTGTTAAACACCAAACTTGGATTTCTCAGATGTACTGTAAAAACTAACCGTTGGAAATGATCTGACAGTTCGGCGGTCGACCGGTGCGGTCGACCGCGAAGCTCAAAAAACACAGTTTTGAAAATATAAAGTTGGGGTCGACCGCGAAAGTCTCTGGATGTTTTCACGGTCGACCGTCACGGTCGACCGCGAGCACAAAAAAGGCAAGCTAAGAAAAATTACAACTGGCGGTCGACCACGACGGTCGACCGGAATCTGATACATTACGTATTGACAGGTTTTTGGGTTGTTTTGAAAATTCATTAAAAATATCAAATCAATTCCAAAAAATAATGAAACTTTGGGAAAAGTTTCTAAATGATGAAATAAACATGTTTGAAAAGAAATTTTTGGAAAATCAATTTTCGTTTGTGAAAACTCCCTGTTTTTGAAAAGTGTTCAGAAAACCTGTTTTTCGTGAACATGAAAATTGACATAAGGCTTGTAAATATGTATATATATATTATGCATATATTATATGTATATAATGAAGTATGAAAGAGCTGTAAACATGAAATAAAAGATATTGTAACAACGTTTGATGAAAAATCATTTATATGATAGACAACGTCAAAAATCGTGTTTAAGTGTACATATATTGAGCTTAGGTATTAACATACAATATATGTAAGTAAACTAAACTTATACCTAGGTAAATTCACACAAATGAACTTGAATCTTTAACGCTTGATTGTTGTGTGTTGAAATACCTGTAAAGAGAAACATAAACACAAAACTAGAGAATACATTAGCGATAAATTATTTAACAAATTATCATCAAAACTATAGGGTCAACAAGGTTCTTAGATGGAGTTCTGAGTCTAGAAGAGGTCTAGATTCCTCAGTGGTATTAAGGGATTGGATCTTTTGAAGGATATTGGATTTTTGAGTTTGAGAGCACCAAATACATATTTTTTCCACCATTTGAGTCTTCTTTTGAGAAGTTTGAGTTTAAGATGGAAGGTGTCGACCGGGGAACCATGACAAGAAAAGGATAACCAACATTGGGAAGTGAAGGATTTGAAGGATGGGTGAGCCATCCAGGCTTTCTCCAGTCTGAAGAAATACTTAGGAGGTGGTTGGAAGGTATCTAGTATGATAAGGGAGTGGTCTGAACAGGAATATTAATGTGAGAATTGGACTAAAGAGAGAAACTTAGATTTAAAGTTAGGGGAGATGAGGAATTTGTCTAGCCTGACCAGAATAGGAGAAGATCTCATGTTAGACCAAGTGAATTTTCTACCATTGAGAGGAAGTTCCATCAATGACAGGGAATCAACTAGGTTCTTGAAGTGAATCATATCACTCAGAGAAGCAGACCTACCATGTTAGACCCTAGAGGGGGGGTGATTAGGGTCTTATGCTAATCTAATCCGATTATATGCCAATTAAAAATAATTAACAACTATATTCTTGCAAGATAGGTATACAATCTATTATGGGCAAGAATATGCAATATACACAAAGTGATATATCCTATATGATGAAATATATATGCAAGGATATATAAACTAAGGGTGATATAAACATAAACAAGATAAACAAGATAGTGGACAATGTGAGCAATAGATAATGGCGACAAGAATGATATGAACAATAAGCACAAGTGAGACGCCAAGACAATCACAAACACACAAAGATGATCACGGAGTTCGGACCTTCCGTCCTACGTCTCCGCTCCCCACTCCCGGGGAGAAATCCACTAACACAATCCGGTTTGGAAGCCGAAACTTCTTCTACACACTCGGTTTTCTAGCTAACCGAAAACTCTACAACTCACACTCTTGCAATCACACTCTACACCCACTAAGTGTTGGACCTAGCCGTGTCTCCCTCAAGTGCTCGGTTACAACCTCTCCCTAGGCACGTCAACCGACGCCACTCCTCTTGGGACGATCCCCGACTCTCACCACACACTTCTCACTCGGTGTACAAGTGTATTACAAAGTGATCTCATAATTTAGCACAAATACAGTAAATGATTGTTCTCTCTAATAAGGTGAGAACTCAATTTAGCACAACTCAAGGTTACAAACTCTCACCACCCAACTATACTATGCAATGAAAGATACAATAAGCTCAATGTGGGTGTGTGTGTAACAATGAGTAAATAAGATCAAATCAACTAAACTCAAGTATGAAATCTAGCTTAAGAACAATGATAATCAATCAAGTATATAAATGTAAAGCTAGAGTTTGAGTTTAGAAAACTTCTCAATTTGATAACAAGAGATGGAGGGATGATAGTTGGAAGCTCAAACTTCAATAGATAATCTCCTCAAGCTCTTGTGGAATTTGATTCACCAAAACAAACTCTCAATTTGCTTAAAAGCTTTTTAAACACACTTAAACCAAACTAAAACCCTTGTTAAAAACTTTATTAAACTTGATTAAAAACTCTCTTGGTTAGTTTGAGAGTTGAAGGCAATGGGGTACTTATACCCTCTCTCAACTCAGCCAAAAAACTGAGCAAAAGACAAAACACAGCCCCAAGGCAACGGTCAAAAAAACTAGCCGTTGGAAGCTGAACTGGACGGCGTCGGTCGACCGAAAATTTCGTTGGTCGACCGAAAATTTTCATTGGTCGACCGGACCGGTCGACCGACAAGCTTCTGTCGCCCAGTAAACTTTTGACCTCAGGTTCGGTTGACCGGTGCGGTCGACCGAATACTGATACTCTCCAAAAACTGTTTTTAAAGCTGTTTTTGAGACTTTTGAAAATATGTTAAAAATAACAAATGAAGTCCAAAAATTATGAAACTTTGGGAAAAGTATATAAACATGTAAATGAACATGTTACAAAAAGAATTTTCCCAATTGCATTTCCCATTTGTGAAAAATCATCATTTTGCAAAATAGTTCAAAACACGAGAATGTAAACATGTGAAATTTGATATTTTGGCTAAACCATGTTTTGAAACTTTGCACAATGATTATACAGACTTAATAAAATATGTGTATGATTGTTATTAAGTCCATAAACTGAGAAAACAATATTTTTACAAATACAATAGAAAATGAAACCTATGAGTATGTATACGAAAATATATTTGTTTCATATCTAAGTAGGTAAACCAAAACACAAAAATAAATATGAAATATGTGATTTCATATTATGAACATGAAAACCCAATACCATGCATGTATATATATAAAACTATATATATGCATAGAAGCCAAAACTTATGTATATATATATGAAATATAAGCAATAAAAGATCATGGCAAACATGTGAGCAAGCATAAATAATATGCCAAAAATCACTCACATTCAGAGATAATGAGAACATATATAAATATATCAAGATGAACATATTGTCTCATATCATAAAAGCCAATGTATAAAATAGATTTATGAAATCAAAAGAAGAGAAACATGAGAATCATGTAAAAAGTTTTCAAATGAAAACAAATCAACCAATTGAAATCATAAATCAAAGTTTAAATCATAAAACCAAATCATCATTGATTTTCAAAAATCAAGAGAGGCAACTCTATCTAGCTCTTGAGCTAGTATTCACCCATATGAACATTTTTAGCATCCGGTAAACAATGTTTGGGAATAAACACCCAATAACTCCGGAGGGTTATATAAGTACAAACCTCTCATCAAAACAAAACACATAATCATGAAAACAAAAGATTTTATCAATTATAAATTGTTTTCATATAAAAAGATTTCAAAGTATAATTTTCAAAACCAAGATAAAGAAGGATAAAAACATTAAAATTCTTAGTTTGAAAATCAAATTTGTTTTGGTACCCAAGAACTCTTGGTACCAAAAGATTTAGGGACATGACCCCTATCATTAAAGCTCAAAGCCTTAGGGTTATGAACCCTCTTAGGCACATATGGTGCACTAACATGGTCAAAACAATATTCATTCAAATGACCCTTCCGATTGCAATTTGTGCAATGAAAGAGATCAATTTGTTTTTGTGGACCATTAGCTCGTGCACGGAATTCATTTGCAAATAAAGATTTTCTTTTAAAATTATTTTGCAAATGAGAAACATTCTTAAACAATTGTCTATTTGGAACATATTGCAATTTAGAAGCTTTTTGTATATCAAAACAAAATTTAGCAAGATGTCCAAACCTACCACAAACATCATATTTAAAAACATGTGGTCTATTGGAAGCATTTGTCAAATGAGATTTTCTTTTCAAATCAAAGCAATATTTGGCCAAATGACCAAAACGACCACAATAATCACACTTGAACACACTAGCATGCTTATGATGAACTTTGTGAAAATGAGCATGTGAATGTGTAAGTGTACAAGATGAAGAAGCTACATGAGATGCACAAGGAGCATTAGAATTCTTATGTTTGTGTGCATCATAACAAAATTTAGATAAATGACCTTTTCGGCCGCAAATAGAGCATTTATAAATTTTGCTATATATGTGTGCATGATGAGTAGATGATGATTTAGATTTGGCACACATATCCATAAGCTTCTTATGGTTATTAATGCATATTTTCAGAGTTGAATCTAAGGATGAAATACTATTTTTCATAAGATTCAAATCTTCATTTTTAGGTACATATGCATTTTTAGAAGTAGAACATAAATAATCATTTATAAAGGAAGCAATATTATTTTGTATGTTCTTTACTTCTAACCTTAGCATGAGATAGGCTAGCAATAGATGAAATCAAATTTCCATTTTCCAAATTTAATAAGTCATTGTTTTCTTTAAGCATAGTATTTTCTTTTACAATGACATCAAATTTGGAACCTACCAACTCATGATCGGATTCTAAATTAACATGCTTGCTTTGTAAGTCATTAAAATCTTTATATAATTTGTTATAGGTATGCAACAATTTTTTACTAGTACAAGCAAGTTAATCACTAGATAAATTATTATCTGGTTCGGAACCACATACTACACTAGGGCTAATGCTTAGTGGCCGTGTGTATGAAGAAGCTCCAATATTGCTTGTGGAAGAATCCGTCGGAATCCTTTGGATCTCCTCCAAGTTACCATGATGTGCTTCTATGAATGTCCACAATTTGTAAGCACTATCAAAGGAAACAAGCTTGTTAGAAATAGAGGAATCAAGTGCATTATGCATATATTCTAACACAATCTTGTTCATGGTAAACAATCTTTTGTTATTTTTGCTCCACTTGGATTTCTTCATAGTGGGTACAATATAAGCATCATCAATAATTCCCCATAGATCAATATTTTTAGATTGCACAAAAAGTTTAAATCTAGAAGCCCATTGTGCATAGGGAAAGTTAATGAATTTAGGAGCAACATTGGATTCATAGCCTAACAAAGGTGCACAATCCATGTTCATGATAAATATATATGTGCAAGCAAGACAAATACAATCAAAACAAGATTAGCATAAAAAGATAACTTGGATCTTTAACTCAAGGCGATTAGACCTTAAATCAAAGAGCACCAAGCTCTGATACCAATTGTTAGACCCTAGAGGGGGGGTGATTAGGGTCTTATGCTAATCTAATCCGATTAAATGCCAATTAAAATTAATTAACAAGTTATCCTAGCAAGTATGAAATATCACAAGATATATGAGCTAGGATAAGCAATGTAAACAATGAGATATATCCTATATGATGAAATATATATATATGCAAGGATATATAAACTAACACAAGGGGTAAACAATGTGAACTAGATAGTGGATCATATAAATAATGAGCTAATGACAATGGCGATAAGAAATATAAACACAAGTATAAATAAACGCCAAAGCACACTCAAACACAAGATATGATCACGGAGTTCGGACCTTCCGTCCTACGTCTCCGCTCCCCACTCCCGGGGAGAAATCCACTAACACAATCCGGTTTGGAAGCCGGAACTTCTTCTACACACTCGGTTTTCTAGCTAACCGAAAACTCTACAACTCACACTCTTGCAATCACACTCTACACCCACTAAGTGTTGGACCTAGCCGTGTCTCCCTCAAGTGCTCGGTTACAACCTCTCCCTAGGCACGTCAACCGACGCCACTCCTCTTGGGACGATCCCCGACTCTCACCATACACTTCTCACTCGGTGTACAAGTGTATTATAAAGTGATCTCATAATTTAGCACAAATACAGTAAATGATTGTTCTCTCTAACAAGGTGAGAACTCAATTTAGCACAACTCAAGGTTACAAACTCTCACCACCCAACTATACTATGCAATGAAAGATACAATAAGCTCAATGTGGGTGTGTGTGTAACAATGAGTAAATAAGATCAAATCAACTAAACTCAAGTATGAAATCTAGCTTAAGAACAATGATAATCAATCAAGTATATAAATGTAAAGCTAGAGTTTGAGTTTAGAAAACTTCTCAATTTGATAACAAGAGATGGAGGGATGATAGTTGGAAGCTCAAACTTCAATAGATAATCTCCTCAAGCTCTTGTGGAATTTGATTCACCAAAACAAACTCTCAATTTGCTTAAAAGCTTTTTAAACACACTTAAACCAAACTAAAACCCTTGTTAAAAACTTTATTAAACTTGATTAAAAACTCTCTTGGTTAGCTTGAGAATTGAAGGCAATAGGATATTTATACTCTCTCATAACTCAGCCAAAAACCCCAAGCAGAAAGACAAAACAGCCCCCAGCAACGGTCAAAAAACTAGCCGTTGGAAGCTGAAAACAACATCGTCGGTCGACCGGAAAATTCATCGGTCGACCGGAAAATTCATCGGTCGACCGGAAAATTCATCGGTCGACCGGAAAATTCATCGGTCGACCGGAAAATTCATCGGTCGACCGGAAAATTCATCGGTCGACCGGAAAATTCATCGGTCGACCGGAAAATTCATCGGTCGACCGGAAAATTCATCGGTCGACCGGAAAATTTCATCGTTGGGGAATGATTGTAGACATGATAATAAACATGCTACAATGACTGGTTTCTAGAAAGGACTTCCCAAATGAAAAATATCATCATTTTACAAAATAGTCCAAAACATGAAAACCTGAAAATTGATATTTTGATATTTTGACTTAAACAACATTTTGAAACTTTGTGAAATGTTTTTGTAGACTTAGTAAAACATGTATAAACTGATATTAAAGTCTACAAACTAAGAATACAATATTTTCACAAATACAATAGAAAATGAAACCTATGAGTATGTATATGAAAATATATTTGTTTCATATCTAAGTAGTTAAACCAAAACACAAAAATAAATATGAAATATGTGATTTCATATTATGAACATGAAAACCCAATACCATGCATGTATATATATAAAACTATATATATGCATAGAAAACAAAACTTATGTATATATATATATATATATATATATATTATCTATATATATATATATATATATACGAAGAAACCAATAAATGTGTGTGTATAGATATTGAGCTTAGAGTATATAACACACATAATATAAACCCTAAACTAAATTACCCAAGCTAGATCTTGATCTTCAATAAGCTCTTCTAGGTAATCTCTCGGATGAAGCTTTAACTTGGATCTTGAGCTTTGAATAGCAAGGCTTCACCGACATTCCGCCAACCTCCATTGGATATGATCGTTGAAGCTCTATTCCATCCATCCTCCAACAATTTTGTTTGTCTATAATAAATAAGAAAACACAAATACTAGACAAACAACATTAGTAGTAAATTGTTTGTAAATCATCATCAAAACAAGAAGGCCAACATACCACTCCTTTCTTAGGAGGAGAGGGTTACATTGAAATCTTCAAACAGAGCCCAAAGGAGGGGGAACATATGGTGGATTCTATCGAGCCCCATCAACAAACTTTCCTATCTAACCTGTCAGTAGAGGCGTAAACTATGGTGACTAGGAAGGTCCAATTAAGAGCTCTATGGTGGAGAACGACTGAGATAGAGAAGATACCAATGTAAGAGTAGACACAGTCCATAATGAAGTCATTCCAACCTAATAGCACACCCTCTCTAGAATCAGTAACTAGTAAATGAATCCAAGATGATATCCTCTGGCCACATTTGCTCTTGAGGACTATAGGTCTAACGGTACTAAATTTAGATTCTTAGATACCTATGATGTCAGTTGCAGCCAGATGGATGCAATCTCTAACTAATCTTCTCTCAATAGGATCATTAAGCCCTCTAACATTCACGACCCAAAAATCATAGCAAAGCATAAAGGAAGCAACACTAAGGCTAGGGGCAAGAGGTCTAGAAGGTGACCCCAGCTCGCTCCTGTTCCATAGC
>NC_033797.1:4026247-4026580 GCF_001876935.1 Asparagus officinalis
TCCCTCTGGGAGAATTGGGTCCTTAGCTACGCAATTGGACAAAATAGATGCTAATGCTGAATCTATCTTACAATTGATAGGAAGAGAAACAGAGACTGAGGACGAGGACTTACTATGCTTGGATGAAGAGGCTAGGGATTTGGAAGCTGCAAGATGTCGCAGGTAGGCTTTGTGCGCTATGGATTTGTGCATATATAATCTTTGCTTTCTTGATAGATCTTCTCTTGCGACCTTGCGCTATGTGCTCAAAATCAGGAGGGACAGAAGACGACTTAGCTTTGGATGACCCGCTAGGGGTACCGGAGGAGGAGATAGCTGTAGAGGGAGCTAGGG
>NC_033797.1:4026598-4047996 GCF_001876935.1 Asparagus officinalis
GAGAAAACGAAACCATAGGTCTCTCTCCATCGTCATCTGTTGGTCGTCCCATGTCACTTCAATCAACTCTGGGTTAGCGATAATCGGCTGCGTATGCTAGGGTCCTAAATTAATGTGATTGGACCACTAGACCCTCTCCGAAAATTCCATCTCTTTTAATTTTGAAAGTGAAAGGACAATATTGCCCTTGCCCTGAACTGAGACCCCCTCCTTCTCCGGCGATACCTGGTGACTGACTTGCGGAGGAGCTTGGTCTACTACCTCTTTGGGATTACCTCTATCAACCCATCAAGATTCTGATGAGGTGTTACCTTCCCACTTCGCTTGGTGTTCCTGGACCTCTGGCTTCTCGAAAGCCCTCCCTGAGATGGGTTTGCCGAAGATTTGGGTGACGGTGTAGCCTTCCATTAGGCTGCCTAAGTTTGAGCAAGATTTTACAGTCACTGAAGTTGTCGTGGAAAGCAACATCATTGGAGCTCATAATACATTCTCTGATGCCCTCAAAAAGCGTCTGTAGGAACTCCCAATCCTAGAGGTGGTATGGGAGTCTGTAGAGGCGGATCCAAGTAAGGAAGGGTTTTAGGAGAGTGGAGAGGTTGAGGTCCTCACTCCACCTAAGAAATCTGCCCTTGAAGGATCCCATATCTATCAGCTTGAGCTCCGAGGCTTGAACGAGGAGGTCATCCGAGGGGAATTGAACCATGAAGCTGGTTCCTGCTCTCGCTTGATCTGATAAGGCAAAGCTGGGACGTTGAAAGGCGAGCATCTCTCTGAGCTCCTGAATCAATGGCTGGCCAACCGCAAGATAGAAGATGGCGAAGGAGGAGAGCTCTTTAATGACATTGACGGTATTGGAGGGGATAGGGAGCACTGGAGGAGGGGCGGAGGATCTAGGGCCATGAGGGCAGTCCCGGGAGATGTGCCCTTTACCAAGGTAGGAAAACAGATAAATCACCATCAGGGCAGTCCTTGGCCACGTGGGAAAGTTTATGACAATAGAAACACTTCCAAAGTTTTTTTTACTTAAAAGAGAAGTTATCAAATGTTCAATTCACGTGATATGAATTGTGATACGAACTATATTCAAAATGAAATATAATCAAGTTAACATCTAGTTACACTTGTGATTTGAAAATAGGATTTCTCACAGTCAAATAAAAAAAATCATAATTCTAGTCTTTAAACTTTATGCTTAAAATTAAAATAGCAAATGATCCCAACTAGCATCGAAGTCATTAGAGATGCTTGTCATATCCAATGACAGTCTCGTGTTGGTTCCCAAATCCAACCAACCAGTTTATTGAGTTGAAATTGGACAGCGTTGAAACTATAACTTAATTAATTAGTCCCATACTCATTAAATAGTAATAAGGCTGTAAAAGAATCCAAAGATCGGTTAGTTCTTCGATCTTTTATGTGCTTTTATTGTAGGTATTTGTGATGCAGTCACAGGGTAGCATAGTTTATGGAGTTGGGTGAATGCAGCTTTTTCTTTAGCTGAGTAACTGACTGCCAGTAAAAATCTATATCCACACTACTCCCAACACACACTCTCTCTTTTAAATTTTTTTATTTTTTAACAAATCAAAAGGCGCGCGCGCCTAATCCTTATCCTGATTTAAAATTGATAGAGAAACATATTATGTTCTGCTTTTTTCTTGTATTGTTTTATGTACACACAAAAGGTCCTTCTAAATTGGGTTTCATAGTCCATACATCTCGGTTTTGATTTTCATTGAAGAGAAAGTATAAGCATACATTTAAAGATAGAACACTAAGATTGAAGAAATGATTTTTTTTACTATTAAACGATGAGAGAAAATATCAAGGACAAATTTTCAAAACCAACCCTTTTTTAAAAATATTCCTAAAAACGACATGTTTTAACTTTAATTATCAAAACCGACCCAGTTTCAGCCTCAGGGCTGAAACTGAGTCGGTTTTGGCGAAAAAAGTTCCTAAACTTCATGGGAGTTGAACTCTCGTGAAGTTTCGTTATGTAAAAAACTTCACGGGACGTTAACTCCCGTGAAGTTTGGGATCTTTTTTCACAGTTTCAGCTCGGTTTTGGTAATTAAAGTTGAAACAAGTCGTTTTTTAAAAATAAGTTTCAAAAAAAGGGTTTGTTTTGAAAATTTGTTCAAATATCAAATGCTCAAGAGTGCATGACATTAAATGCAGACCAAATAAATGTCAACCGTTACATTATTAGACATCAAAATTCATATAAGAAGAATGTAACGATTGACGTCTTTTTGATGCACATTTAATGTCATCGCCTATCCCGGATGTATGCCTTTCTCCCAACTGAAAGAGACATCTATCGTTAACCCCGAAGTCGCCACTTTTTACGGTTGATAATGGTGAAATTAGATAGGCGTCCAGAAGGAAACTTGGTGCATTAATACCCATTAATTCTGTCAACTGGTTTTCAATTAAAGAAAGCATCAGGAGTCCAAGCAGCCACTAATTAACGCTTTTGAATACTACCTTGGATTCATTTTGACATGACATCTTGTGATGGGTGAAGGACAACGTGTTGATATAATCGTCAAACGTTGATGTTGCTCGCAATTATGGATCCAAGAAAGGATAACATAAGATAAGAGATCTCAAAAGTGCACGTATGCAGAGCAAAGCAGCAGAGGTTAAATAATTATATATTTACGCATTAGGCAACCAATAGGGGATTTTCTAGTATTAGGGACTGTTTGGTTCGCTTTTGTAAGCCGCGGAAAACCATTTCTCCTCCTGACAGCCCCTCCACGTCAACAAAACCCGTTCCGCGGGTTTCTTTTCTCAGCTTTGGTTCGCTTCCCTCCTGACAGCCCCTCCACGTCAACAAAACCCGTTCCGCGGGTTTCTTTTCTCAGCTTTGGTTCGCTTCTTCCCCTCCTCCCTCCCCACGTCAACAAAACCCGTTCCGCGGGTTTCTTTTCTCAGCTTTGGTTCGCTTCTTCCCCTCCTCCCTCCGGCCGCGGAAATCCCCTCCACCTTAGATTTTTTTCTTCTTCACATTTCCTTTGAAAACGAGCTCCGCGTTAAATTGTGGTTTTCTTCCTTTTCTTCATTTTTTTTAGGGAAATAGGTAGTCACGATGTATGACATCTCGGGTCACAGAGCAAATTAAAATTGTAGCTTAGAAATAACTTCTAAAAATTCACAAATAAAAGTACCCGAATATTTCGCGAAAAGGGATACGCAACGCGAAAATATCTATCTTTCTGTTGAGAATGCCTCGCACCCATCAATTTAGATCTACGTTCCGTTTAGCGGCTGTTTGTTTGCCTAAAAAAAGAGGGAAATCAAAGAATATGAAACTTATTTCTAAGAAAAATTGTTTTGAGATTGTTTGGTTGGCTAAAAAAAGAAGGAAATCAAAGAATGGGAGATGAGTTGTCACATTATTATTGGATGGCGTGAGTGTTTTTTAATAAATTATAAAAAAACATATTTCCTGTAAATAGGTTCTTTTCTTGTATTTGGTTCATTTATAAAAATAAGAAAATAGATGAGATGAGATGAGTTGTCGTTATATTATTGGATGATGTGACCCACACTTAAGAAAATCAATTTCCTAGCGTTTTTGGAGGAAATAAGTGGAAAAAAAATGTTAATGAGATGAGATGAGTTGTCACCATATTATTGGATGATGTGAGTGATTTTTAAAGATGAGATGTGATGGGGATGAGATGGGTTGGATGATGTGACCAATTTCTTGTGTTATGAGATGAGTTGTGGGGATGAAAATAATATTTTATTGGATGCTGTTATGATGAGTTTTAGGGATGGAAATGGATGATAATAATATTTTATCGATTTTGATGTACCATTTTCCTTTTCTTGATTTTTAGGAAACCAACCAACCAAACAGCCCTTAATAAAAATGCAATGTTAGGATCACAGTCTCATAACAGAAAATGAAGTTAGATTTATAAATAGTTAAATGTATTTAGAACCACGATTCAAATATAATTAATCCAATCTGTCTCAACTCAGAGCACTGTTCTATCCCCACTGCTCTCGCAACACTTCAACCATGACACGTGAGATCCATGTTTGTCGAAACCCTGTTAGCAGGCTCGGTTACAAATCAAGTTTGGGCCCAACCCAACTTTGTGAAATAGCCAGGCCCAGACATCACAACTTGGCAAATGGAAATTTTTGTTCAACTTTTGAACAATTTTTTTAACTTGGCCGAAATGCCACCTTCTAAAGTATTAAAAAGCCCCTTTCTTATATTCTCCTCCAAAAGTGCCCACACCAATATCATTCTCACAATGTGCCCTTTAATTCTACTTCACAAAGCAAATCCTTATATTGGTAAAATAATAATAATAATAATAATAATAAGTATTCTAGAATCAACTAACAATATTCTATCCATGAGCTCATGTGGTGTTATCTTTTTTTTTCTTTCAACTTTTAAGAAAATTTCACGGATCAAAAAAGAAAACCCATGATGTTGGATTTGACTCACTTCAGCGGTAGAGCTTCAATTATTATTTTCATATCGTCTCTCACCTTTTTGGACCTTTGTATGAAATCGGAGAGGATAGGATGACAAACACCATGGCCCACCCACTACAAATTTCTCCGGTGCTATTTCAATTAGAGCACTAACTTTTTCCATTAAGCTATAAAATATTTGAGAGGAACAATGATGGTATAATAATATCCTCATTCAGAGGTTCACACTAATCCTTAAAAATTGCTTTATCAGGAAGTATGCTCTATAGAAGTTCCAAGGTGGAAACCAACTAGAGTTGTCGTGTTGAAAATCTTTTCAAATTGGTTTTGATTCCGAGAAAATAAACGTACAACCTGTTACGCCTCGTTTGGTACGTGGAAATGGACTCTAATGAGAATGGAATGGGAGAAGGAATGAAATGGAATTAACGTGAGAATGAAATAGTCATTCTCATTCTCACGTTTGGGTGTAATTTATAAAATGAAGTGGGAATTGACGTATTTTAAAATTGTATATTTTATTGATTTCTATTTAAGTGGGAATGCTCATTCCCTACAATTTCATTGGGAATGCTCATTCCCACATAAAAGTGGGAATTGATGAGACGTGAGAATGGACATTCCAACTTCAAAAAAGATGGTGTGTTTGGTAGGAAGGAATAAGAAGTGAGAATGACTATTCCATTCCACCACATTCCCGTGTACAAAACGAGGCCTAAGCCTCCTTCGCTAATAATCCAAGTCTCAATCTATAAAAGAATGCTTAATCAGGGAGAAAATTATATAAAATATCAGAGGATCGGTGACAACTTTTGGAGTCATGAACTCAAACTAATGCGGCATTCCAATAAATTGTCATGACAGAATTTTCTAATTTAAAACGATGGGAACGTAAGTTCACACATCATAGATCATATAAATAACCTGTATACAGTGTTGAACTTAATACGTTGTCCATAATCCTCCTACGTTAAAAAAAAAAGATAAGATCAAAAACAATAGAATCCAAAGAGGTGCAGCTGTAGTTCAACATCTCACGTGCCTTTCATTCAATAGCGAAAAACAGTGACCATAAATAAGTTACCTACCTAGTTCGACGAGCCAACCAAACGATAAAATGTGACATCATAAAAATAAAAATAAAAAACTTTCACAATTACCAACCACATTAGTACATCGCTCTCCGATAGATTCTAGAGAAAACAGTAAGAAGAACCCCCACACAAATCGACATCTTCCAACGAGTTCTCATCTTAACTTAAACAAAGCTTTGTAGGCGTGAGATTGGCGAGTCGTTATCAAGAACTCAAGAAAACGAAGGTTTTGCGAGTTAGCGCAAAAGTTTTCATGTAAAAGGTATGGGAGCAGACCGCCCATGATTTGAGGGGGGCAGAAAATGAAGCGAGCCTTGTTCATGATGGGGGTTCAAGTTGGTTCATTTGGGTGCGTGGGGCTTGATTTTGATAGTTCAAACGCCACAACTGCTGTCAAAAAAGAAATAATTAGTATAAATCTGAAATTAAAAGGTTAGAACACCAGGCCTGAATGGGTGCAGTCGTGATATCACTGCCCTATAAGATAGAGGACCCGTCTATCGTCCTGGCGCGGTCGATCCTCTCCCCCTAGCAATAAAAACCCCCGGAAAACGGCCGACCTCTGTACTCGGGCGTGAGTAGCAGAGCTTCTGCTCAGACGAAGATGGTTGCCCGGAAAATTAATGAACACGGTAACAGAAAAAAACTTTGTAAAAGAAGCTTTGAGGAAGGAGGAGGAATCGTTTCTTTTCAGTGTCTTCCGAGGAGGAGAACGCTGGTTTATATAGGGGCCGGAGGCGAATAACCGTTGCTTCGATTCCGCATCTGTTATGCAGGATCCGCGTAACTCCCCGCGCCAACTCCGCATCCGTTACGAACGGGTCACACGGAAGAAAACGGTAAAAATAAAAGATTCTAAGAAACAAAAATGTGTGCATGTGCAGGGCGGGCGTCGCGGCGTGCGTGCGTGATAGTAATAGCCCAAATAATACAATGCCCAAAACACTTGCTCAAAGCCCAATATGATGTAACCAACATAAACTTCTTGGACTTCTTTCCATTTTCCGATGCAGGACTATTCACAAAGGCAAAATTGCCTTTTCCATAAGCAAAATATCCAACAACAACAACAATTTCATCATGTTTTTGGATTCACTTGCTCACAAGAGATTCTTCACACAGATGCCAGTAACAATTTCATCGTGTTTTTGGATTCTCGACCGCACGCTGCCATCTCCTGCGGCAGTGACATCCAAGGTATTGGCTTCTAGTTGCCCGTGTGGTGATAAAAATAATGGGAATGTGCTGCTAGGAGAATTAAACAGAATTTCACAGGGTGAACAGTTTCGCTTCCGACAGAAAGGGGAAAAAAAAAAGAAGCAGAGATGTGGGTATGTTTTGCTCAGCTCTGCCAGCTTGAAACGCATGGCGTTAGGTTTCATCTATTGAGTATTAATGGCGCTGATTATCAAATACTAAGAAAGACCCCATCATCACCAACTGCCCATCAAAAAGTAAACTAAGTCACTTATCTATCAACTATAAAAAATAACTAGACTTTTCATGTCAAACCTATCTTTAACATAAAAATGTCCATACATGCCTAACACATCAAGCAATTCATGTAGATTTGTTTATCAAGATAAACGGCCAGCAAGAGAACAGGGTTACTGTACATAATTAAAATGTGGGCAGAAAGGATCAAGTATGATTTGCATTTTGCCAAAAAAAAAACAAACAAATGCAAGATGGACAACAAAAAAAACATCCTTACATCAAGGGGGGTTGAGCTTTACACACTGTGCCAATTATTCTGACCTGGGACTATGCAACTCATAAATGGCATATTTACCTTCAAATTATTCTGTGGGATTGTTACTATCAGCAGCGTTGTTTCTATCGAGATCATCATCATCGTCATCCGGAATATTATCAGGAAGATAAACCACAGGAATATTATCTTGCTGAGAATCATCTAAAAAGGACCTGAACAATATTGTACATAGCATCTGAGATTTGTCAAGTTTGAACTCGTGGTCGGGTGTATGATGCTGATTGAATCTGCCAGGAAGTTTTGAACTACTGTTGTAGCATGTTTCACATAGATCAAAACCTATCTTCTCTTTGCAATCTTTACACTTGTATCTCTTTCCGATAATAGGATACATCTGCACAGGTAGAATAATTGTCAACTTTAATTCCAGAGTTTACTTGAGAGGAAAGATCAACATCTTCAACCCTCAGAGCCTAAAAGATTTAAGGCATAGTTCATAAGAGAATAAGTTGAAAAGAAGGCAAAAATCTCAATCATTTCAAGGGAGTTGATTCGAAAATTTATCAAGGTGCACGATTGCACGCTCCTGTTGACAATGTAGTCAAGATGCAAAAGGATCACCTAAGATGCTGTCATTAAAGTCATTACCTACATGTTTGGATGATTTTCTTTTCTTAATAATAGCAGAACATTGGCAACACCTGAAGCCCCTAAACGAGTGGATGGACTTCAAAAGGTAGCACACAGGACACATTAATGAAATGCCATACTGGAATTCAGAGAGAAAACAGCAAGACCATCAAACATGAGATTTTCAAGAATGTAAAAGAAGAAATAGGATAAAACGTTTCCTATATAAGCCCCCCAGTCAAGCACTCACAACAAATTAATGTTAGCGCTGGACTTAAAAATAGGTCTGCTACAACCTTATAAAAGTCAATGGATATATATATGTTCATAGTGGTTTCTTTTAATTCACCGCTTACTAATCAACGTGCAAGGGTACCAATCATAGAAAGATATGAAAAGCTTCGGGATATAAATTCTGCATGCACGAACTTAACCATTCCTCTATGATGATGTGATTGGGATGGAAAACCTTACCCCACATGAATCACATCCAACACCAACGTGAACATTCTGCAAGTCTTCCTTTAGAAGTAAATTATCATCTTTCGAAAAGCGTGAATCAGCTTTTTTCCCATCTCGCAAAGAACCTGCAACAGAAAATTGGATGGAGTTAATCACATGTTAAATTTTCTTTAAAAATAGATGATGAGTCTGATATCAGTAGTAGAACCACAAGTGAGTCAGCTCAAAACTATTTGAACATTACAAGAAGATGATAATTCACCAGGTGACACTGTCAGAGTTATGCTAAGGCTATTCAGGTTAGGTCTAGTAACAATATACTTGTATTCTGGATTGCATGCATGGCGGGGAATGTGGGAGAGCAGTGTGTAATTAGATTGTCAAGGAAATGGATGTTTCCCCCAATTGTGACGGCGCTTCTGTCGAATTTTTGAAGTGCAAGGGTATTTCCACTGATTTTTTTTTTCCAAGTGAGAGAATTTCCAATTGTGAGGGTATTCTAGTTGCTTCTTCCTAGCATGAGAGCATTTCTGTAGTTTTTCCAGATGTGATGACATTTTCGGAATTCTAAACTGAAGCTCACATGACCAAAAGGAAGGCTTCCTTTAAATTAAAGTATGATTAGTACACCATCCAAAATTAATATGGTTTCAGATTTCTCTCAAACATGCCATATTTTCTCAGGTAGATTAACGCAGGTACACAAGTGTTACATTTAACAAAGAAACAATAGGAAGCTTTAGGTCTAAACCATTAACCTTTGTGTATGTATATGGCTCCCACAATTGTGTGCGTCAGGCAAAGTTATATGTTTATCCCTATATGTTTCTGCATGCCTAAATTCAACAAAGCATGCAAAATTCCCCTACTGTTGCTAGTCTAAGTTTTAAATATAATATAGTATGCCTACCACTAACAAGTTTTCAAGACCTTTTGGAGTTTTAAGAATTTTGTGGGAAAATTTATGGGGGTTAAGTGGGAAAAACAAAGTTCAGTGGGGCTTTGTAGGAAACTTCCCAAAGTTTTGGGGGATTCTGAGATTCACCCAATAAAAATAAACGTAACCAGCACATTGCAGACTGTACGGTGAAAATCTGCAAATAGAAGAATATCTAACCAGAGACCTTATTGACTTCAACGAAAACAAAATCAGATAAAACTAAAACTCCTAAGTTGGCTATGATTGAATTCTGAAGCTTTATGAAGGATCAAGAACTTATACAGAAGCAAAAGGGGGCTTACCGGATGATGAATCTCCATGTCGGCGTTCTGCTATTTTAAGTTGTGCTTTCTCCTTCCTCATTGCATACTCTGTTGGGAACTGCTCTTCCAAGAAATGATCCAAATCCAAACAAATATTTGGGAACTCTCCAGGATGCATGCTCTGACAAACTGGGCATGTAAGTGGCCCATTGGCTAGGCCAGGCAGACAGCCATCACAAAATACTGTATAGAAAGAAAGATAGTAAATATCAACACAACAGTAATGCAGAAAGCTCGTATAATTTCTTTGTAAGTTTTCTAACCATGTCCACAATTAAGCACGGAAGGGTGAAATAGCAGTTCATTGCATAGCGCACACAATACGTCAACGACAGAAACTTGCTTGTGCTTTCCATGCTCAAGGCCATTTTCTGGAGAGAGAAACTCTTTAAGAGCTATAATTTTGCTAGCTCTAAGATCCCCATTAGAGTTTTGAATCTCTTCTAAAGCACCCACATTATCTTCTATCAAATGAAAAGATGACCATAGATAGGTTAGCATATAGTAAATGACTGAAGAAATCAACTTTCTTTAAAGAAAATTTACCTGCTATCACAGACTCCCCAAACTGAGGTGAATATACATCACGACGTCTTTCTTCCTCTAACACCAAGGTAACAAGAAAGAAAATGCATGAAATTAGTAACCATTTTCACAGGCAAAAAGTACATAAAGAGGGCGAGATAATTCCCATAGTGGCTATATTGAAACAAAGAATAACAACAATCAGCACCTTCATCAGCCTAGCTTGAACCAGAAATACATACAAAGCAGATCAAAGTAATACATAGAACAACAAGAGTATTTTTTGTGTGTAAGATTCAAGATCTCAAATCACATCAACCAGCTCCTAAAGTTATATTTATAACCGAACAAATTCTAAGACAAAAGAACAAGGACATGCATAAATTGTTTAGTTTATTGGTGAAGTGGGTTTCTAGCAGTCTGCCTGATTCTGTTGTGGGAAATAGTTGGATGTATAGCGCCTATAGACATTCCTTTTGAGTTGCCCAAGATAGATTAGGGGCTGGAGGCTTCTAGACTTTGAGGACCAAGACCAATATCGCATGCATTTTGAGTTGTGGCCATTCAGTACCGACATCTGACTAGAATCTTTACACAACCAAAAAAATCTCGATGACACTTCTGAAGCAATCCTGATGTGAAACGGGAAAGGGGGTCTATCAGAATCAGTGATTTAAATCAAATAATGCATCGTTTCACCAAATTCCATGATCTTTGGCGGGAAATTAAATTAAAAAACAACTAATGTGACATTGCATCAATAATTATGATAATTCCAATCTCAATCAATTTTAACTGTAATATTCATTATCATGCACAAGTTCTACAATCAATATCAAATTTTAACAGTCACATGCTCAATTACTCTCAACTCACAAATATAATCTAAGCAGTGAATATATGATAAGAGTTTAGAGATGGAATACTCATGCAATTAACTAATAAAATGAGATTAACAAAAAAATAGAGAGAAAACGAAACCTTCGTCGGCCTGAACAGGCTCGACGTGAGGGACCTCTGGAGGTGGTGCGGCGACGTCGAACTGGATGACGACGCGGCGAAGAACTGAGCGACGACAACGGCGACGAATCTGAGCGACGACGAGGGTGATGGGTCAACGTGTAAACTGGCGATGTGGGTGACCAGAGAACATGGTCGACGAGTGGACGGGGGCGAGACGACAACGACGGCTGTTTGTTTTCGGGGAAAGTTGCTGTTTTCATTGCTTTTGAATCTGTTACAACTTCAAGCGTTACAACAATAAAAAGTCAGTCTTTTTATAAGACCTCCTTGTGCAACAAAACAAAGATTACAACTTTTCGAAAATAAACACGAGATCCCGTTTTGGTGCGGTCTCGCTTTGCGTGGGTCTTTGGCCTGTGACGGGGACGTCAATATCCGTGGACCACCTGGCACTCAGATCTGTTCCGAAAGAATCGGACAGAGCTTCGTCGATCCGCGTGAGATCTAGAAACTTCTGATCCAGAAATATCGGACAGAGCTTCGTCGATCCGCGTGAGATCTAGAAGCTTTGAAGCGTCTATCTCGGCTAAGCGAGATATTAGCTCTTCTTAGTATTAACGCCAAGGGCTAATACTAAGGATCAGACGGGGAATGGGTGATGAAGACTGATGTAGACCTCTCCTCCTCGGTTGAAGCGCTCGACCACTCTTTGCTGCAGCAGGGCTTCGCCAAGGCTCTCTAAAAATCCTCCTCTCAAAAGCAAGGCCCAAGTGGGCTATTTATAGTGTTTAGGAGCATGTAGGGGGGTCTAGGGGGCCTAGACACCCCCTGGTGTCTCGGCCTTGGCCGAGACACCCCTGGGGTGTCTAGGCTTTTCCTAGACACCCCCGGGGTATTTCGACTTGCCGAGACTCCGTTTAGGTGTATTTCGTTGTCTTCCCTGTAGATTCTTCGTCCGAACTCGGATTTGAGTGATTCCGGGTGCGTTGGATGCTTGACGAAGAGTTCGATCCGCTCTGGTGGTTGGATTATCTGTAGAGTGGTCGAGGCACGAAGGGCGTTGTCCTTTTTGTGAACACCGCTGGGTTCCCGATTGGTCCGGGTCTTCGTTGTTCCGAAATCCTATCAGCTCACGTAGCTCGTCGATTCACTTCAATCGTTCGTCGACGTCAATTGGACTCTTGTGGATCGGATGGTGACGTTCATCGTCGCTCTTTGGCAATTTTCGATGCCTACAGATACCCCCTCCAAAGCGTTCCGGACTCGTTTCTTTTATAGAAGAGGCTGGAATACTTTGGATGTGATTGGTCTAGCCTTTAGTCGGCATAAGGACCTGTGGTTAGCTTCAACTCTTGGCTCCTTCGATTTTTGGTCTATTCGATGCTTTGACGAATAGCCGAAGTTCTTCCGGCACTGCGTTTATCGCTTGGCCGTCGTCGGAGTCTCGAGTCTGCAGCTGATGAATTGAGTTTGGCTCGTGTCATTGAATTGACTTTGAACTACTTCCTCCACATTGTGCTGGCTTAGGGTTTCAGACCACTGTGTGTTGACTTTTTGTCGCAACGCGTTAACCGGCGTTGACCTAGGGTACGCGTTGACCGGCGTTGACCCTTAGGGTTTCGAATCGCCGAACGTTGACTTTGGTTGCAACGCATTGACTGGCGTTGACCTAGGGTTACGCGTTGACCGGCGTTGACACTGGGGTTGACCTAGGGTTACGCGTTGACCGGCGTTGACCCTTAGGGTTTTGGATCGTCAAACGTTGACTTTGATCGCAACGCGTTGACTGTCGTTGACCTAGGGTTACGCGTTGGCCGGCGTTGACCATTAGGGTTTCAAATCGTCGAACGTTGACTTTGGTTGCAACGCGTTGACTGGCGTTGACCTAGGGTTACGCATTGACCGGCGTTGACCCTTAGGGTTTTAGATCGTCAAACGTTGATTGGTGTTGATTTTCATCAAAACATCCAATAACCGACGAAAGCGGGCGTATTCGGGTCTAAAATGGGCGTACAGGGACAAAACAGAATCCGAAACACCCGGGGGTGTCTCGCCCTTGGCAAGGCCGAGACACCCTAGGGTGTCTCGGTTTTGGGGCCGAGACACCCCCCCTCTTTTCTCTTTTTCTTTGTCTTTTCCTTCTTTTGTTTGTTTCCCCTTTTGTTTCCCCCCTCTTTTGTTTTCCTTCTTGTTTGAATTCGTTTCCCCTTTTGTTTTTCCCCCTTTTCAAAAGAGATTTCAAAAGAGAATCCCTCCCAAACTTCTTCTTCTTCCCTTCATTTTTCCACCATTGTTGCTCTCCCAAAACCCTTTCTAAAATTTCGGATTTTTTGGTGCTCCCCCTTGGCCGAAAATACCCTTTCCTCCAAGCTAGGGTTTCATCATCTTCAAGCTCAAGAAGAGCCTCTTGATTTGGTAAGCTCCCCTTCCAAACTCTCCTCTTTTTCAAGAAAGATCATAGCTTTATATTCTCATGAGTTAGAGGATAGGTTTTTTTGATGATGGGTTGTGTAGGCACAAGAATTTGGGGGTTTTATGCAAGGTTATCATGGGGCCGAAATTTTTTGGGGGGCTTTTATGCAAAATTGCACTATGGCCGAAACTTGGGGGGGTTTTTGTGCAAAATTACACTATGGCCGGAAATTTGGGGGGCTTTTGTGCAAAAGAGGACTGAAATTGGGTCTTGGATTGCATGTCCACTTGGTCGAAAGTTTGAGGGGTGCTTTATGCAAGAAGACCAATGTTGTTTGAGGGGTTTATTTGCAAAAAAGCAACCCACAAAGTGTAGAGGGGTTTATTTGCAAAAGGGCTGAAATTTAGGGCTGAAATTCCAAAAATTTAGACCACAACCCAATAACCAAAGTTTTGATAAGGGTATGTGGACGTTAAATTGGAATTTGTGAAGGGGTTTATTTGTAAAATTGGCTTGATTCTACAAAAGGGTTCATTTGTAAAATTAACCAAAATTGTGGGGTATCGGGGGGTTCTGTATGATCAGATATGATGACCATGACCCAACCCGGGCGTGTCCTTGACCTGAATTTTGGCCTTGAACGCGAAGGGTATTTTGGGTATTTCACCAAAATTTACCGTGAAAGATGACAATCGTTGTCTTGCATGCACGAAATTTGTAGGTTTAACTAGACTTCAATTATGAAATCCTATTTATGTGTAGGATTTTAATTAAAGTTCTTAATTTCCCTTTTAAATTTCGTGCATTCATATTTTAGATTGTACCTGACTTGCTGCTTTTCGTCGCAGATTTCTCATGTCTCCGCGTCGATCTCGACCCCGTAGGAGCCGTTCTCATTCACAGCCTAGTGAGGAAGAGGTTCCTGCGACGTCTTCTCCCGCGGCCTCGTTCTTCGGGGATGAGGCTTTATGCAGATTTTTCTTCTTGCATCCCTGATTGACCTCTTTGCGGGTCATGAAGGAAGAACTGATACCTCTCTCGCGGAGGTTAAGGTTTCAGACTTGTTTTGCTTAGCCAATTCAAGTCTTCCGGTATATTGGGGCGATTTTGTATCGTCCTACACCTTATAGGTCGGTGTATGTTATCACGTTATTCACGTGATGATGCATACCGTTCTTCCGGTGTAGGACACTCAAAATCGTCTCTCCAATTATTCTGTGAATGAGCTTATCATTCTTCTTATGAATTTTCTGACTCCACCCTTGTGCTTTATTGTAGTGGAATTTCCCGCGGGTAGCCTTCCTTCTCACGCCAACACCGGCTGTAGTCGGGGGGTCTTCTCTTCGGCTTCCCTTAGGCAGGCTGTTAGCCCACTTCCTCGATTCGATAGAGGTCGCTCAGATGAATCTTGCCGCTTAATACGGGAAGGAGGGCGCCATTGCTTGCGCCAACTTATCACAGATGCCTCTTTTACCGCCGATTCTACCTCCACTCAGGCTTTACAGAAGCCGAGCTTC
The DNA here is from genome assembly GCF_001876935.1 of Asparagus officinalis. NCBI lineage: Eukaryota > Viridiplantae > Streptophyta > Magnoliopsida > Asparagales > Asparagaceae > Asparagus > Asparagus officinalis. The sequence goes on from NC_033797.1 coordinate 4,041,650, forward strand.
TTGTTCGGGGATCATGTCGAGGATCCCGCTATATTGACTCTTGAAGAGGAGCACTGGCTGACTTTTGATGGTGGAGCTTGTTTGTACATCCCTTCGATTCCACGCCAATATTCCTTCAGTCACTTGAAGGGGCAGGCCGTGGACAGGCAGATGTCTTGGCCTCTTACTGAAGATGCTGAGCGGGTTCAGTGCGGATATGTCACTCACCACAAGACCCCCGGCTCTAACGGGTATCCTGACGTTCGTGGTCTTCGACCCGGGATTATGGGTCTTGACACTGCACCCCCAGGCGAGGTGTCAGCAGCTGCTCCTACCGTGAGTAATCGTCTAGCTCTTCTGGGGAGACGGTTACCTATACCAGAATACAGATGCTATGGTTGGGCTTCCTCACTAGCCAAAGGGTGGTGGGCGCGCATGACTGATTTCGTCTTAGCGCGCTGGGAGAGGGATCTGAAGAGCAGTGGGTTGTATGCGCCCATACGAGCCACTATGTACGGAATCCCAGTCAGCTATCGCCATTTCTTGGTTTTGCTGGAGACCTACATGCCTGACAGCAACACCTTTCTGACCAGTGATGGTGAGCTAGGGCTAGCCTTGCATGAGATGCATTATGTTTCGGGTCTTCCGATGAGGGATTGTCCGTATCAGGAGTATTTTCCCTCGAACCAGCAGCTGGAGTGCCTGAAGAAAGATACTCCCGACATGTATGACACTCTCTGGGATCTTACCTGTCATTATCACACCTCCTTGGTTCAGACTTCTCCTCAAGCGAAGAGGAAGAGGCATGTCAGCTTGAAGCAGTTTGCCTGCTATTTGTTCCAGAATTTGGAGCGCCCATTCATGAATTAGACGTGTTGACCCCTTCCGCCGTTAATGAGTTGTTGGAGAAGGCTGAGGCTCAATCTTACACTATCGCCAGTGCTGAGGGAGCTTTTCCCGCGGGGACCAAGTTTCGCTCTTTTCTCCGCCGTGCCCAGAAGTCCATTGGGCCCCGGACTCTATTAGCAGGCTATCTCGCCCTTTGGTTGAAGAAGTGTGTTGTCCCGCACCAGCCTTCAGATGCTCTACCCATCGAGGTGCTCTTCCCTGCAGTTCAGCTAGCCTACGGGAGAGAGCTTTCCCTGCTCCCAGCAATGGTTGCTGGCATCCATTGCGGGCTCAGGAGTCTAGTCAGCAGTTTCACACATATGGGCTCTGCACCATCAGCTGAGCTTGTTTGTCCGAAGGTTGAGCTCCCTTACGCATATCTGATGGCGTGGCTCGTTCTTCACCGTCCCGACTTGATGTCCGCGCCCAGTGTTGTTGACACCCCCGTCCCCTTCATGCAGCTGTTGGAGAAGAGCAGATGGCTCGGGAACAAGTTTAGTGATGTTCAGCAAGAGCTTCGAGTCCGGAAGAGCTGGGAATTCTTTAAGTGTTTCCCTCACTTTTCAGGTCGCTATGGCGACGCGCTGGTTGATGAGGAGAAACCCAGAAGCGATCGGACTATTCTCGACGCTGGTTGTTTCCGGTGGCTAGTGAACATCCGCGTTGGATATCTTGTCCTCCGGGTGAAGAACCAGTGCTACATAGAGCCTTATCTCCCTTGCCGCTTTGCTCGCCAGTTCGGTTACGACCAACTGTATGTTGGGAATCCGAGCCGTAGCCTTCAGGTTGAGGGAGGATTGATTGATGGCGTACGAGCGTGGCTATGGACGATGGTGGGATGTACTGGAGCTCGCTTTGCTCTTCCTTCGTATAGGCGGCTGACCACTTTCCTCAGTTGCAAGTGGTTCCTTTCCGCCTATGAATCCATAGGTGTGAGGAGCCTTTCAGAGTTACAGTCCGAGTACTCGGTCCGGGCTGCTATGATGGCTGCTCGCAGGGCTGAGTTTGCTCAGAAGCGGGGAAAGGGGCGTGCCAAATCTCTTCTCACCGATGATGAAGAGCTCCTTCCTACGGGTGACGAGGACGAGACCTCCGAGGAAGAATATGTGGATGCGGACACCGACCGAGAAGAACTCGATACCGGTTTGTCCTTCCTCTTTGATTTGCCTTCTCCATTAATAACAGCTCTTGCCCATTTAATGAAATGGCTATTGTCACTTTAGGTAGGACAGCCGACGAATCATGAGCCGCGGCTCACTACAACCCAAAACCACGTTGAAACGTGTGGACAGGCCCTGTGCATACCGGCCTTTTGGTCCTCGGAGGGTTTGGCTGCCCCGCAAGAGGAAGAAGCACTGTTCATAAGGCCCCATGACGGTCAGCGCCCTTACAGAGCGGATTAGGAAAAGACCGCTGAATGGAGGGCGAAGTATCATTTATTGCCATTGCTTAACAGGTTGTTTACTTTTCGGCGATTTGTAACCATGTTCATGCCTCCAGGGTTCTTCGAGCATGGGTGAAACTCCCACCTAGGTTCGGTATCTCTGGTGCCGATAACATGGATTGCTTTATGCAACAGTGTGTGCGACGCCCTTCATGACGCGTCGTCTGCTGGCCAATCGATCTAAACATCCGATTCTTTGAGCAGCATGAATAATGTTGAGCCCCCAGTCCCATATTCAGTATATCTACACCAATGTTACTTTCCTCAACGCATGGGGGGAAGGAAGTCTTCCGTTTTTGCTGAAAGTATTTTCTCGAGTTTTCCTCATCTTTCAACATTCAGGTTACCCTGCAGATGTTGCGAATGGACAGGCCAAGTTCTCGAAGCCGACTGCCGGCTTATTTAGCCTGACATGCTAGCTGAAGGCAGACTTCCAGAGCGACGAGTGACCATTCTTTCTGGGAATGATTCATCTACGGTACATATCTGATCCTTTCCTCTTGCCTTGATCTTTTTATCTGGTGCTAACGAATGCATTTAATTATTACGCGCCAACATTGGCGAATTAGCCCGATAATCGATCCCTAGGCATATCCAGCTTGCCTCGGAGTGACGGCTCGCAGCGTACGCCATACAGATTTAGCGGACTATGCGTACTTTTCTATGTTCATCTTGACTTTTGACTAAATATATGAGTGCCAATCATAGGACACAGCCACTCGGGACTGATTCTCGATATGGACTCCTGGCATTTCTCAGATGCTTACGCGATGATGGAATCTACAGGTATGCCAGATAACTTTATTTATTATCCCAATCCTCTTATTTCGTCTAAAATTTTTCATTTTGACTAATAAGAGGGGCTGCCACCATCAGGACCAGCGCTTGGCCGATTACTCTTATGACTCTTGAGCATTCCGACTGCATCTGAAGACGGGGGGCGTATTGCAGGTATGCATACGATCTTCTTGTCCCGATTCTCCTTATTTGTCCAAATTTCCATTTGGTTAACATAGGAGTGTAACTGTAGGACCGGCCGTTGGGCCTGATGCTACTACAGTTCCCGGGGCTGAGAGCTTGCATAGAAGTGGTGCCTCCCCGCCTTTGCCGAGTGGTATGAACAATCCGCCTGCAGGGGTTGATATACCCTCTTCTGCTGCTGCCTCAGAGCCTGTCGGACCTCAGCACGAGGGGACGTCCGTTGGCGTTGGTATGCTCAGAACTTGCCTTCTGACTTTCCTTATCGTATTCGATAATCCGCTGAGTTTCTATGTTGTTGCTTGTAGGATCCCGATCTTCCCTATACGAGCGTGTCCGCATCCTTTTGGTCGATACTGATCCTGACAGGGAGGCTTTTCGTACGGACCTCAGCTTCTTCACCGCCTTTTATAACGGCCTGATCGAGAAGCTTCTTTACAAGAAGGATATCCGGAATTGGCTGATTCCTTCACTGCTGATTTCGCCGCCCTGGAGTCAGAGATACGAGAGTTGAAGGAGCTGGAGGTCACCGGGGCTTCTTCTTTCGTGTCCTCTCAGTTGGAGCTTAGGATGGCACAGTGGCGTGACCTGAAATCTTCCATCGGGTGCGAGCTTCAGTCACACGAGAGCTCCATTGCGCAGTTAATGGCTAACGTGGCGAGGAAAGATACGGAGAAAGCCGAGCTACTCCGCTCTTTGAACTCAAACCGCGAGGAAACGACTAGGCTGAGAGAGGCCTTGAAGCACGCGGAGGAATCTGCCGCTCTCATTGCAGATGACCTGGCTGGACTAGAGCGTTCTCGTGAGCAGGCACTCGAGAAGCTAGGGTCCACCCAGGAGAGACTGATGAATTTGAAGAGTGAGGCCGCAGAGATTTTAAGCCATTCTGAAGAATCTGCTCGAACTAATCTGCAGGCAGAACTCGAGCGGAGTTATGTAGATAGACTCTTTAGTTTAAAGTCTCATATTCTCAGCCGCCAGCTGCCTTCGGGCTAACGAGCTTCTTGTTGTGTGCTTTTGACTCGGTCTATTAATAGAAACTCCGCATTTGCTTCTTTTGTGTGATCTTTTCTGTATTTATTCTGAATGACAGATTTATGGGATTTTTGGCGAACCCCCAGCCATCAACGGGTTTGATATGCCTTTACCGATTACCGTTTGAATCGGGCTAGCATGCGGATTGTCGAAATCCGTTCCGCATGTAACGTTGTGCTAAAGGAATGAACTCCCTTAGACTTAATGCTACGACTTCGAATATGTAGACTTTGCCCTTGTTACGGGAATAGGCTACCCGGCAACACGTGTTAGGAGTTGACTTATCCTTACTTAGGATTCGGGATAAAATTTCCCATGCACCAAGTGCGGATTGGAAGTTGAAAGTTGTGTCAAATAGGAGAGGAAGAATTTTATATTCTATCTCCCGGTGCTGAAGAGGAAGAATTTTATATTCTATCTACAGCTAGAAAGGAAACTCGAGGTGGGATCCCCCACCCCCAGAATCTGGAAGGATGAACTGGGAGTGGGATCTCCATTCCGAGCATCGGAAAGGTCCGAGGAGAGGAAGAATTTTATATTCTATCTCCCGGTGCTGAAGAGGAAGAATTTTATATTCTATCTTCAGCTGGAAAGAAAACTCGAGGTGGGATCTTCACCCCCAGAATCCGGAAGGATGAACTGGGAGTGGGATCTCCACTCCGAGCATCGGAAAAGTCCGAGGAGAGGAAGAATTTTATATTCTGTCTCCCGGTGCTGAAGAGGAAGAATTTTATATTCTATCTTCAGCTGGAAAGGAAACTCGAGGTGGGATCTCCACCCCCAGAATCCGGAAGGATGAAACTAAGAGTGGGATCTCCACTCCGAGAATCGGAAAGGTTCGAACGACACTACCTTTTATAGGATTGGTCATTTGAACCCAAAGAACCCCTCATTCATTGAGGAGAAAACCCAATTTCAACCCTAACTTTTATAGGTTTGGTGGAAAAGGGGACAAAGGTGGATTTTTCGTTTATCGAAAATGAATGACTCGACTTTAGTCTTGACTATGTGTAGGCTTGACTAAGCGAGATCGGAAACAATCCTAACTTTTATAGGTTTGACTGTTCCAAGTGGACCTCTCGTTCATGGAAGGAATCGAGAGAGGATTTTGGCTTTGGCCCTAACTTTTAGAAGGTTTGACCAAACTGGAGTTTGAGATACGCCAATGACTGGCAGATGGAAATGTTGGTGGGTCCACTGTCGTTTGATTTGATCAGCGGATGGTTTGGTGAGGAAAGATTAACCTATTAGGTGATTCTGACCTAACACGTTGAGTCTGAGCAATGCCAATGACTGGCAGATGGAAATGTTGGTGGACCCACTGTCATTTGATTTGATCAGCGGATGGTTTGATGAGGAAAGATTAACCTATCAGAGGATTAGATCTCATCTCACAAAAATAACTCATAAGAGTTATAGAATTTTGATGAAAATAAGAAGGGATATTCTGACCTTCAGAGTTCGAATGTAGATTTCTTATTCGTCAATTCCACAATGACCGGGTTATCCCTAAGAATACCCATGTGGTATTCTTCCGGGAACTTCCCGATACATTGGATTATCCACCCCCAGCTTCTCTCTTGGAACCGGGTTTGATTTTGTTATCTGGCCGGGTTATCCTTAAGAATATTAGTGTAATATCCTCCAGGAACTTCCCGTTAATGGTAGGAAATAGTTTAGACTCATATACCTATTGGAGTATCAGGGAGCAGTTTAAACTCTTATACCGGTCGGAGGATTGAGAAGCAGTTTATACTCATATACTCTTTGGAGTGTTGAGAAACAGTTTATACTCTTGTACTCTTTGGAGTATTGAGAAACAGTTTATACTCTTGTACTCTTTGGAGTATGAGAAGCAGTTTATACTCCATAGGCCGTCTCACAGCTAGAACCAAATCCCCTTCTTTGAAACTCCTTTGTCGAACCTTTTTGTCAAAGGCTCGAGAAATTCTAGCTTGGTAAAACTCAATATGCTGTTGAGCTTCCAGGCGCTCTTCATCGAGCCTCTCGAGTTCTTCGAGGC
>NC_033797.1:4049642-4057986 GCF_001876935.1 Asparagus officinalis
GTGGTGCTTGATGAATCCAATGACATTGCTCGTTTTAACTTCTCTGAGTGGAACTGCTTCGGCCCATTTGGAGAAGTAATCGGTGATTGCCAGGATGAACCGGTCGCCTTTGACTGACGGAGGATTTATAGGACCAACAATGTCCATTCCCCAAGTCTCGAACGGCCATGACGTAACCGACGGATGCAGGTGCTCCGGAGGTTGGTGTACATAATTCCCGTGTATTTGACATGCGTCACACTTTCGGGCATACGTAGTTGCATCACTCATCATGGAAGGCCAGAAATACCCCATTCTTCTGATGCGGTCATAAAGCTTAGGACCAGGTTGGTGTGCGCCACACTCTCCTTCGTGCGCTTCCCTAAGGACCTCTTCAGCTTCTTTGGTTGATAGGCAGCGCAATAGCAGCCCATCATACCCCCTGCGGTATAGCGTTCGATTCTCTGTATTGTAGTAGAATCTGGGTGCTCTTCGCCGGATTGACTCTCTTTCCTTCACATCTTCTGGCAAGATTCCATGCAAGACGTAGTCGATGATGGGGAAACGCCAATCTCGTGGTTCGAACTCGATTTGAGTAGCGTGTACCTCTTGAACTTCTTCTTCCTCGGCATCTTCATTGTAAAGCGGCACTAGGAGTTGGTGAGTTCTTACCGTAACAAACTGCTCTGTTTCGGGAGGCTGCGCCAGAGACACGGCCAATGCGGCCAACGCGTCTGCATAGGTATTTTGTAGTCGTGGAATATGTTCGATAAAGAATCCTTCAAATGATTCCGCTATCTCCACTGCCATCTTATGGTACGGAATGAGATCTTGGCTTCGAACTTCATATTCTCCCTGAACTTGTTTAACTATCAGTTGAGAATCGCCGAAGGCTTCGAGATACTCAACCCCCAGCTCCTTAGCGAAGTTGAGTCCAATGAGTAAGGCATTATACTCTGCCACATTATTCGAGCATGGCTCGGTTAGCGAGTAGGCGCGAGGCATCACATGTTTTCCTGGGGAAACTAAAACTACTCCAACTCCGGAGGAGATTTTAGAACTTCCAGGAGCACTTGCAACATTAGTTGCTCGCGACACGGCTCGGTTAGCGAGTAGGCGCGAGGCATCACATGTTTTCCTGGGGAAACTAAGACAACTCCAACTCCGGAAGAAATCTTAGAACTTCCAGGAGCACTTGCTACGTTAGTTGCTCGTGAAGCGCCATCGAAGTATAAGCGCCATATTTGTTGGTGAGAAGTTGCGTTGACTTCGTGGGCCTCATCGGGTAGATCGTCATATACCTCGGCGGTGTCCGTTGTTGGATTGTCTGCCAGGAGGTCACAGATGGCCTGCCCTTTTACTGACTTCTGTTGTTTAAAATGTAAGTCGTATTGGGACAAGAGTAAGGCCCATTTTGCTAATCGCCAGCTCATGGAAGCTGGTTGAGTCATGAATACTCGAACCGGATTAACTTTAGAGATGACGTAAATGGTCTGTCCAACCAGATAATACCGCATCTTCTGAATAGCGAATACCAAGGCGAGGCATTCTCTCTCAATCATGGGATATCGAGATTCTGCGCCTACCATGGTTCGGCTCAAATAATACACTGCCTGCTCGTGACCGTTATCGTCATCTTGTGCAAGTCATGCACTTAATGAGTGGCTCGTCGCCTTGACATAAATCAAGAACGGTTTGCCCGATTTCGGTGCAACGAGTACAGGAGGTTTCGAGAGATATTCTTTAATACTCTCGAATGCCTTTTGACAAGCGTCATCCCATACAAAGGATACGCCCTTCTTTGCGAGCTTGGAGAATGGTTGGCATTTTCCTGAGAGGTTCGAGATGAACCGACGGATGTAAGCCAATCTTCCCTGCAATCCTCTGAGCTCCTTGAGGTTCCTCGGAGGTTGTAATTCATTGATCGCTTTTACCTTATCAGGATCGATGTGAATACCTTTGGTGGTGACGACGAATCCCAGGAATTTGTCACTCGACATTCCGAGGAAAGACTTGGTAGGATTCATCTTCAATTGATGGGCTCGCATCAAGTCGAACATGGTCTTCAAGTCCTTAATGTGATCCTTTTTATCACGACTTTTCACGACCAAATCATCTACGTAGCATTCAACAGTCTTTCGGAGATGCTCTTGAAAGATCTTTGACATGGCTCGTTGATACGTAGCACCTGCATTCTTTAAGCCGAAGGGCATAACTGTGTAGCAGAAGACGCCGAGAGGCGTTCTAAAAGCAGTATGCTTTTCATCATCCGGATGCATCTTTATCTGGTTATAACCAGAAAAGCCATCCATGAAAGACATCCTCTCGAACCCACACGTATTGTCGATGATAGCATCCGTGATGGGAAGGGGAAAATCGTCTTTTGGGCAAGCAGCGTTGAGATCCCGAAAGTCGATACAAATCCTAACCTTCCCGTTCTTCTTAAGGACTGGGACAATATTGGCGAGCCATTCCGGATGTCCTGAATCCACCAGCTTTTTAACCTCGGCCTCAATCGCCTCCATCATTTGCGGGCGAAACCGTCTTTGTTGTTGTTTGACAGGTTTGACATCCGCCTTGATATTGAGACGATGCACTGCTACGTTTGGATCGAGCCCTGGCATGTCTTCATAATTCCAGGCGAACACATCAATGTACTCCCTAATAAGAGAGATTAACTCCTCTTTTTCATCGGGTAGGAGACTGTCGCTAATGAATATCGGCTTAGGATTTTCCTCACTTCCCATATTCACCTGGATTACTTGATCTTCGGTAGGAGGTTCTCTTTGCTCAAACCTATCACCGTACTGCATGTTTAAGTGATGCACCCACGGATCTTCCCACGTCAGCATCTGGTCGTCTTCTTCTATTGCGGTAGGATCGACCGTGACCATGTTTGACATCAACCTTTTGAACGTCTCGCCAAGGCTAGCGTCGGAACCCCCAGCCGAAGAGTCGGAAGAGTATCCTTTTCTAGCCTTGTTAGCGATCTGATCAATGATTTGCCAGCAACATTCGTCGTCGGATGAGGAGACGTAGCCGAGACCTCTCTTGTGACGATAATAATCATCGGGTTTTCCCTTCGGTACATAGGCCATTCGAGGTGGAACTCGCGGACCTCGACCAAAGAAAAGACCCTCTCCGAGTGTGAAGTCATCCTTCTCCGAGTTTGAAGTCATACCCATACCTTTCCATCATATTGCGCGCTTTTGCGTCATATCTGAATAGATGAGGGGCAGGTTTATCTTCATCTTCTTCTTCTTCTAAGAAGTGATCGGGTATCGGAGCTTCTTTTCCTTTGCCGTAGACGACTTCTTTTCCACTCCATCTTCCCGCGGGGATGACAAGTGTTGCTCCGCATGGATCTTGTACCTGCTTTTTCATCATACAAAATGATTGAAGAGGCATGTACAGATCAGGGTTATCATAAAGCTTTTTAGTGACGTCATCGAGACACATCGAATACTCTAAATCATCGTTTATTGATAGTTCTTCGGCAAGTTGCCAATTACAACTATTTTCCGATGATTTATCATCGTCAAGATTGATTACAATGGGTACAATGTCATTAAGTACAAAACCACCATCGTAATCAAGCCCAGTTTCGGTATCAGCTTCATCTCCGCTGTCCGTTCCTTGGGCCGGTGATTCAGTATCGGATTCAGCGCCGTATAGAAGGGAATCGGTGAAATAGTTTTCCAATCCCTTAAACGGTTGCCTATCCGCGACCACCGTCTTGACCTCGTTATTCAAGTCTATGTACTTGAGGCATTGATGCAGAGTTGACGGAACTATAAGGTTACCGTGGATCCAAGGTCGACCCAACAGTAAGTTATAGGACGTTTCTGCATCAATTACATAGCAAGTAACTTCTGATTTTAAATCCCCAATCTGGCATTTGATTCGAATTTTCCCCAAGGGTCTAGACCCGCTGGTGTTGAATCCATAAATCGTAGTGCCAGTGGAGGCTAATTTGCTTGTCGGGATTCTGAGATGATGCATCAATCGGAATGGCATAATGCTAACAGCGGAACCCGGATCAACTTAGATCCGGTTGACCATGCTGGAGCCAATGTGCCCGGTGAAATACAAGGGCCGATCATGCTTTGAGTTCTTCGTCTGCATGTCTTCCTTGGTGAAAGAGATGCATGGAAAATGATGCGCCGCAAGATTGCAGTGCTGAGCTGACGGCTCTGGCCCTTCAGGAGATGGCTTGATTTGAGTTAGGAAAGCTTCAGAATTGTTCAAGGCCTCTTGTAGTGCTTTCCTTGTATCCTTTGAAAGGCGCAACAACTCGTATAGGGTTATCCTAGCCGGGATGTTGGCCAACTGCGCCATGATGTCAAACTGGGGCGGAGAGCTCGCATTTCCCGGTTTGTCTCTTCCAATCGGATGATTGAATCGAGACTGCCTCGGGTTTTGGGTCTCCTGGCGTAAAGGCTACAGGCGTTGGGGGAGTTGCTGCAATTCCCAGTTCTGCCAATGTCTTGGAAGGAGCGGTTTTGGTGCCTAATTGCTCGGAAGCATCCGGGTACTTGTAGTGATACTCATTCCCGCTTCGGGTCGCAAAGGCCTCCTGTTCATCTTCAGAAAGCGGGAAGGCGGGGATTTCTTCGTCATCTTCCCCTGGAATAGCAGAAGCTCCATAACAGGACTTACCTTTCCCTTTTGACTTTTTCTTGGAAGAGGTTCCAGTCCATTGCTCGTCTTCGATCAAATCTGGATGAACCCAAAGAATTTCACCATTAGGGGCTGTGTGTGGCACGAGTCCCTTCTGGCGCTGTTTGTGAGGATCATCGTTCACCGTCTTCACTGCTGCCTTTATTACTGGCTCAAGCTGGAACTGGTTCACGGGAAAAGAGCCGAAGCTAATCGTCACTGCATTCGCCCCCACTTTCTTCTCCTTGGGCTGCTTCATGGTGATGACCCCGACATCGATTAGAGCTTGGATCTTGTCCTTAAGAGCATAGCACACCTTGGTAGGATGGTGCACCGCTCTATGAAATGCGCAATACTTTGGATCATTAACTCTCTTGGCATCTTCCTGATCCTGGATTGGAGGCAATTTGATCTTGTTGTTCTCAATGAGGTACTTGAAGATACCGGCAACTTCATCCTCTCTGAACGAATAAACCTTTGGGAACTTTGGCTTCGAGGCTTTTGGCCTCGGGGTCTGCTGTTGCCACCTTGGTTGTTGAGGCGCCTTTTGCTGCTGCTGTTGCGGCTGCGCTTTGTTGAGGCGCCTTTTGTTGCTGCTGTTGCGGCTGCGCTTGCACCTCGAACGTTTGATTTGCGTTCACGGTGTTTGCGTGTGCCTTTCCTCTTCCCTTAGGGGCAAAGTTTGGTTGTGGGGCATTGTTAGCTATTTGACCCCTTTCCGCCTTCTTCCTTTTGAGGAATCGTTCAGCTCGTTCTCCTCGCACCTTCAGGTCCTTCCAGGTCTTTGGTGGCGCCATTCCCATAGCTTCAAGGAGCTGCTGCGGTTGCGCTTGCACCTCGAACGTTTGATTTGCGTTCACGGCGTTCGCATGCGCTTTTCCTTTACCCCTAGGGGTGAAGTTCGGTTGCGGAGCGTTATTTGCTATTTGGCCCCTTTCCGCCTTCTTCCTTTTGATGAATCGTTCGGCTCTTTCCCCTCGCACCTTCAGGTCCTTCCAGGTCTTTGATGGCGCCGTTCCCATAGATTCAAGGATATCCAAGGTGAGATTGTTGTGACAGGTCTCGAGGATGAAATCTTCGCTGACCGGGTCCCTGCAATTCATCGCTTTATTTCGAAACCTTTTCACAAAGTTTTCGACTGTCTCACCATTTTTCTGTTTCTCCTCAAACAGAGTGCTGATCGAGACCTCAGTGTCATCATCAAAGAAGTTCGTCAAGAACATGTCTTCCATGTCGTCCCAACTGCCGATGCTCCCCGGCTTGAGGCGACGATACCAATCGAAGGCCGCTCCGCGAAGAGTGCCAACGAATGACCGTACCATCAAGGGTTCATTGCCGGAGATTATTCCTAAGTGAGACTTGAAATATATCAAGTGTTGGGTAGGGGAACCCTTTCCGTCAAACGGCGTAAAGTTGATTAAATTGAACTTTGCCGGATATGGAATCGATTCCCACTCCCTTGGATATGGACATGGTATACCGGATCTTTTTACCTCTTGAGCATTCATCAATGCATTGACTTTGCTCTCCAAGTCCTTCATCTTTTTGTCTTCACTCGTTTCTATCTTCGAGTGGCTTTGGGGAGAGGTAATGTGGTCTTCTTTGGCATTATCATCTACCGGACCACTTCCGTTGTCGTTGTTGACAGGAGGAATAATGACATTATTCCCTTCCCGTTCATTCTCTTCTTGGTTCTGATGATTGGGTCGAGTGGGCTCCTCTTGATGAGTTGTCAAAGCTGCGAGTTGCTGATCGTGCATCTCCCTCATCCGCTGTAGGGTCATTTCCATCTCGAATTTGAAAGCTTCTTTCTGCCGAGCTAGGGCGTCTTCAAGCATCTTGTTCATTTGTTCGGCACTGATCATGAGTACCTCGCGGGGTTGTCCTTCGCTAGATACTGTGTTGTCCGAAGCAATCGCGGAGCCGGCATCTGATGCTTCGTCTTCTGATGGTAATCTCGTCCGAATTCTACCATAAGTCCCTCGTGTAATGGTTCCGGACTGTAGGTGAGTTAGATACCAGGGTACCAACGGGATTGACTCGGGATTGTCCCCTGTCGATGCTCCTTTGCTGGCCATGTTGATGGTGACCTTCGGGAATTCTCCGTCTTTGACTATCCTTCTTCTTCGCTGGAAACGCCTAGGCTTAGCTTCAGACGTTCCGGTGGAGATTCTCTTGAACACCGAAACTCTCCTTGGAGCTTCAGAGCAGCGGTTTGCTGGCCATGTTGATGGTGACCTTCGGGAATTCTCCGTCTTTGACTATCCTTCTTCTTCGCTGGAAGCGCCTAGGCTTAGCTTCAGACGTTCCGGTGGAGACTCTCTTGAACACCGAAACTCTCCTTGGAGCTTCAGAGCAGCAGCATTCTGATAACACCCCCTTGATGATGTTGGCACACGGACAGTGAGGCTCCGTGTCTCGTGCGTTTCGTTTCCAAGATTTATTCGCACCCCCAGCTCTATAGTACAACTCATCAGTTTGATAACTGGAGCAACCTACAGAGTGTTGGTACGATTTTCCAGATACAATATTATCATCATCAGACGAATATGACGCTTTATTAGCGTTCTCAAGAGTCGCTCGTTCCAGTCTACGCTTTTGTGAACGTAAAAACTTAACGGGCTCTTGAACTTCGACACGCAACCCGATGCGGTCGGTAATAGGGGTTTTCCCTTTGTTATTTTCCTGGGGGGAGTTAGAACGACCCCCAGTCGGGTTTATCATTTGAGGACCTTTCAACGGACCCAATCGCTCCTTGATAGGTACTTTACCTCGATTCCCTGGTAAGGGACCGAGGCGACCTTTCACAGGAACCCTGGATGTTGAAGGGTCCGTGTTCATACCTGACCCTACCGGAGGTGCCGGGGTAAGGGGAACGGGACTTGGCTTCGGTGAAGGTTGGGCAGCAACATCTTCCACTCTCGTCTTAGGCGTTGAGTTCGCCTTTAGCATCCACACTTGCTTGAGTTTTGGCGGAGTCTTGACCGCCTCTTCTTTCTGCATCTCCTCTGCTTTCTGCAAGAGAGCTCGGGCATACGCAAGCAGTGCGCGACGCTTCTTGATTCTCTCTTCGAGGGTGGAACGAGTCCTCGTGACACGAACCCATTTGTTTGTTTCTGCCAGGGAGGAGGAGTTGGTTACATACCGTTGTTGCTCCAGGCGCTGTCTCGATTTGAGATCTTCGTTGTAGCGAACCCCGTCCATAGGTTCCAAAGCCTTGGCCATTTGACGAGCAAGTTGTTGACGCCGTCTTTGACGGGTTCTCTTTGATACTGCTGGAGCGCCTTCATTAGCCATCTTCTTGGCGGAGGAGATGCCCAGATCTGCGATCTCGACCACGTTGGGCGACGCGGAGACGCCACGTGGTGCGAGTGCAGCGATGGCAAGGGGTTCTTGGGTCTTTGAGCTAAGGGTCCCGCGAACGACTCTGGAGGAGGAGGATTTCCTGCGCCTGCTTGGAGAGGCGGATCTGGAGGAGGAGGAAGAGAGGTACTCTTCAAACTTTTGCTGATCGAACTCGTATTCGATCTCTTCATTCACCAGGATCTTAAATGCCGGTTGCGTCACCCCGATCTCGGTATCGATGCTGTTGGCTCCCACTGTGGTCGCCAGCTTGTTTTCGGGGAAAGTTGCTGTTTTCATTGCTTTTGAATCTGTTACAACTTCAAGCGTTACAACAAGAATCGATAAAAAGTCGGTCTTTTTT
>NC_033797.1:4058043-4058769 GCF_001876935.1 Asparagus officinalis
TGAAGCGCACGACCACTCTTCACTGCAGCAGGGCTTCGCCAACTCTCCAAAAATCCAGATCCTCCAAAAGTGAGGCCTAAGGTTCCTATTTATAGGCATAAAGGCACACATAGGGCGTTGGGACACCCCTGGGGTGTCTAGGCAAAGCCGAGACACCCCTGGGGTGTCTCGGTTTGGCCGAGACACCCCTGGGGTGTCTAGGCTTTTCCTAGACACCCCCGGGGTATTTCGACTTGCCGAGACTCCGTTTAGGTGTATTTCGTTGTCTTCCCTGTAGATTCTTCGTCCGAACTCGGATTTGAGTGATTCCGGGTGCGTTGGATGCTTGACGAAGAGTTCGATCCGCTCTGGTTGTTGGATTATCTGTAGAGTGGTCAAGGCACGAAGGGCGTTGTCCTTTTTGTGAACACTGTCGGGTCTCCGATTGGTCCGGATCTTCGTTGTTCCGAAATCCTGTCTGCTCACGTGGCTCGTCGATTCACTTCAGTCGTTCGTCGACGTCGGTTAGACTCATGTGGATCGGATAGTGACGTTCATCGTCGCTCTTTAACACTGAACCGTTCGTGGAGACCTATAGGCAATTTTCGATGCCTACACTGTTCAAGGTGGATCTGAGACTCATGTGGATCGGATAGTGACGTTCATCGTCGCTCTTTAACACTGAACCGTTCGTGGAGACCTATAGGCAATTTTCGATGCCTACACTGTTCAAGGTGGATCTGATCC
>NC_033797.1:4059942-4072179 GCF_001876935.1 Asparagus officinalis
CACTCTTCACTGCAGCAGGGCTTCGCCAACTCTCCAAAAATCCAGATCCTCCAAAAGTGAGGCCTAAGGTTCCTATTTATAGGCATAAAGGCACACATAGGGCGTTGGGACACCCCTGGGGTGTCTAGGCAAAGCCGAGACACCCCTGGGGTGTCTCGGTAAGGCCGAGACACCCTTGGGGTGTCTAGGCTTTTCCTAGACACCCCCGGGGTATTTCGACTTGCCGAGACTCCGTTTAGGTGTATTTCGTTGTCTTCCCTGTAGATTCTTCGTCCGAACTCGGATTTGAGTGATTCCGGGTGCGTTGGATGCTTGACGAAGAGTTCGATCCGCTCTGGTTGTTGGATTATCTGTAGAGTGGTCAAGGCACGAAGGGCGTTGTCCTTTTTGTGAACACTGTCGGGTCTCCGATTGGTCCGGATCTTCGTTGTTCCGAAATCCTGTCTGCTCACGTAGCTCGTCGATTCACTTCAGTCGTTCGTCGACGTCGGTTAGACTCATGTGGATCGGATAGTGACGTTCATCGTCGCTCTTTAACACTGAACCGTTCGTGGAGACCTATAGGCAATTTTCGATGCCTACACTGTTCAAGGTGGATCTGACGGTTTGTGGAGAAAATGGTGGCTGCTCAAGGTGGAGGAGAGCAGGAGTAAGTTCGTCGGGACTGTTCGAAGTGAGGGGTGATTGGCGGAGCTGCTCGAAGTGGAAGGGAGCAGGGGAGGAGGCGACGACGGAGACTGCTGGAGGAGGAGAAGAGCTAGGGGAGGGTGGCGGTTGTTTGTGGAAGAGGAGCCAGGGGAGTCGACCTAGGGTTTCACACCCGAGACTTCACACCAATAATGAGTTAACAAAAAATTTCATTGATTCAAATCTCCTTCTTAAAAATCTGATTACAGCAGTCTTTTAAAGAAAAAATTACAGATTCTGAAATCCCTCAAATCACTCAAATTGCAACTAACTCTACTACCAAATTTGACCCAAAATTCAAAATTCAAAATTAAAATCCTACCAAAATAGAAAATCCATCAAATCTCTTACAATTAAAACTAAATTAAGATCTGGTCGAACTTGCCAAATCTTCCTTATTCAAAACTAAAATAAAAGAAAGTCAAATAACAAATATGGAAAATTGACATTATTGTCCTCATCAAGTCCACTTGATTATGCTGTGGCAACTGGTTCTATGTATAGGCATTCATTTGGAATTGTTTGGGATAGATTAGAGAGTGCAGGCACCTAGACGGTCAGATATTAAAGACATTGCTTTTGACCATTGAGTTATGGTCCTTAAATACTGACATTTGACAATATTTTACTCCTATCTCAGATGAAGACAAATTCTTATGAAGTCTTGTATGTCTTTTCTTGAGTCTTAGTAACTAATTTGTGAAGTTTGATAATCATAAAGTAAGATGGTAATGGCCACTAGGATAAATCATATTTTCCTTAGTCTGGATCTCCCCTATGCCTATGATCTTCCCTTTGATCTGATTCTCTTCCAGCCAGAAATAATCAGTTTTCTTTAATATTAGCATCGCCATCAAGAGGGAGCTTGTCCACATGGGCCAGACACCGCTTTTTCATTTCTTTATTTGATGTTGACAGGCTTTAGCTAACATCTCCTTTGCCTCCAAATCTTACCTTTATAAAGTTATATTATATTATTTTCTTATCTACATCAACACTTAACCGAAGAGAAAACTATTCGATCTTTACAAAACAATATTTTATTTAATCTCTCTCTCACCAGAATATCACGTTCATCCCTTAAACACATTTTTTATTTCCTACCTTTCTTTACCATAGTTTTTACTTACTTTATCTACCATTGCAGCTATAAAAGAGAGAGATCATTGTGCTTATCTCTTTTTTATTAGCTATAACTTCTTGTCCTTACAAATTATATCTTATTCCTAGCTAGCAAATCCATCTCTAACGGGATTGATTGTATTCGTTAGATGATTAAAGATCTGTTGCCTATTTATACCTCTCTCTTGGATCATTTATTTCAGTCCAACCACCTATCAAATAATAGAGTTATTACAATATTCTAAACCTTCATTATCTTTATCAAAGCAATCCTCTTTGATCGTAATCCGAATTAGTGCCACCAATCAATTGCTTACTTTAAGCTTACAAGCTGTTAAAGCATCAGCTTGTGATCAAGAGTGCTTACTATTGTATTGAGCTGTAATTGTGTTATCAATCAAAGAGATGTATTATGAAACAACTTTATTCTGCAATTTAAAGTTGTGACCTCTTCTAGTATTGTAAAGAGTGGTCAAATCTTGCCCACTTGGGGTTGTCAAGTAAGCCAAAAGAGGTGATGTAATCTGTAAAGAGCTTCTGGTGGAAGTTTCCTATAGTAGATTTGGAAAATCCTAGTTGAGGTGCCACGTCAGTGAACGTAGCCCAATTGAAGGGTGAACGTAGCCCAATTGAAGGGTGAACAGCCTTAGAAACCTTGAGTATTTGCCTTGTGCAGATTATCTTCTCCGTAATTTGATTGAAGAGCACCCTAGAACTTCACTTCAATCTTTCCAGATCAATCTCATAGAAGATCTTTTGGATATTCCCAGATATATTTCCTGGAACTTTCCCTCTTCTCTCAATAGATAGTCCCTTTTACATTACATGGACATTCCACAAATCTTTGTAATCATCTTTCCACCTATCTTTGAAAAGAATTATCCTTCAAGCTAAACTCGTCCATACTCCTTCAGGGAAAAATCTCAAAAAATATCCTCACTATCTCAGTAATCCCATTTACACCCCAAAAAAAAGTTTTTAATGGTCATATGACTCATATCTGAACTAACCCTATTATAATCTGGAATAGACTGGTAGACTCATATACAAATCTAAGATCGGTATTAGTGGATCAGGTTCTGCTTGATCTACCATATTGAATCAGGATTGTCAAGTATTATTTAGCTTCATGATAGAAGTCTTGGTGCTACATAACAGAGAGCAATTCAATTTCATGAGAGTTGTGCTTGATGCATAACCTTTTAATATCAATCTCCACTTGGGATAAAAGAGACGAATTGAATCAGGTAACAAACAACAGCTAAAAACTTAATTTGAACTCTATATAAGAAATTGTTACCATTGGGTTTTCCCCGCCGAACTAAAATTGCGTCCCTTAGCAGACATGAAAGGACAAAAAGGATTCATGCATCATATCTAAAGATTTGAAAAATCTCAGCGTCTCTTATTTTCACCAAAGATTTTAGCAATCACACCACGTAAAAGAAAACCTTTATAGGGTGTGGATACAAGGATTATAGATTTGTTGCACACTTAAATAAAGCTGAGAATCCATAACCAATTAAATTCAACTTTTCTACTTTCTCATATTGAGAAGTGGAAAAAAAACATATCATAGAAACTGGTTACCTACCATCAAATGATGAGAAAAAATTCTACTTATTAACAGCGAAATTTCTCACTGTAGAAGGGAAACATAATTGAAACATGATGAAAGGAAATAAAACGTGTGTTATTACTTGTGAAATGTGCAAACTTTATCTTCAAGTATCACAAAACTCACCGAGCACTTCTTTTTCTCTTCTTTTGTAGGCCACAGGTTCCATTTTCAGTAACAAAAGGTGGAGTAGCGAACAAATACTAGGAAAATGAATATATGGTTGCCTACATTGTGCGCAATGAGATGATCGCAAACCATGCATGCCTTTATGCACACACCAAAAGCAAGAAACATGGCCACATGCTGCAATAGAAGTAAGACATTAAGGAAATACCAGTAACGTGATTGTAAATGTGAAATTCAGTAATCATCCTTACCCAGAACAACTGGCTTGTAAAGAAGATCCCTACAACACAAGAGAACAAAAGTCACAATAGGAGCAAACATACATACATATAAGGCTCAACAAACTCATATAAGAACTAAATTGAAGGGGGGATCTATATAGCAACCAAATAATGAAAATCACACCGGGGGGGCCTATATAGCAACCAAATTATGAAAATCACACCTATTTGACTCGCAAAAAATGTA
This sequence comes from Asparagus officinalis, assembly GCF_001876935.1. Taxonomy (NCBI): domain Eukaryota; kingdom Viridiplantae; phylum Streptophyta; class Magnoliopsida; order Asparagales; family Asparagaceae; genus Asparagus; species Asparagus officinalis. Next base: position 4,063,967 of record NC_033797.1, read on the forward strand.
TATAAATGGAGAACTCTGACAAACATATGAAAAATCATGAACATGCTTCACAATCCAACAATGCACCTAAGCGTTTTTTTTAAATCTCTAGATGAATATTTGAGGTTAGCATGAATATTTGGACGAATAGATTTGAAAAAAGTAGGTCATTTTATCTCTCATACAACTAAAAAACAATAACATCAAAGCCTTTATCTCAAATGTTTGGGGTCGGCTACATGAATCCTATTCTTCCATTTCATTCTATTATGTGACATCTCTTTCGTTAAGTTAAACATGATCATATCCTTCTTGATTACTTCCAACCATATTTTTTAGGTCTACCTCTAAATCTCCTGGCCCCATTAACTGTAATGCTATCATTTTTCCTAACCAGTGCACTAAGAGGTCTCCGTTGTACATGACCAAACCATCTTAGTCGATTCCCTCTCATTTTATCCTCATATAAAACAACTTTCTAATTTACTACAGATGCGTTCATTTCTTATCTTATCTTTTAGTGTATATCCACATGACCATCACAACATTCTCTACACTCATCTTTTGCACATGTTATTTTTTAATTGCTCAACACTCTGATCCATAAAGCATTATTGGTATCCCATAAAAATTTTCTTTTAGTTTCATTGGTATTCTACGATCACATAAGACTCTCGAAGCACTCATCCATTTTAACCATCCTATTTGCTTCAATGAACAACATCATCATGAATCTCACTATCATACTGAATGATTGATCCTAAATAACGAATGATTACTTTTAGATATTTCTTGACTATCGATATGCATTATAGGCTCTTTCCTTTCCATTAAGTTTAACATTATCATATCCTTCTTGATCGTTCTATCTCCCATATGCACTGTTAATCATGATAAAAAAAAGGAATATATGAGTATAACAGACAGAATTCATCTTTAAGAAATTTGATCCATGACAGTAACTTATGGTGTTGACTATTAACAACAATGGATGAGTATGTTAATTTTTCCTTTTCTTTCTTCCCTTATTGCTATCCTTATTTTATTCTTTGCTGAGGTCCAAATACACATATTTGCTTGCTAAGGCCCAAAACGAGTGCCAAAATGATTGTTGGCATAAACAATTAACTTGGCCGCTTTTTATAACATCGAAAGAAGTTAATTCTTATGTAAGTGATCAAGATTAAATAAACAATCCGTCCTAGGTGGACAGGTCTTGACGATAGTAAGTTGTAAGCCTAGAATTTGATTTAGATCAACCTTACATTTTGACTCTCAAACACACTGAATACAGTACATTTCTCAAAACCCGGAAAAATAGTGAATTAATACATGCTGTGCTCAAATTAATGCAGGCCCTTGCATTAAAACTATTTGAAATCCCAGTGTAGCCATTAAGACTTATCCCACCGTTTCGCTAAAAGAAGAGAAACATTAGAATTAAGATTCCACAATCTAATAATATTAAAAAAATCGTAAGACTCCTCGATTCTCACAAGTTAAATGCCATGATATTTCAAATCTTTAAATACTACATATATGAATTTCAGAATCATCTTTATCCACAAAGAAGTGCATCTAATGAGCTTAGGGAAAAAGAACCTAATAAGATTAGCTCAAGAACTTGCACATTTCGACCAGCAAAGAAAATTGAAACATATAAATTTGAACAGCACCCTCTAACATCTAAAACTAAGAAAAAATTGATCACAAAACTTGCAATTACGAGCTAGAATCAGGAACAGCAGGTTAAATACTAAATGGATGTTGTTCATTCAGGTTAATTTGGCAGAATTCAACGGACAAAACCTGCCACTGTCAAAAATTTTAAGGGACTCTCACAGGAAACCCTGCAGACATTGCTATCTCAAATCTGCATACACAAACAGTTATAACTTTCTAGGATAGAAAATATACTCAGGAAATTAACGTATTTGACCTAAAGAGAGAAAGGGACAAACTCTAATCCCAAACATCACAAATTCATGTAATCAAGAACAACAAGCTAAAACCCTGAATTTCTGCGATTCATTCAGGTAAAGAATTTACCAATTTGAGGGGTTTCGACTTTTGAGAAAAATCTACCTCCAATCTACAGCTATTACCGCTATTACTTTCTAGAATCATCCATTCGCATCTATAAACAGCAGCTGCATACCCGGTCATGTTATCTATAAACTTACTTTCTCAGGTTCTTTCAGTTATTCTGGATCTGCCTCCCCCTCACACACACACTGAAACAAGCAGAGCTTAAATAAGCTTACGACTTTGGACTCTGTAGCCCTCACTGTATGGTCAAGGTTAGATGATCACAATTTGGGAAATTAACATATTTGGCGTAAAAAGAAAAGGGCAAACTTTTGATTCCAAGCATTACAAGTTAAATAAGGGATCAGCTACAACAAGCTAAAACCTGATACTTCAATGATTAATTCAGGACAAAAACTTGCAATTACAAGCTAGAATCAGCAATAACAGTTTGAACGCTAGTGCAGCTGTCGTTTCTTCAGGCCAACTTGGGTGAATTCAACAGACAAAAGGCCGCAACTATCCAAACGTTACGAACTCAAGTAGAAACTCCTTTTCTCACAGAACTTGCAGTTAGAATCAGTAATAACAGGCAAATTTTGCCGATTTCAACGGCAAAAGGTGCCATATCAAAAGTTTAAGGGGTTCCACGGGACAAATTCTTATAGTTATGGCTATCTCGAATCTGCATACACTACAGTATTGAACTTTCATGAACAATTTATATCGCATCTAATAAACTTTATCTCAAGAAACTAGCATATTTGACCTAAAAGGAAATTTTAAGCAATAACGAGCTAAATCTATTAATAATTGAGGGGATTCTGAGATAAAAAATAAAATAAAAAACTTACAGGCAGACGCAGCACTCGAAGGAGGAGGTGTAGTCTTTCTCTAGGTTTTCTTCTCCGATCTTCGTCGGATCGGACGAGTTCGTAGCGGTTTCGGTGCCCGACATTATTCCGCTTAGGGAGAGGGGGTAAAAAGGAATAAAAGGGAGAAAAAAAGGTTTTTTTTTTTTTTTTTTTGGGAGAAGAACGAGAATTGGAGCTAGGGATTTATTTGCCGACTGGGGCCAAGGAATCAAGAGACGTCTTTGTATCTGGATTTTTATGTAGATTTTGCGGAGGACAAATTTTCAAATTCCACCTATTTAGAAATTTAATTGTAAAAATCGATTTAGAAACTTAATTGTAAAAATCGATCTGTTCTCAACTTAATTACTAAATTCGATCCTAGTTTCAGCTAGTTTGCTGAAACTAGGTCGAATTTGAAGAAAAACATTACGAGATTTCACGGGACTTCAGAGATTTCACGGGACTTGAAGTCCCGTGAAGTTTAAGCACCCCGTGAACAATAAGCATTTGTTAATCGATATGGTAAACTTTTCCCAAACTTCACGAATTTGAAGTTCCGTGAAGTCTCAGTCCGAATTTCAGGTTCGATCAATCTCTTTATCGAACTCTGCTACTCCTTTCGTTTGATACTATTAGGGTTTCTTTGGGTTCGTAAATAATGAGGACGAGAAACCTCACTACACCCAAATCTAGTCCCACGAAGAGAACGCCAACACAAAAGAAAACAGCCACCGCCTCGGCCGACGAAAAAACACCAGAAACCGTAACCAAATCAACACCCAAAGTCACAAGGGCGACCAAGGGTAAGCAATCCGCTTCAAAGGCCACCTCGACTCCCCTAGTTGTCGCCACTCTAGATCCCAAACCTGAAGGTAGAAAAAATTTTCTTAAAAACCACAATTACAATCTTGCATGCCCCCGAGGTGTTTGAGCTTATGTGTCATCGAACCAGTTGAAGAAGTAGAGACTGTAGTCGCCACGCCGAGTTCAGCGGAGGAGAAGAAGCCCGCAAAATTTCCCGAGAAGAGGCCCGGTGCAAAGAAGTCGCCTTTGACTGCCAAAGCAACAGCAGAAACTTCACGGGACTTCAAGTCCTGTGAAGTTGCCATAGCTAAAAAAATTTTACGGGACTTCAAGTCATGTGAACTTAAATACCCCCTAATCAAGTTCCTTAGCGAGGACTTAAACTTCACGGGACTTCCCGTGAAGTTTCGTAATGTTTTTCTCCAAATTGATAATTAAGTTGGAAACCGATCAATTTTTGCAAATAAATTTCTAAATAGGTCGAATTTGAAAATTTGTCCTGCAGAGGAAATCATTGAAACTCTTTAGATTTTGCGTGATGCAGAGGCACGGGTACACTACGCAGGTAAGACATCTGATTTGATTGATGGATTCGTTTTTTTCCCCTTTTACTTTTTATTTTTTTAATTTTTGAAAAGGATACTTCGTCATGTTTCTTTTTCCCATCTTGCTATGGGTGTTATGCTCTCCCGACTATATTACTGAAACTGTGTTATTTTAAGACTACTAAGTTTTATACACGTGCGTGATTAAATATCATGATTGAATATTTTTGGCTTACTTTCTAATTAAAATTTGCTCATCAGTTCCACTTTAATAATTTGTGCTCACTTTTATCTCTAAACTTTAATATTATGATTATTTATTTTCTTTGATGACTATTTAAATGAGCCACACCCAATTTAATTTTTCATGTTGATATTTAAATTAACAGAAAATAAATATAATTTGAAGCTAATTAAAATTTTTATATTATTTTGACTGAGATAAAACTGAGTTTTACTTTAGAAAGTACAGTGCTGTAAAAGTGAAAAATGTTGAAATAGTGTTATGCAAGAAAGGAGAATATCTAAAACCAATAATACAAAATGATTGATTAAGAGTATTTTAAAACGAGATAAAAAGAGAATATGAAGTGTGTTTGTAATCATTAATAGACTTCATAAAAAATTATAAATTAATAATTAATGGTAACTCTAGCATATTTTTATATGATAAAAGCATCCACATATGCATATAAAAGTATTAAAAAGTTCATGAAACTCCATTCTAAAGATTCATAATTTTACTCGAAATAATTAAACTATTTTATAAAATATTTAGAAAATATTATTATTTTTATTCATTCTGTTTTGTTTTTTTATTGAGCTAAGATCAATTCTTCTTCACATTTATCTTTTTCCCGGATAATTCTAGAATAGTGTCTTCATCATCTATATCGATTGTAACATTAGGCTGGAGTTGTATTTTTGTACTGTTATCTTTTATGGGCTCGTTAATCTTTTATCTTCTCATTTAACTTTATAAAGAAGCTAAATGTATTTCCTATGTTCAACAAAAACTTCTTGAAATGCAGACTTTAACTTTTTTCTATTTTAATAAGAATAAATATTAATTTCAAATATATAAAATTCTTTGTATTCCTAATTTATATTACTTAAATAAGATTAGGAGCTACCTCTTTTTTCTCTACAATAATTTTTCTGATGTGTATCCAATAAGAGTTTAAACTATCCTATTATTTTTCACAAAGATCTAAACTAAATATCTATATTTTTTATTGCCAATCTACCTTAGATTATAATATTAATATGTAATTTCTTTAATATTTCAAGAAGAAAGGATGAATTTTATGAACACATACTAATTTTTCTTATATCTTCCATGGAGAATTCTTCTTTAATTGAGATAAAGTTATTAAATTATTCTTCAATGTAACTCGGTCGGTTTTTCTTTAATAGATATATCTTATTTTAATGCTAATTCAAGTGATTCATGGACGTTTTCTAAATTTTAGATTTATTTCCGTCACTTTCCCAATTGCAATAGAAATAACTTGATTCTTTTGAAGAATATCTCTAAACATTCTGATAATTTCTTTATATATAATTCATTATATTCTTTTATCCTATAAATATTATTATCATCATAGATTAATATTTCTAAATTATAATCAATGAATGTTAAGCTATTATATTATAGTCTTTTATCATTTTTATGGATTTAAACAACTATCAATTAATGTTACTAATGTATTTTGTTACTCCAACTTATTAGTAAAATTATATGCAGTTACTTTAATTTATATAGCGATGATAATTTTTAAATTATAATATTTTTCAAATTTTATTCCTTCACAGGATGTTTTTAATCAATTCTTATTACTTTTGTTTATCCGTATCAACTTAGACTATTTTTAGATGCTGAAAAAGGATAATAAACCCTAAATTAGAATATATATATATATATATTGCCAAGTTTTAAAATTTTAGCCCTTTTGTGATTTTAAACTTTGAGGGTGTAATTTGTAATTTTTAAAACTTTGGGAGTATTTTAAAAAAATTACTTTTAAGTTTGGTAATTGTAACTTCTATATTTCATGTGTTGGTGATAATTTTTAAATGTCAAGATATTACTTACAACTCTAAGATTTTGAGGATGTTTTTTGCAATTATTAAAACTATAAGTTAGTTTTTAAAAAATTCAAATTTCAATGGTCTACCAATAGTTTCTAGTTTGTATGTGCACTAGTTATAATTTTTAAAATTTTAGAGTTTTTTATGATTTTTAAATTTTGAAGGAGTGTTCTTACAATTTTTGTAACTTTGAGGTTAATTTTGGTTAATTATAAATTTTTAGGTGCCTAAGGATAATCTCTTGAATTCATCTTTTGTTGTTTGTGAATTTTAAAATTTTAGAATTTTAGGGTGCTTTTTTATAATTTGAACATTTGATGGCGTTTTATAATTTTTGAAACATTGAGCGTGTTAATTAAAAATTTTAAATTCTTCGGAGGCGGCTGTTAATTTCTTGATTTCATGTTTGTTATTTTAGGTATTGAAATATCAGAAACTTTTAGGTGCATTATGGTAATCCCTTGAATTTATCTATGTTGTTTGTAAGCTTTAAAATTTTAGAATTTCATGGTGCTTGTTTGTAATTTAAAATTTTGAGGGTATTTCTATAATTTTTGAGACATTGAGGGGTTAACTACAAATTTTAAATTCTTTGAAAACTACTGATAATTTTTTGATTTCATGTTTTCTGCTTTAAGTTTTGAGACGTCGAGATGGTTTTTATAATTTTAAACTTTTCAGGTATTTTGTGCAATTTTGATAATTTTTAAGTTTTTTGCAATACTTCATGTATTATAATATATTAGCTACGTATAATTTCTTTATCTTAACAAACTAATACCATAAAGATGTTTTATAATTTTTTGTTAATATTGTTTTTTAAAATTGTTAAACTATATATAATTCACGTAGGATTAGGATAGGATATAGTTATGATTAGAAAAGATTAACATATAAATAAAATATTTAAAATAATAAAGGGTATTGTTAACTATAGAAAGATTTTTCTGAACTCATGCTTTTTAAAGGGAGTATGATTTTAATGCAATCAAATGTTTAATTTTGTACCGACTATCATTCAGACTAATTTAACATAGTTCAAAATAGTCGGGTAGAAAAATATAGTGGAAACAAATGATGCAGAAACAAATCTAGTTAAGACAAGTCACGAAAGCAAAGGACACAGGGTAACATAGCAGAATATAAATCGATGGAAGTAAAATGTTATTTTCAAAAACATTAATGCTTTATTTGGGAGTTTAGTAAGGGAATGAACAGAAAGTTAAATAATGAAAATGAAAGATAGGGAATGAGAGTAAAAAGATAAAATGTTATTTGGGAGTTTAGTAAGGGGAACGAAAGTTGTTGTGCTCTAATACCAATTGTTGTTGAAAACCGTGTCGAGGAACCAAACCAAACGCCGATCAAAGAGGGCCAAAACCAACCAAAATCAATGCACAAACAAAACACTAATTTTAACGTGGTTCGGCAAGTTGCCTACGTCCACGGGGCAAGGGGATGGGGTTTTCACTAATAGAGAAAGAGTACAAACTGAGATTACAAATCACTCGAAGGAACAAACTAATCTCACCAACAAAACTTTTAATCTTTCCAAATAAAACCCTAATCAAAAGCTCAAAAAAAATACCTCTTTTTATGCTCCAAATATCCCCCAATCAATGCTTAATAAAAACTCAATCAAAGCCTAAACAAAGCCAAAGAAACCCTAAAAACGTGTCTCTATTTATAACAAAGCACAATCCCAAACTGATTGGGATTCTAAAAACGAGTCTGTCACACTCTGGTGTGGCACACACCACACCCATGGCTAGGGGTGAGCACGGTTCGGTCCAAACCGAAAAAACCGACCGAACCGACCGAAAATCAATGGTTCGGTTCGGTTTTAACACTCAGCCGGTTCGGGTCGGGTTGAAAAATTTTCAACCCGAACTGCCCGAACCGACCGCCT
>NC_033797.1:4072189-4097014 GCF_001876935.1 Asparagus officinalis
GTCACCGCTGTGATCCAGCCGCCGCCGCCGCTCTAGAGTCCAGCCCTACCGCCCTCCGTCTCCGTCACCGCTGCGATCCAGCCGCCGCCGCTCCAGCCGCCGTGGCTCCAGCCCTACCCCTACTTCCCTCCGTCTCTGTCAGGACCGTCACCGCCCTCCGTCTACTTCTACGGTTAGGATTTCTCCGTCTTCGGTTTTGCTTCCATGATTCCATCCGTCTTAATTTCGTTTATCTGTAGTAATTTTATCTATAGTTTTCTATTTTCTTCATGTTTAATCTTCTGTGTGACTGTGTGAGACAAATAGATTTCTATTTTCTTCATTTTGAGTACTAAACCAGTCTAACCAGAGTCCCAGACACCATTTTTCTAATTACCCGCTCTCTATCTGCGTGCGTGAAAGATGATGCCGTTATTTGCTTTTGAATTAATCTCTTTTTAGTTCTATATGTTTGACAACGATTTATAAATTCGTATAATTCTCATTTTTGCAGATTTTTCACTTGTTGACTTGAAGGGAGACACACTTAATATTCCAGTGGATTGCTCAGCGCAGGTAAGGATCAGATTGCTTGTTCTATTTTTGATGATAGTTAGCGTATGTGTGAGCATTGCCTCAATTTTCTATGTCAAGCTATCCTCTACAGTGATTAGCATTGCCTTGCTCATCCTTACAATACCTTTGATGTATAATTTAAGTTTTTTGTTTCTTCAAGTTGAATTTTAGATATGATTCCTGTAAATGTAATACATATTTGAAGAGTTTTCATGAAGAATTATTGACTTGGCAATGGCATGCAGGATTCAGTAGTTTAGGATCATTAGGATTATGTTGCATGCTGATGCATAAGATGTTCAGTTGACTTATAGTTATAGTGCATGTACGGTGCTTTGCTTCTAATGCATATAGAAAAATCTACCAAGTCTCTCAAATGATTGCTATCTAGAATAAGTTTGTTTTGTATTTTTAAACTCTTAGCTTGGTATTTGATTCAATGAAAGCATATTTTGGTGTTTTTAGAATGAATAGTTGTTGTTTGTCTGTATCTCGTGTCAGGTTCTTGAGTTTGATCAAAATCTATAGAGGAACGACCGGTTCAGTCGTGTCCAGCAATTAATTCATTACTAGTTGAGAAACCTTTAAATTATCTATATAATCCTTGCTAATAATACAACTGTTCATCTGATTATGTTCATCTGATTATGTTCTGTCAGTTCGATACTCATTTAGATCAGTTAATGAACATTGTTGAAAAGTCCACATGTTGAGCCTTTCATCTTTTGCTTTCTCTTTTCGTAACATGGTTTCTTTCATTGGATATTGACATCCTAACTGCAGCCTTCCTAGTTCCTCCAACTTGCAGTGTTGGATGGATTAGGACTTAGCTAAACATATGCATCATGCAACTATTCCTTGACTTTGTTATTTGCAATGATTTTCATACTGTTCTTACTTCTTACAGAAGCCACTCATCACTCATTATTGTCTTCATGGCCGACGCCGAACCATCTCCTCAGGATCCATCTCCAGCTTTGAGGACACCCGCACCTGTAGTAGAGGTACAAACTGAATTACGCTAAAAAGTTATGCATATTAGAGTGCTAAACTGGTTAAAATCCTAATTTAGTTGAATTGTTGAAATGATCTGCAGGCTTCTCAAGAGGAGAATCCTAATGCAAATTCAAGTCAAGTTGATTCTAATCAATCTACACAAGGCTCTCAAATTTTGACTAAAAGGAAAGCAGTAAAAGCAAGATCGGAGGTTTGGGATCATTTTACTAAGTTTAAAGATAAAAATGGTGATCCAAAAGCAAAATGCAATTATTGTGAAAAAGTTTATTTTGCACATTGTAAAAAAAATGGTACTACAGCACTACACAATCACATGGAGTCTTGCAAAAAGCACCCACATAATGTCGATACTCGACAGAAACTATTAAATTTACAGCCGAATCTTGATTCACAAAGTGGAGCTAGTACGAAAATGGGAACCCTTGGTAGTTGGAGTTATGATGAAGGAGCCGTAAGAAAAGCCCTCAGTTATTTCATCATTTTAGATGAGCTTCCATTCAAGTTAGTAGAGGGTTTAGGATTTAAAAATTTCATGTCCATTGCTTGCCCTAGATTTCATATTCCATCTCGTTGGACAATCCAAAGAGATTGTTATGAGATTTACCTTGAAGAAAAAAAAAGTTTGAAGAATTTATTGAAAGCTACATGTCAGAGGGTGTGTCTAACAACCGATACTTGGACTTCCATTCAGAATTTATTGAAAGCTACATGTCAGAGGGTGTGTCTAACAACCGATACTTGGACTTCCATTCAAAATATTAATTATATGTGTTTAACGGCACACTGGATTGATAATGATTGGAAATTGAACAAAAGAATAATAAACTTTTGTCCTATTTCAAGTCATAAAGGAGATGATCTTGGGAAGGTGGTCGAGAAGTGTTTACTAGATTGGGAAATTGAGAATGTTTTCACCATCACGGTTGATAATGCTAGTTCAAATGATACCATGATTACATACTTAAAAAAGAGGTTCAACAATTGGGGAGGCACAATGTTGGGTGGGAAATATCTTCATATGAGATGTATTGCACATATTGTTAATCTTGTTGTTAGTGATGGGCTCAAAGATTTGGGGGATTCCGTTGCCCGTGTTCGTTCGGCGGTGAGATATGTGAGACAATCTCCATCTAGATTAGCTAAATTCAAAACTTGCATTGAACTAGAAAAAATTGAATTTGGTTCATCTTTATGTTTGGATGTATGCACTAGATGGAATTCCACTTTTTTGATGTTGAACATTGCTCAAAAATATGAAAAAGCTTTTGAAAGATATGGTGAAGATGATCCTTTCTTTAGATTTGAACTAAGTAATGGAAATGGAGCTCATGGAATGCCATTGGAGGATGATTGGGTTAATGTGAGAAGGTTATGCATTTTGCTTGAAAAATTTTATAAGCTAACATTACGTGTTTCCGGTTCTTCATATGTGACAAGTAATTTTTTTCTTCAAGAAATTGGTAATGTTGCTTGTGATTTGCAAAAATGGAGATTGTCTGATGATGCATCATATGCTAGAATTGCTAATAGAATGACAGATAAATATGAGAAGTATTGGGGAAGTTGGGAGAAGACGAATATGTTGATTTACATTGCGGCACTTCTTGATCCACGAAACAAAGAAGATTTTGTGACTTTTATTCTTGAGCTCACATACGGTGAGAAAGAAAGTGTTGATAAGTTAAAATTCATCAAAGATGCCGCACTTGCATTATTTAATGAGTACAAAATTAAATATGGAAATGAAATAGATGCAAGTGGGCAATCAATTGGTGCTTCATCTAATAATATTGGCAATGATGATGTTAATCAAATAACCGATGTAAGAAGTCAGTTTAAAAGGTTGAAAGCCGCAAAAGGAAGTGTTGAAGCAAAATCAGAGTTGGAAAAATTTCTAAGTGAGGATGTTGAAGCCGATCAAAGTAACTTTGATATTTTAGCTTATTGGAAAGTTAATAGTGCAAGGTTCCCAATTCTCTCTCGGATGGTTCGTGATGTATTGGCTATTCCAATCTCCACAGTTGCTTCTGAGTCTGCTTTTAGTACAGGTGGCCGAGTACTTGATCCATTTAGGAGCTCATTGACTCCGAGAATGGTACAAAGCCTAGTATGCACTTCCGATTGGCTTCGAAACTTGTTGGGTACGCCGGGTTCGAGCAAAATTTGCTTTGAAGAAGATTTGGATGCCCTTGAGAAGTTAGACATAGGTATTTACCATTTATGTTTTTATATGTTAAATGATTTAATTTTCTATTAACTTTTTATTTGTTTATCTTTCAGATTTGGGCAAGCTTTCAATTGAACCGACAATCACGGATTTGTAAGAGCTTTCATGGAAGAGCACAGATAATAATTGTTTCTATTTGGGTAAGTTGATGTTTGTTTTTAGACTAGAAATGATATGTTACCTTGAACAGCAACACAAGCTCTCATTAAGTTGCTTTTTTTTGTATATTACAGGGCCAAGATGAGGATGGCGACTGCTCATTAAAATTCAATGTATTCTGATGTTGTTTCTAGTAGTACAGTAACATTTCAAAAGAAAACTTGATGCTTTGTGTTGATTTAAACTGGATCTGTTTATTTGGATGCTATTTCAATTTCAATGAGACCTAGTAGTAGTAGCACGGATGAATGATTGGGTCATTACTTCAGTTCAGTCTTCAGTGACTTACTTCAATCCGTTGATTGAAATTTGAAACTCCAGTAATCTTCAGCATATTCTGCTCATTAAAATTCAATGTATTCTGATGCTGTTTATTCTGATGTTGTGTAAATGTGTTGATTGAAACTCCAGTAAATGCAACTTGATCTGAAATATTAAGCACTAACTTGTCTGAAACTTGATCAGTTTAGACCTTATGTTGATTGGAACTCCAGTAATTGCAATTTAGTATGCGCTTAGACTTGTGAGTGATTGAAACTTGATCTGTTTGTTATCATCTAAAATGATTCAGATTTCAGACATATGTTTGCACCTCTAAATTACATTGGTCCAAGCTGTATATACCATATACTTGATGAAGTTAGAACCGAACAAACCGAACCGAACCGCACCGAACCGACTTACAACGGTTCGGTTCGGTTTTGAATTGTAGACGGTTCGGTTCGGTTGTTCAAATTTTGGTAAAAACCGAACCGAACCGACCGATGCTCACCCCTAGACAACGAATAGCCTAAAGAATCCGAATCTGAATTGTTACCACTAGTCTTGACAACATTCACCTCTGAAGCTTATACAACTTTCCCCTTATTCTTCTCGGATCGATCTAACTTTGGGCATTCAGCTTTTCAATGTCCATCCTCTTTACAAAAGCACACTGATTCCTACGAATTCCAAGATGTGCCCCTCTAGACTGTAACCTTCTACCTTGGTTTGGACCCTTTGCTCTTGCAACCAATGCCCTCGCTACCGGCTCAATAGAAGTCTCATTGTCCTTCTTCCTAAGTTGGTAATTCACTAATGCAGCGGTGACCTCACTATATGAAAGAGACGCCTTTCCATTAATAAGAGTAAAGACAAACGTCTCATATTCCTCGTCGGGCAAGGAACTCAACAATAGCAACGCCTTGTCCTCATCTTCAACAATGACATTTATATTCGCCAAATCTGCAAGAAGCTTCGTGTATTAGTTCATGTGATCACTAATGGATGTCCCATTCTTCAATTGGAAGCGATAAAGCCTCCTCTTCAAATGCAAGCGATTTTCACGCTCTTCCGTCAAGTACTTGTTCTCTAGGACTTCCCAAATCTCTTAGTTGAGAGTATCATTCATCACATCATATTTTAGACCTTGAGTGAATAAGACCTAATCACACCACACGTTGTCCAATTCATTTTTTTCCAAACCTTCTCATCAATATCGTCCGGTTTCCCGTCCAACTCCAACGTATCTTCCAAATTCTGCGCATTGAGCGCATCCAAGACTTCGTATCGCCAAAGTCCAAAATTGTTAGTGCCATTGAACTTTTCAACATCAATCTTTATCGAGTGGATACTCAAACTTTGGACAGTCTTCACACCTGAAGAACCACCCTCAACTCCCTCTTTCTCGGCCATAATCCTCAACACACCAACAACCAGTGCGGAAACAAACGAAGAATAGATCCAAAACTAAGAAAAGAAAGAAGCTTTACCAAAAAGATCCCACCTTTCTCACCAACTGAAACCCTAGACGAGCTTCCCAAATCGATCTACTCCTCCAAATAGCCTAAGCGTAGCCCGAGCTCTGATACCAATTGTTGTGCTTTAATACCAATTGTTGTTGAAAACCGTGTCGAGGAACCAAACCAAACGCCGATCAAAGATGGTCAAAACCAACCAAAATCAATGCACAAACAAAACACCAATTTTAACGTGGTTCGACAAGTTGTCTACGTCCACAGGGCAAGGGGATGAGGTTTTCACTAATAGAGAAAGAGTACAAACTGAGATTACAAATCACTCGAAGGAACAAACTAATCTCGCCAACAAAACTCTTAATCTCTCCAAATAAAACCCTAATCAAAAGCTCAAAAAAATACCTCTTTTTGTGCTCCAAATATCTCCCAATCAATGCTTAATCAAAGCCTAAACAAAGCCAAAGAAACCCTAAAAACATGTCTCTATTTATAACAAAACACAATCCCAAACTGATTGGGATTCTAAAAACGAGTCTGCCACACCCTGGTGTGGCACACACCACACCCGTGGCAGACAGGGCAGATTCTGCCACACCAGGGTGTGCAGACACCACACCCATGACAGACAGAGCATATTCTGCCACACCCATGGCAGACACCACACCAGGGTGTGGTAGAGCCTGTTTTGCTTATTCTTCACGTTTTTCTCAATTCCTTCGCCGTTTTCACAAAAGTAAAGTTGTTTTACCTTGTTTGAGAGTTCTAATAAAGAGGAGGGAAGTGAAGTGAATATGTATGAGCCTGTTTTGCTTATTCTTCACGTGTTTCTCAATTCCTTCCTCAATTCCTTCGCTGTTTTCACAAAAGTAAAATTGTTTTACCTTGTTTAAGAGTTCTAATAAAGAGGAGGGAAGTGAAGTGAATATGTATAAGGTTACCGGCGGTGGCGACGGTGTGGTCGACCGAACGGAATGCGGCGGGCAGAACAGACGACTATCGGCTAGTCGCGGCTAGCGCGGAGGTGTTGGCGGGCCGCGGCGGCGGTTGGTCGGTGGTCAAGTCGACGAGCGACTGGGCGGCAGAACCGGCGGGTGAACGGCGTAACGGCGGGGGCGACGACGAGCGGCGGGTGCCCAAACGGGTGTGATAGATGTTGACGATCGGGTTTGTGTGGCGGCGGCGGCGGTGGTCGGTGGCCGGCCGACGGGCCGGGCGGCGGACGGGACCGGCGACTGGTGGTGCAGCGGCAGGCGGCAAGACGCGTGGTGCGGTGGAGGGGCGGGTTGAAGGGTGGCTGGCTTGACTGATTAGTCTGATGGGCGCGCGAGCGAGCGGCGCTGGGAGCGGGCGGGTTGGTGACAGCGGGCGGCGGCGACCGAATGACGGGCGAGCGATGGCGCGGGTAGCAGCTGGCCCGAGGTCGGCGGGCGGCGATGGTGGTCGAGCCAGCGCGAGCGGGGTGCGACGAGCCGGCAGCGGCGGGCAAGCAGGCTGGGCGAGTGGGGGGGGGGGGGGGGGGGGGGGGGGGGGGGGGAAAAGCTTAGTGAAAAAACAGAATCTTAAAACACCTTTTTGGTGTTTTGAGAAAAATGTTTAATTTTTAGATTTTATAAAGGGACAAGTCAAAAAAACGCCCCGGTTCCCAAACGCGTTTCTTTATTTTTGTTGGAAAAAAACAAAAACGGTAAAAATGCCACGGTTGCCAAACGCTCCCTTAGTCATTGATTTTAATGTTATAAGGGTATATTTGTCTTATCATATTGTAAAATTTTACATTAATCTCCATTCCATCCTCTACCCCCAAATTGGAGGTGAGGAAAATGGAAGGAGATTTAACCTTCCATTCCATCCTCTAACCCCTCAAATAAACTTCCAAACAAGGTGAAATTGAAATTTCAATATAACTTCCATCTATTAACCTCCATCCAAACAAGGTGTAAATCCCACTACATAATGAAAACTTGGATTGTAAATATGGGGGTATGGTGGGTTTGATTTAGTTGTCCATTTGGGTATTAACTAATCCCTCCTAAAAATAGCGTGGGTCGGATAAAAAGCAAACATAGGCTAAGAAGGTGGGTCTGAACTATTTTAAAATATCACCATCACTATTTAAAAAACAAACATGATCTTATAGATAGCTTACCAACTCGGTAACACCCTCTTGGGTGTATATCATTCTCTTGATTGCTAAAATAATTCTTTTTCATTTTTTTTGATAGTAGACGCACATATCTTTCATATTTTTATTTGGCTAAATAGCACTTATATACTGTTGATGTTAAATATCACACAGTCAAATACAGTCACGGAGTTTGCAAGGGGGCCGCTTTCTTCTTCGACTTTATGCCTGACTTCGGACTTAGGATGATTGAGCAATCTGCACACAAGGAGTTGTAAGAGGTCGGGGATAAGTTCCCCCGTGGTACCTCTGACGATCAAGTCAGTTGATGAACTTGAGCTTGAGTGGAGTAACAGAATTATATGTTCTTGTTTTTGTGTAGTGCGTGCTCTTGGGGGTTTTAGATTGCGAACCTCTAGCTATAGCGAATAACATCTGCATTTATAGGGGATGCCGAGTGCAGATTGGTCACTTCATGAGTATGCAGTAAGACGGTAGTGAGGCGGTGATGAGGAGTGAGTTGGAAAATAAGTCATCATTTGCTCCGCACGTGTTGGTTTGTGAGTGACGGGAGATCACTTCGGCAACATTGGGAGCCAGCAGCCGATAAGTCTTCGAGACTGTTGAGGACAGAGACATAATGATGAATATCAAAGATTAAACAATGTTGAGAAGTGACACCTATGCTGACGGGTTTGAGATGAGGGCAACCATTTAGCTTCGTCGAGAAGCAAGGTCTTTAGGGTCATATCTTTGAATTGTTGACTCTCGTGTCGACCGACACCGCCTTTCGCGTCGACTCAGGAGTGTCGACATGTTCGACTGGTTGGAATGTTGTCTCGTCTCAGCTAATAACCGTCTCTTGAGTCGATATAAAGATGTCGACTCATCTGGGAGGTCAGGATCTCTCATGTCGACTGTCACCGCTTCTCGCGTCAACACTGGGGTGTCAGATTGTTGTGCTGGTTGAGATGCTGACTTATCAAGTCATATATTCGTGGAACAGATATGTCTCATAACATATACCCTATGTTTCGATTGTTTTTCACTTATATCCCTAATTTGTATTTGGTAATAAAAAAGGCACTAAAGATTTTTTTATTTTGCACTTATATACCCTCACTTTTTTAGCGACGCTCAAATACTCTAAAGTTTTCAACTAGCGCTTAAATACCCTTAAGTTTTTTAAATTTATACATAAATATCCTCAGGGTTTATAAGTGCAAGTTTTAAAAAACTTTAGTGTATTTAAGTGTCAGATTTAAAAACTTTAGGATATTTAAATGCATGTTTTAATAACTTTAGGGGTATATATGTGCTACCAAACATAAGTGACAATATATAAGTGCAAGTTTAAAAAACTTTAAGAATTTTTCTTGCCATAAAATTACTGAGTGAGGGTATATAAGTGAAAAGTAGATGAAACAATAGGGTATATAAGTGCTATTAGCCCTTTTTATTTAGTCCCCAAAAGTTTCAAAATGTGCAATCAATCCACCAGATTGTTTAAGCTTTTCAAAATTGTTCTCTTAAATTCAACCAACTGCTAACTAGAGGGTTTAATTTCATAACATTGACAGAGTTGGGGGATTAACCCGAAACATGAGGATCTGGAGATAAATCTCAATGTATGGGAGACGTGGGTGCTACCATGCTAATATCCTCAAAGCCCTAATTTTGTACAAGGTTCTAATGTATATTTAAAAAACAAACTTTTTTAATTATAGAGTGCTAACATTTATTTTCGATGATAAGTTTTTAAAAATAAAAATCTCACCCAAGTACAATCGTTGAACTACTTTTATAGTTTTATATTGCTATAGCAAAAATTTTAAGGTCATTTATCATGGGTTATAAAAATTAGTACACCAATCAACATAGAAAATGGAGCGTTATATTTTTATTAGTACAAATATTCATTTTGTTTCTTATAAAAAGGATCCAAAATCTATGTGGAGTACTCATTTGTTGGTCTTCTAGACTGTACTCTCGATTAATTAGTTGATAATCACAAAATATAATTGAGTAGTAAATCCCACAACTTTTTACGACGTTCCGTACTTTAAAAGAAGAAAAAATGTTTATAATGTCATGTGGTTCCAACTCCACGTTTGCTATATCCACTTCCAAACAGTAATTTTTAGAGTTGGATTGTCGAAAATGCCCTTTTGATTTTCTAATAAATTTTATTATTATCCTTCATTATAATCTAACACTTCAAACATTTCAAACACTTAAACAAATTTTATTAACGATTTTAAAAATTCAAATTATATTAAAATTAAACCAACATTTATATATGTTCTCAAAAAAATTTAATTTTTTTTAATAACACTTCAAACATTTTTAACAAATAAAAATCATTAATAGTTTTCATAAAAAATCAATTAACGATATAGTTCCAAATCCTACAATTAAAATGCACAATTAAAATGGAATTAGTTAATAAAACAAAACAAAAAAAATTATAACCCACCGGACACGGTGTCCGATGGCCGACAGGCGCGTCAGACTATGTGTCCGGTGGGCAACAAAAAAAAAGTGTCCGGTGGGACACAAAAAATGACAGAAAAATTAATTACCCACCGGATTGGCTGTCCGGTGGGATTGGCTGTCCGGTGGGAGAAGGGCAATTTAGTCCTCACACACCCCCAAAGTTACTGTTTGGGAGTGTGAATAGTTGGACCCTTCCAACTCATGCTGCTTGAATATTTTTAAATTAAATATATTATCAACTGAGGTTTAATTTATCTTATTTTGCTGCAAATTTTGAAAGTTGCAACATCACTTAACCCAACATAAATGCTTGAATATCACTTAACCAAAAACACCCTCGAAAAAACTCTCATCCACGTTAAGTAACCATGGAAAAAACACCAAGACTGATTTCTTCGATTTCGCTGTATTTATGAATAATAATAATGTTGGACCCAGAAGCTCTTCGGTCGGGTTATCAATGTATTTACCATATTTTTCATTTTTAATGGTGCTCCTATTTTGTTATATCAAAGCGAGATGCCGTGATTAAAGTTAATTTGTACAATGTTAAGGATTTTGATTGCCTCAACTAGGTTTCATCATCATGTATTAAATATCTCATCTAATAAGTAAATTGAAACCAAATGCACGCCGGCGCGGGGCGGGGCCGGCGGGGCACCACCTTAAGTTAAATTTAACGAAGATTATAATACATATATATTTTTTTTCAAGCTACGCCTAAGCAGGAATATAGATAGGTACAGAGCTATTGGAAAATAATTTCGTTGTTATAACACAACAGTAGAAGCAAGAATTTCTATGAAAAATGAAAAGGTTACCACTATAATTGGCTTATCTTCACTTTGTTTGATTTAATCTAATAAATCTATTTGTGGGCACATATGATTAATCAATGTGTATTGCTATCTTTCAGGATAACCCACTAAAGTGATCAATTAAGTTGGGTTAATTTGGTATTTAAATAAGTCATGGGGTTATATGTGCAGATACCAGGTTGTAATTGTGATTTATTGAGGGGCTAAATTACAAAAGTACAACATCTATAAATAAGGGGTTATGGTCCCTAATCTAGGGTTACTACATTCTCTAATTCTCTTCACCCCCATCTAAGAGAGAAATTCGGTTTTAGAGAAACCCTAAGGTTAGAAGATCCAAAACCCAAAATCAAGATCAAGCAATGGATTCAGGTATAAGCTCCCGCTTTTTTTTAGATCCTTGTTAATCTCTTTGAATTAATCATGGCTATATGGTTTTAGATCTCAAGTTTATGATGTAGATCTAACAAGTGGTATCAGAGCCAGGTTGATTAATTCTTAGGGATTTAAGTTTTATTGGGTTTTTTTGATCTTAAATCTCTTGTTAAAGATTCAATTTTTTGTTCTCGGATGAACAGTAATGTTCGGTGAACAGTTGCGAAATTTTTTTTTCGGATGAACAGTAACTGAAAAAATCGCCGGTGAACAGTAACTTTTTGGAATTTTCTTTGATTTTTTCTTCAATTTTTTCCAATTCTAGATCTGTTTTGAAAATAAAAATCAAAGATTTTTGGGTTTGACGACGGCGGTTTCAGTTTGAAACCCTAAGGGTTCATGGCGAAAATTGAGGAGGTGGTTACCTCAAACGAACGTTAATCTCTTTGAATTAATCATGGCTATATGGTTTTAGATCTCAAGTTTATGATGTAGATCTAACACACTTTGGTATCCCAGTTCAGCTCTTTTTTACTTTAATGTCCCAACATATTTTTTTAACACTTTGATACCTCAAGCTTTGAATCAAACTTTACTTTCATACCCCAATTATTACTGTTAACGTTCTGACACTATAGAGTTTCCATCCATTTCATTATGGTATCTCAATCCAAATGCCGTTAGATTTTCTGTTAAACTTGTATCACACACTTTGCATGTGGTAGATATAAATTCATTTGTATCCAATTGCTAGGCAACGACTATCGATTCAACATAAAATCTAACAATAATTTAAACATGGGTATCAAAGTAAAATAAGAATGAAACTTTGAGACATCAATTTGCTAAAATAATACTTTTCGGAAATGAGATTGAAATTCATATTCTCTATTCCTCTTCATATTAACTTACATCTCTTCGCTGCCCCTTTCTCCCTAATAAGCAAATCAATAAAGTTTATGAAACTAGCCACTAAATATTCATATTCTTCAAGTTTATTCAATTTTGGACTGAAGAAGAAAAAACTAAAATTTGTTATTGTAAGATAAATTCTTATGATGAGTATAAACAAAGTCCAAAAGATTAATGAAGAACATCCACAAATCATTGAACCCAAATAAAAAATAAAAATAAAATCATCAATAAATTGTAAACTCAAGCAACATTTTAAAAATTCAAACACATCAAATCCCTTAAGTGAACAAAACACATTAAATTTAAAAAATCCACCTAAATATCCAATACCAGAGGGAGATTACATAATAAAAGATCTAAATCCAAGCCTAATTTTGCAAATTTAGTAAAAAAAAAAAACTCCAAAAATTTAGCTTTAAGCTTGATTTAGGGCAAAATCAACTTTGAGTTCTAGGGCTTGGTAAATTTAGGGAAAACTTAGAAAAGTGGGTAAAATGGATTTTAACTATTGAGGGTTTAATTTAAGAGAGGGGTAATTTAGTCTTTCCGTCAGAATAGTCAAACTATGTTAATGGATTTTAACGACATAAACTTTACGGTATTTGTTTAGGGCGCGTTTGGGTGAAGGTTTTGGCCTCGGGTCTTGAGCAGAAAGCCTGCCAAAACGTCAGTTTTGACAGGGTTTCTGCCCAAAACGTCTTTTGGAAGGCTTTCTGCCCCAAAACGCCTTTAAAAGAGGCGTTTTGGGCGGAAAGCCTGCCACGTTTTGGCAGGATTTCTGCTGGCAAAAAACTTATTTTTTTTTCAACCAAACGGGCCCTTACAGCAAAACACAACTTATGATATTTAATTACAACAAATGAGAAATTATTTGGCATTTAAGTGCAATTTAGCCAAAATATTATTAATTTATCTCTAAATCCAATAAACATAAGAAATAACATTGAGTTTACCACCAAGTTTCAAGCGTGAACACCACAATCTATTTATTTATTAACCCTCACTCACAAAAAAAAAAAAAACAACAACAAGCAAGCTCTAATTCCAGTCGGCGAACTCCAAAGACAAACAAATTCAACAACAATTCAAATCCTCGATCCCTAATTCCCAAACCTCCACGTGTTAGCAAACAAACCCTAATCGGTGAGATTCCTGATCCGATCCACAATCCATCGTATTTATTCATCCTTATTTTTTTTCGTTCTCTCTTTGATCTTCGACTTCGACCTCGAGAATGTAGGGGGTCGATCTTTCTTTTTTATGAATTAATTAGGTTTTTTTTGTTTAATTTTGTAAGTTCGATTCTTGTTTTTGTGATTGAAGGGAGGATTTGTTGGGTCTCGCGCAGCAGATCATGGGGCAAGTCACTTGGGAAGCTGATAAGATGTAGAAGATACTGAGATTTCTAATTTTTGAATGAAATTTAGTTTTTTTTAAAAACTTTTGATTTTTATGGGTTTTTTTAATTGCTTATGACAGGCTTGATGTTTATATATATGATTATCTCGTGAAACGAAACTTGCAAGAGACTGCGAAAGCCTTTATGGCCGAAGGGAAAGTGGCCACGGATCCAGTAGGTAATTACTATTTTCTTTGAAAATTTGGAATTTTAGTAGATATTAGTTGCTTAATGTATTTGTTTAGCAAGAAACAGGAAATTCCTTCAGAGATATAAATGGATGTATGTGATAATGGAACTTGCAGTCCATTTATTTTTTCCTTTGTATATAGAATCACTAAGGCAACAGAAGTGATAAAAGCGAAAGTTTGGAAGTCCATTTATGGACAACATGATTGGGAGAAAGACTACGGCATATGTTGGTGGTTAAACAAGACTGCTTTAACCAATGCTTTCCTGTCATGTCCATATTTTGTACTCGTATGTTCATATTTGGCAGTGATTTACAGTTATTTGAAAATGCATGTTATTGTACATGCATCTCAAATTTGGCAATAAACCAACTCATTTACTAGCACTTAGAACTTCTTGATTGCTATTTTTAGAAAGATAAAATTGCAGCTTTGCAAGCGCTGTTCATATTTGGCATCTGTGTTTTTTTTCCTACGTGACGAGATCCTGCTTTCAGGTATTTTATTGAGCTCCTTGGAGAAATCTCCTGCTGTTTTATCTCATTGCTTTGGCGTTCTCTCCCGTTTGATTTAAAAAAAAAGAGATTATGCTATTGCCTCTCTGTCTTCTGGCTAGCACTTTCTCAACGTCAATGTTCTATTAGAAATTCACATGTTATCCTATCCGGTTGCTCTAGCTTTCTCTCTGATACGGTTTTCCGCGATGAGATTCCACTCTCGCCATTTGGTCTTTTGTCGAACTCCTTCTTAACGCCAATGTTCTGTTGTAAAGCTCCTTGCAGTCCTTTCTCTTTGCCTGGCTTCTCTCATGTCTGGTTTTCACGATGAGATTCCACGACCTTTTTGAATCTTCTATCGAGCTGAGCTCCTTTTGGACGTCAATATTATTTGGAAAAAGCTCCTTGCCATTCAATTCGATCGCTCTGGCTTTGCCTTATATCCGGTTCTCCGTGCTCTCTATACAGTTGTGACATTGATCCTTGAATTTTTGGAATGCAAAGATATGACTATTATATTAGCAAACTTATGATACCCAACATCAAAAGGGGAGGGTCAAGAAAGAAAATGCCAATCTGGAAGATTTATAAATTTGGATTATATGAAGAAAGAAATCAAGGAATAATGGAAGGCGTTATTAGCTACCTATAATACATTACACACGTAAAATAAGTTGGGTAGTATTGGTCGGAATAAGACATAATTGGATTCATTAGTAACACTTATTTGGCATGTGCTAATATGTTAGCTTTCACTGATTGTAATTGTTCCCCCATAATTAGCCTGGAATCCAGACTAGAATAAAGCATCTTGCCCTTCGATCAATATAAGAAATAGAGAGGAGTTTCCCCTCTTTCTTCCAATGTATCTTTCTCCTTCCAGAATTGTTAAGAATAAGAATATCCAAGGAATTGGAGGGGGAATTTTATAAGAATGCTATATGCTCAATATGATTTTGGAGCCAGAAAGTTGGGCAGTTTATGGAAAAAAAAAACATCGCGAATCAACCGGACAAGATTGTCAGATGAATGAGTGACCCTATGCTAAAAGATAATGCAACAATTCATAGGAAGTTAATAGAGGTAGATTAAAAAATGATGAGAGAGCCTATTGAGGTGGTTTGGGCATGCGCAACGAAGACTACGAAGGACTAACTGACTAAGGGTAGACCTAACAAGAATGTAGGAAAATTTGTTATGCTGGTTGTTAATATATGGAGAATATTCCCCACAATAAAGAATGGAAGCAAATACTTGATGTAGATAACTCCTAACTTGGTTTCGGGGTGGGGTGGGTTTGAAAGCTTTATTGTTGTCGTCATTCTTGTTGAAGTTCTAACTTATTAGTGTAGGTTTAGACATTCATGAATTGTGTGTTTTTCAAGCTAAGATCAATTGCTCAAACTCATGGCTTCATCAGTGACTTTTATAATCTATTTACCTTCTTCCATTTGGTACTTCTTGTGTTTTAGCATGCTTTTTTCTGATCCCCAAACTTCCATCGGATATCTCCAAATCTACTTTTCCTAAGATGACTTTTAATATTGCTTTTATCTTATTCATCTGATAGATGATAATGGAGATTGATACAAGTTAATACAAAACTCCCGTTGACTTGTTCTCCTTAAAAAAATCATCTGGCTTATGTTTAACCTTGTAGCAATCGATGCCCCTGGAGGATTTCTCTTCGAATGGTGGTCTGTGTTTTGGGATATATTTATCGCAAGAACAAATGAAAAGCATTCGGATGTTGCTGCAACATACATTGAGGTTAGTTTCTTAGGAGTAAAACTGTCCCTTTTCTATCAGACTATCTTGGTTTGTAAGTTACATTATTTGTTTTTTTATTGTCTGTTACATACACAGATGCAACAACAGAAAGCAGCTAAGGACCATTCAAAGATGCAACAATATCAGCTAATGCAACGACAAGCATCATTACAAAGAAGAGATGCTAATCATCCTGCTCTTGGTGGTGCTGGTGACGGGAATTCTGATGGCATTTTGGGGTCTTCTGTACCATCTTCTATGGCTGCCAAAGCATATGGTGAACAATTGAAGAATTCAAACTCGATAGATTCTGAGGCTCTTAAGGCTCCAGCCACCCATCCAGGGTATAACAGTAATGTTTCCATCTCATTCATTTGGAAGCTCTTGAGAGGGAGGAATAAACAATACTTTCTGTTTTACTGGTACAGGCTGTTAGTCCAAGGTCAGCCAGGTAATATATCTTCAGCACTGCAGCAAATTCAAGGACAGAATCAAATTGCTGTAAGTATTAACAGTACCTGCCCTCAAGGTTTTCTGCTTAATTTTTATTAGCTTTTCTATTAGTTTTCTCTTTTATTCTTATCGTATTCTTTTGTTGTCTTCATAACTATCTCAGGATGTTAAGCCTGGTTTTGGTGTTCCTCAAAGATCATTGCCTATGGATCCGTCGTCTTTATACGGGCAGAGACCTGTACAGGGAAAGCCTGGACTTGGTGCTGGTATTGGTGTGTAATTGTGGAGAATGCCTATGGTGTTTCCCTTATATTCTTATCCCACTCATTTTTCACCTGCAGGATTGAACCAAGGCGCCAGTAATCCTGCAACATTGAATGGCTGGCCATTGTCGGTGCGCAATCTTATTTCAAATCACCATAATATTTATAAACAGTTTAGTCCGTCCTCATTATTTTTGGGTTTAATTTCTAAATCTGTACTTCTCATTTTAAAAAGAAAATACAGAGTGAGCAAGTCCGCTCAAGCTTAGGCCCACAAGTTCCTAGACCTTTTATGTCATCATCAAATCAGTTTCCGGTTTTGCCGCCACAACTGCAACATGCCCAAATGCAAGGTAATATTGGTCATTCTCATGGCTATGGAATTTTGGACCCTCAAAGGATTAGGGCCTTGCAAAGGGGTGGTTTGAATGCCAAAGATGGTCAACCTACTGGAAGTGATGGACAAGCGGGCCCTCCATCACCTATGGTCAGACAGGAGCAACTTGAATATTTAATGAAGGTCAGCTCTCTCAGAAGGCATTACTGTAAAGCAATCATTGACTTTATGTGGCCTTGATGATCGGTACCTTGTTTCTGACACAATTGTTTATAAGTTTTTTGATGGCATTTTCCGTTTTTGGTTGTGACATCTGCTTGTGAATGAGTGAAAACCCTGAAATATCAGCAATTTTCTATTATTGTCCTTATGTCTACTTGCTTTGCCAAAGTTTATGAGAATATGATCCTTTAAAATTATTGGAGAAACAAACTTTCTGCTGGTGTTTAGGAATATTTTGACAACTTAGGAATATTTTGACAACTTTTTCTTCAGAAATTAAACGTTAGTCACCTGGGAAAATCTTGAAATTAACAATAATTCATTAGCTAGGGAACATCCTGGAATGTACCATTGGGAGATGCTGATTCACTTCATTTTATATGAATTGGTCAATTGCCAAGATAGACATTTTCACCAGTGAAGGAATCAGGCTTTCATAAATTACTTATGTTAGCTATCAGTATAGATTCTTTTAAGGTTTACTTGTATATATACTCCTTAAATCATGAGTATTTGCAGAACTAGCCTCGAATCTCAGTATTTGCAAAACTATCCTGAGTATCCTCCAAATCATCAACTTGGGGGCAAAACCCCAAATCGACAAAACTATCAACATTGTTAGATGTGGTGAGTAAAAATTTGATTATTTTGTGATGTGTCACAGTTGGTGATTTGTTGGATTGGGGGGTATTTTTTTTTTCTGATTTGAAGTGTAGTCTTGCAAATACCGAGATTTGGGGTAGTTCTGCAACTACCCATGTTTTAAGGAGTGTATATAAAAATAACTCTTATTTTTGTAGCTTGCACTAAAAAATCACTTTTGGGGTTAGGGGTCGGGTGGGTGATAAAATAGAAATCACGAGTCAAGAGCACTTAGTCATGCATTTGGCATATAATTTGCGCAAAACCTCCCCTTTTGTCAAAACTAATGGTATCCCGATACTATGGAGTTTGAAACATGTGTTCAAAATTCGACATTACTCTCTTTTAAGATTGCTTGTTGTGCATTTGCATAAAGGTGTTTTTTTCTCTTCAGTAGGACCATCATTCTCCTATTCTAATTTGTATTTCCTAATCTCTTCAGCGCACAAGATGTAGTAAGCCTCAATTTTTGGTTCCATGTCTTCAAGGCGCCCAAGGTCCTAAAGACTCGATTAATATTCACTACCCACTCTCAACTGATATACACCATGCACAGTGTCCACTTTTGAGTTGGTCAAGGAAGGGCCCATCAAAAGCACTTGCTATGTTTATATATAAATGTGGATTCCATGAGAACCATGGCTTAAGAAGTAGAAAAGTGGAATGGGTGAAAGATCAAAGCCTAGTTCAGTGAGGGCGAGCATGGGTAGATCTACATTGATCTGTCACCTCCCTCATTTACTTGGTGGAGATTGAGCCACATCATTGTCATATAAGGAAATTACCTCATATGAAAAGGGTATCCATATTATTCTATTTGGAAAAATAATACAAAAATATAAAACACATGAAATTTCATAACAATGCACGACTTAGATTAAACCACATTATATATGAGAGAATCCTTCATATGTGGTACCCATTAACCACTTTTCCAAATTTTCAACCGCTAATTTTCAAAAAAGAAAATTTAAACCCACACTCAATAAGTATTTGTCCCATCCCCTCTATTAAGTAATAAAAGGCTTGGCAGTTCGAGTTCGGGTTATCCACTTTTTCAAGGACATTGAAGTCCCTAACTAGTTCACTAAACATATCGAATGAGTTTTTGCCTTACTCAGATCGCGTCCAATTAGGATTTGACCTGAACCCAAATTAGCCGATCTGGTTTGCTACCCCTACATGATTATTGATATCACTTTTACTTTGAAAGCCTATATGCAAAGATAACATTTTTATATATTCTTGTGTTGTTTAAGATTATTAAGAGTATGTTTCTAATGTATAAAACATTCTCAGACTAAGTTGTTGTGGTAAGTTTGGGAATTAGGTTACCGGAGGTCCTAAATTCAAGTCTTGGCTTTTTCATCTTTCTTTGTTTTTTTGACTTACTGATACAAGCCAACACGTTTCCTTTCTTTCGGGCTTACCAATACTTGCAAATGGAAAAAGTTTTCTAAGTCGAAGTTGATATGGTAAGTTTGGGAATCTGGTTACCTGAAGTCCTAAACAATGTTACAGAAGACGTTAGGCGGACTAGGTGTTCAAGCTGGGGCCTATCACCTAGGCATACCCCTAGGCGGTGCCTAGGCATTTGCCTATTTTTTAATTTACTTAATTATAATAATTCACAAAAATATGTATTAACTTCATATAAAATCGCAAAAAAAAAAAACATAAATAACAATCTTAGATCCATAATCAACCATGCATAAATACTAAATAGCCAAGTTAGTAACCAAATACTAAGAAACATCATCATGTCCAACATAACAAGTCATCGCAATAGTAAATAATATTGCAAACTCAGAAGTCTAATGCTTAAGAAGGAAAAAAAACATGAATAGTCTATATGTCTAGCATAGGATAATCATATAATCTAATGAAATCATCGTCATCACAGAATCCTTCCCAGCATTATCGCTTTGCTTCGAGTTCATGTCCACGAAGTCCTCATCATCGTCTGTGATATCATCATCGGATGCAAGAGACTCTTTTTCGCTAGTAATCATCGAAGGTCCTCCAACTCCTGCTATTCTTTTACTCCGGTTCACCGCAACCTCAGCCGCTCCAGATACCTTCTCCACCAACACTAAACTAACACCCGAATTGCGATAAGTCTCTTCCTCGTCATCGAAGGGGACTCCATCTAGATCCATGCACGTGTTGTAGTACGATCCTGTGTTGTAGCATGTCTTTGTCTTCTCCTCTCCTCTTCTTTTGCTTGAGCTTGACATTGAACTTCACAAACACAAGATCCTCTAATCTCTTCAACTCCAATCGGTTTCTTTTCTTCGTGTGAATCTTTAAAGAAAAGAATAAATTAGTAAAATCATAAATGGATACCTTTATCTTGTTAATTTTAGATATTTATGTAATTTACCTCCTCAAATGTGTTCCAGTTCCTTTCGCATTCGGAAGAATTGCTAGTGAGATTAAGAACCCTTGTCTCCAAGTTTAAACTGAAAGTAACTAAAATTAACTAAAATTGAACAAGACTAAACTAAAATTAACTAAAGTTAACTAATTAAACTAAATTAACTAATTAAACTAAAATTAACTAAATTAACTAAAATTGAACAAGAATAAACTAAAATTAGCAAAAATTTTAACTAATTAATTAAACTGAAATTAACTAAAATTAACTAAAATTGAACAAGATTAAACTAAAATTAACAAAAATTAACTTAATTCAACTAATCAAACTAATCAATTAAACTAATTGAACAAAATCAACTATTTAAATTAAACAAATAGTTTATAAGTGAAATGTTGGTCTAAAACAGTAAATAAGCTTAAATAACAGTTTAAAATAAAACAAGTTGAACATCTCACCCGAGGGCCAGTGAGAGGTGGTCCGGCGGCGACGGGGTTTCGGCGGGGTCCCAGAGGGCACAACGGGGGTCGGGCAGAGGTCCAGCGAGGGTCCAACGGGTGCGGGAGAGCTGAAGAGGGTGAGATGTGAGAGAGGGTGAGAGACCGTGAGAGAGAGGAGAGAGAGGCGGCTGGGTGTGAATAGAGAAGGGGAGAGATAGTTTAGGTTAAAGTTTTGGTTTTTGGGTAACGGGTAGGTTTAAAGTTTGAAGTTTTTTACTTCAGAAAGCTAGGCGACCCGCTTAAATTTTTTACTTCAGAAAGCTAGGCGGCGACTAGGCGGAGCGGCCGCCTAGGCAGGCCACCCAGGCTGAAATTAAGCGCCTTAGTGCCCGCCTAGGCCGCTATTTAGAACATTGGTCCTAAATTCAAGTGTCTGCTTTCTCATCTTTCCTTTCCTTTGTTTTTTGACTTACCTATACAAGTCAACTTCCCCCCTTACTTTCGGGCTTGCCAATACTTGCAAATGGAAAATGTTAAATGATGATTCTTATTTCTCAACTTACATAGAAAGCAAATAACTAGTAGCAGTTATGGTCAATTTAAGATTGCATAAGAAAGAATAACAAATCTATGTTATATTAAACTCCAAAAACTAGTCAAGATTACATAAATACACATTCAATATACTGATAATATATTTACTAATTTAAAGATTCTATTATGTTATTATTTAGACCTAAACATCATAATGTTTAATTTAAAAGTAAGATTCCTAACTAGATCTTTTTTTCTAATCAAATTCATTATATCTCATGATTGTCTTTATCAAATCTATGTCAAGATCTGTATGCAAAAATATTTTCATGATCATAATTATATGTCGGTATTTCTCATATAGACGCCATAGATGCCTAAAATAATCCATAGGTTAAGTTCACAAAACACACCTAAACTTTGGAGGGTGTTGCACATAACCCCCTGTTTATCCCACTTAACCCCCTGAACTATAACCCCCTGAACTTTGGAGGGTGTTGCACATAACCCCCTGTTTATCCCACTTAACCCCCTGAACTATGGGGCGTCTCACAACCCCCCATAAACTTTACCTCATCTCACCTAGCCCCCTTGTAAATTGCAAATAACTAAATTTTTCTTGAGAGAAAAAAACTCAAAATTTTGATGAGGGAGTATGTTGCGAATAAATGACAAGTGACAAAGTTTGAGATTTTTTCCACTCAAAAGACATTGTAGTTATTTGAAAACTACATGCAGTTCGGTTATGTGAGATAAGATGAAGTTTTTGTTCTTTTTTTTGGGGGGGGGGGTGTTATGTGAGATAAACAAAGTTTATGGGGGTTATGTGCAACGACCCCCACAGTTCAGTGGGGTTTTGTGAAATTAGCCCTAAAATCTAACTTTGTTACGTTATGTTCACAGTGGAAAAAAATTCCCCGTCTGCCACTGGACTTGCCCCCATTCCCCACACCTTTCATCTCTTTGCACTTTGCGAAAACCTTTGAAGTTTGTAAATGAATGATATACTTAATGAGTCCATTTACTATTGTTTAATCTAATTGTTTATCTGTTCCCAAACTTCGCCAAAATATTTGCTTAGAGTTTGTAGTTGGCATACACTCAAACGTAAAATGCGTTAGACTTTACATGTAATTATGTTTGGTTCAGTTAAATGAATAAACTGTTTCTTTGGATAGAAAAAATATAAAATGATAGACAAAAGCAGTAGAATTGTAAAACTCATATCACCTTCAGGAGTTTATCATACATAAAAGTGAAGCTGATATAGAAGTTACCTATTAATGGTAGTTCTTGTCAAGGGTGTTGCTGTTTATATGGGTTTCTGTTAAAAAGTTACTAACCTAGAAACATGAACAATATAAATTTGAGGGTCATAAGTATTAGCTGTCACTTTGTGCAAATCGTTGCCAAAATTTTAACTGACAGATGCGACCTAAGACCGTACAGTTACAACTGGAGGAGGTTCGCGGGTTTTGTTTAGTCTAGGAGAAAAAAATCAGCAACAACAAAGCCCACCATGTCCCAAGGGAGTAGAGGGTGGGGAAGGGCGAATAAAAGGAGGGGGAAAAAGATTGTAGAATAAAGCAAATCACCTGAACTTTATAAAGCTGCAAAGCTACTTAACACTCTTGTACGCTAGCCTCCGCCCTTCCATGCACGCTTTCATTGTATGCTGTTTTTCAATGATAGTGATTCTCTCTGTGCTGTTTGGCGCAGCACTGGGTGAAGGCTTGCAACGCATTAAGGAAAAGCCGCGGATGAAACCACATAAAAATTAGGAACTTATAAATCTGTTCGTCTTCTCAAGTGGGTTCCACAGGGGCTGAGATTTTCCACTGGAGTGGGTCCCATCGGTTACGAAAATTTCCAAAAATGTATAGATAAAATCTTATTTCGTTGTTTTATTGTTTTCTTCTAGTTTGTTTCTTATGGAATCTTCCAAATCGGAGAAGCACCAAAGTAAACTATAACATATTTTTTTATGTCTTTGGATAAATTTTCAGAGATCTGAATTCTGTAAGCCTTAAAATCTGCTTCACCCCCCACGTAACCCGTAACTTTCACAACTCCTTATATGTTGCCTGTGAAGAAAAGACCTTTTCACAACTCCTTATATGTTGCCTGTGAAGAAAAGACCTTTCCAGATTTGGGAAGTTAATACTGGAAATTTCTGCCTAATCCTGCTTGCCCATGAAGAAAGACCTTTTGGGATCTGAAAAGTTGACGGTATAATTTTCCTCCCTTTTAAAACATAAAACATTGTTCCACTGCTGCTTTATTAGTGCACAGTTTATTTTTTTTGGAATTCTTGGCATGATCCCCTTCTACAAAAGAGATTTTTCAGATCCAATAAGTTAATACGGACCCCCCCCCCCCCCCCCCCCCAAAAAAAAAAAAAAAAAACCTCACAAAAAAAAAAAAGAAAAAGAAAAACTGCATGATGAAATGATAGGGGAATATTTCTTCGATCTCTGTTTTTAGATTTACTATCATTATCATTTATCCATCTCTGTTTTTAGATTTACTACAAAATTACTGTTGCATTGCTTTCCAAATGAGCCGAATCATGTAAAGACTTAATATCAAACCAAAGCGTTGAATTTGTTGAATATTTCTTCGATCATTTGGCTCTGTGGCCAACCATTTTGATATGATAGGGGAATGGGCGATGATGATCTCTCACGGTGGTTTCTGCATTCTGTGCCTTATGGTAGTAACATATGCATACTTTCCTCTTATGGTTACTTCATGTGAAAAGTTTGCCATCTCTAATATATTTAAAAGTGTGCCATCTCTAATATATTTACTTTTTTTTTGGTTGAAGATGGCCCAGATGCAGCAACCCTCAGCTCAGAAACCTCAAGAACAGCTTCAGCATCAAAATCATTTACAACAGGTATTAGTGGGAATGTATACGATTTCTGCTTCTTTTGCTTGTTTTAGTTATTAAATAATTTTATCTCGCACAGTTTAATGCAAGTTTTTCTGGCTAAGGACTAATTGATTTTGTTCTATAACTGTGTATTGATGAATCAAGATTATTAGAAAGAGAAAGCCGACTTCTTCTGGAGCTGCAAACAGTTCAGGTACAGGAAATACGGTTGGACCTTCAAACTCCCAACCATCAACTCCATCTACTAGTACACCAGGTGATGGAGTTGCAGTTGGTAGTAATTTGCCACATGCAAGCACTATGCCAAAAAGTTCGATGATGTATGGCACAGATGGAGCAGGTGGACTCGGTTCTTCCACAAATCAGATGGTATCTTAAGCAGTA
>NC_033797.1:4097024-4186166 GCF_001876935.1 Asparagus officinalis
CTAGTTATTCACATGGAAGCTGAAAAAAGAGAGCTTGATTTTTTTTAAAAGAAGAGTCATTGCAGTTCATTATTTTCTGCCGCCAAGTACAATTTAATTTCATATGATGTAACTACATACATCTTGTAATGGCAGGATGATCTGGAAAATTTTGGTGACATCGGTACACTAGATGAGCATGTAGAATCATTTTTGTCAAATGGTGAAGATGCAAGGGACGTATTTGCTCCCACAAAAAACAGCCCCGCCGAGCACAATACGGAGACTTCGAAAGGTAGTTTCTTCCCTCGTAATTTAGTTAGTATCTCTTGACATTGTCGTAAACTATATCCTAGTGTTTGTTCAGCTATCACGGAGATTGCTTGTAACCGAACAAGTAGCAACAAAGTCAGCTGCTGTCATTTCTCTTCAGATGGCAAGTTATTGGCTAGTGCTGGACACGATAAGAAGGTAAAATGCAATTCTTGATCTCTAATATTTGTGAGAAGTTCCATCTTTTATTTCAAAAAGCTGGTCCTGTTGTATAAATACTAGAAGCAGAATGTTACATGTCATAAATTTAACCCCAACAAGTTTACAGGATATTAGGATGTGTAAAACATATTATTACTATTGTTTATTTGATATTCCTTGAACGACATATTATGCATAGTTGAGTTGATCACACACCACATCTTAGAATAGAAATGATTTTCTCTTTGTTAAGAGTATAAGCTATAACCCTCAAGCCTCTCTCTAATTTCGGAGTTTTAGTGCAGTGGCAAGATCCTTTGACATAGTATCAGAGCAATCCGGATTCAATTCTCATCAACCACGAATTCAGTGGGTTTTAAAAGTATGGATACCGCTGTCCAGGTTTAGGCCTATAAAAAGCATGTTCAAACTGTGGGGGCATGTTAGACGCATAAAATTATATCCCTCAACCCTCACCATTACTTGGGAGTTTGGTATAGTGGCAGGGTCATTTACACACTTTATCAGTAATTCTAATTAAAGTAGGGGAAAATGATATAGTAGAAAGTTCGTGTTTGTAAGAGTATTTGTTGGTTATCTTGTCATATTCCTAGTGGATCACTAGAATATGTGTTTGTAAGAGTTTTTATTTATATATTCTCTATTCTTTATTATATATGAAGTTAGAGTGTTGGTGATAGATATGCGCAACTCATGTTTAATTTTAGACGTGCAAAAAAGTTTGTTTGGTTGTTTGGCATGCTAGGAGGTCAAGTCCACTAGGATGTCAAGTACAAGTGGGTCGGGTAGAAAAACTGAGTTTGATTGTTGAGACAAACAACAGATCGAGGCATTGCATCTGTTTATAGCATTTGATGCGTGCCCTTGAGGAAGTTCTGTGAAGTCAGATTTACAGGTGAAACCAAGTGAGCAGTGTGGCATTGCATGGTTTTTTTGGGTAATTGTTTGTTTTCTGGTTGTTCTACAGTAACCCACTAGCTATGTAGCACGGACACGGATCCGACACGGCCATCTGATACGCCGACACAAGGCAAATCCTAAAAAATACATAGGATACGTGTGTTCGACACGTGTGTCCGACACGGACACGACACGACACGGCTTCATGTTATGCGTGTTATGTAGCACGGACACGGATCCGACACGGCCATCCGACACGCCGACACGAGGCAAATCCTAAAAAATACATAGGATACGTGTGTTCGACACGTGTGTCCGACACGGACACGACACGACACGGCTTCATGTTATGCGTGTCCGTGCTTCATAGCCCACTAGCACTAAACCTAGTAACCTTGCTTGTGGCATTAACACCCGACTAATTCTTTGGATGCTCATAATCAGGAACAGCTAGTTTGGTAATGTGAGTCCCTAAAAAGTATGTACAATGAGATAAGAAGTATCCAATTATTCTTTTGGTATATTTGAAATGCAAGCTACAACAACCCATGAAAGACCGATATTCTGAGATGGATGAGTCAAGGTCCAAAAGTGTTCTTGTTTGTTCTTCCTGCCTCAACTTTTCTATTATCTTTGTTACTGTCTGTTGTCTACAGATAAGGTTCTGCATAGAAAGTAGATATAGGAGATGTCTAGCAGTGTTTAACAGTGATTGAATCCTGACCGCATTTTGTTTGGAATGTGATTTTCTAATAATTCCATTTATGGTGTTACATAAAAGATTTAGAAGTCAATGACAAGGTTCCATGGAGACAAATACATGCTTCTGGTTTCATTTATACAACTACATCATGATTTCATATTTCATACCTAGTTTCCTTCCCCACATGTAAAGTCTTTTCATTTCGCCCTTTATCTGGCATCCAGACTTCTTCCTATCCTTTAGTATAGCAGGATAGCTCCTGTTGTATGGTCTTAAATATTATGAACAATAGGCCGGTCCCAAACTACTACTTGGCTTTCTAGAATCTAGGCATTATAGCAAAAACCTCGTGTCTATAGTTGAATCCATGGCGGCCTAGTTCAAACTTGTAGAGGGCCTTTGCCAGATCAATCACGAGCTATGAAATTTTGGACAATTTCTTCATTGATTCTCTTCGAATTATCTCCAGAGCCCACCCTTTTTATAAGAAAAGCTTTATTGATCCATGAGATCTATTTGTGATTCAGTTGCATCATGTTTTCTAGATTCTGTTTTATTTGCCCGCAATCTTGTCTCATATTGTTATTAGAAGGACTCTTTATATGCTTGTCTTATTCTTTTGTATGCCGGTAGGTATTTATTTGGAACATG
The DNA here is from genome assembly GCF_001876935.1 of Asparagus officinalis. Taxonomy (NCBI): domain Eukaryota; kingdom Viridiplantae; phylum Streptophyta; class Magnoliopsida; order Asparagales; family Asparagaceae; genus Asparagus; species Asparagus officinalis. The sequence continues at coordinate 4,099,753 of NC_033797.1, forward strand.
GGCACTCTTCTCACTGCAAGTACTCCCGAAGAGCACATGGGTGTTATAACTGACATCCGTTTTAGGCCAGACTCAACTCAGTTGGCAACATCTTCTTTTGATAGGACTGTCCGGCTTTGGAATGCTGCTGAAGTAAGAATCTCTTCTTTAAGAACATCCTATCTTGTTATCCATTTCTTTGTCTTGTAGCTATATCCGTTCGCATTTGTTTTAATAATTCTAAGTCTATATGCAGTTAGTTTTTTTGTTGCTCATGCATTCTCGCTTGATTTATATTGACTAGGCATTTCATATTCTCTCCTCTATTAGTTTTTACTCCTACCATATCATATATGCTCACTTATCTTCTCGAACATGATAAGTTTTTTCAGTGTGCAATATCACACTGCATCAACAGTGTGAACATAAATAAGGTGCATTTCACACCATCTCCCAATATGTCTATATGCAGTTAGTTTTTTCAGGTCTTGTTTGCAGTATGCTTTCAATTGTGACTTTGGTACTATGAGTTACATGCTTTACTTGTTAACAGTGCTTTTTTGCATTTCCAAGAACAAACCATATTCTTTCACCTATCCTGAAATGCACATTTGAGGCAGTTGTATACCTTTTTCTACTATTATAAGTAGGTGCATGAAACTTGGGAGTGTATATGGAACTTAAACACGGGTTTGAACTTCCCGGGATGGGGAACCTTAGCATTTTGCGTCACAATTGATTTAGAATTTAAACTAGTTAAGTTTTTTGAAAAATATGACCATTTTGCAGAAAAATAAACAACGAAAAGCCTGAGAAATTAACCAAGTGAAGCATGTATACCTTAATTGCAATATAATTCTCAAGGTTCCTTTACCATTACTTATATCAATTATCATATTTTGTTAATTTGGCTCTTGTGAAACCTTAAATTCCTATATCTAAAAGCCGAGCCTAAACAAAAGTTTTTCTATATGTAGAATTCAAACCATTTAAAATTTTGAAAATAAAAATCAACAAGTGCGAGAAATTAACCAAATAAAGTATACATACCTTAATTGCAATATGATTCTCAAGGTTGTTTAACCGTTACTGATATCAACTATAACATATTTCTTAAATTTGAGTCTTGCAGAATCTTAATTCTCATGTTTAAAAACGAACCTAAAGCATATCACGTGCCTTAACATACTGTATAAGCCTACCCTAGGGGTGCATTCGGTCTGGATACGGCTCGGATATGATGCTTATCATATCCATATCCGCTTACCCATCTCGGATGCGGATACGGATACGGATATACCTCGGTAAGAAAAATTTATAATCATATCCGCTAAAATCGGATACGGTTACGGATATACATACGGATATACAAGCGGATATGCATGCATATACAAAACAGATATGAGAAAACTAGATAGTATTGAGAAAAACATAGTTCATGTGATACAAAAGAGTTTGTTAATATGTTCATTATAATTGAAAAGTTAAGATTAGACATCTTGATCATCAAAATTAACCACAAATCCATAATCTAAGAATTGAAACTATCGTAAGAGTATGACTAATATGTATTCGGATATTTCGGATACGGATACGGATATTTCACTACAAAACCATATCCGTAACCATATCCTATCGGTTATAGATTTGAGTAACCATATTCGTATCCTAACGGATATGGTTACGGATATTTTCTTGGATACGGATACGGTTTAGCACCCCTAGCCTACCCCATCGTCCTTATTTCAAATAAGTGGTGTATCATGCTCCTGTTCCCGTCCCCGTTCCTTTCCCATAAATTGGAGCAAACCGCATTCCATGTAACTATGTTTATGACTCCGAAAATTTGCTGTTTGTGCATTGCATCATCATATGGAGGGATAAAGGGACATGCTAGATTTGTCATTTATTAACTGATTCATGGAGCTTTCTAGTGGCCGACCTATAGCCTCCTTTTCATGTACATCCTTCCACAATAAAATTTTCACTAAAGATATAAAGGAGTTCATATTTACTTTTTAATTTCACACGAATTTGCATGTGCTAAATTGACGAGTTTGTAAGTACGTAAATTTTAAGGTCTCATTGCTTTGGTGAAAGAAAAGCAATGAGTGAGAGAGACCTGTCATTCTGTATTTAACTAAGAAAATGCAGTTGCTGAACTGATTGCAAATTAAGAAACTAATGAGCAAATAAATGTGGTAAATATAAAGTTTGCAATGTGCAATTTGGTAAAATGAACTTTTAATGAAATAGACTAAACTGTGTAAATATGGAGATAATAGGTGACTCGTGGAACGGGTAATACCAAATAACGTGCTCCTATAAAAGGACTGTTTGAGGTCTGTAATCAAGAATACAATCATGTGGAAGCAGAGGCCCAGAGTTCCATGGCCCAAACACGGGGCCCCGAAGTTGGCTTTTGCTTTTTCTCCATAAAAACTTCAAGAATTGAAATTAAATCTGATTTGACAGTTTTGTGCGGATAATTGACAGGCAACTGACTGCAGGCCAAGAAAAATTACAGTCATATAGATAATCATGGCAAAAAAAATTGTTTGGATAAAAGAACATAGCAATGCAGCCTCAGAAGTAATTCATTGGTGAAGAAGCCAGAGAGTGAGTAATAGGTGAGGGAATTCGTTTATACACCAGGAGATTAAATGTCGCATCTTCCCAACAAATTGAAGATAGTAATGGAAGCAGTAGGTAATCTAGTCAAAGAAGACTTAGTTGGAGACTCGTTGATAATTTTCTTTAGGTTGTAGTGCCCACAAGTGATCAGGTTGTTCCCCACTCTATGCGTGTAGAGGTGTCCCAAAAACATATAAAGTAGTACGATGCCCACAAGTTTGTTTTTTTCCTTTTTAAACATTTTTTCTCTTTTTCTCCATTGTTGCATCCTTGTTCACTCTCTCTTGTCCATGTTATCTTCTCACTTTCTTTGAGGAAAAAAGTTGTTTCAGAAAGAAAAGTTCTAAAAGGCAGCGAGATCTGAAAGAAAAGGAGGAGAAAAAAAATCTTATACATGTTTTCTTTTCCTAATAACTCTGCTGTTCTACATGATAATCAGATCGCCGCGTACCTGAATACATAGTGCATCTTAACAAGATGGAGGCTTAAATGAATCCTCCCATTGTTCAGCTCCATAGTGTTCAATTTGTATGATACTAACTCTTCCTTCATGACATAAACATTGTGTATCTCACTGTTGTTCTATGACAACAATTCGATGATACCCTGTTTCAAGATTGTTAACGAATCAAATATTTGCTTCCGTCATGATATTTCTTTCTTGTAATATGTCTCTCATTGTAAGTTTGTCTTTTATAAGTCTGGAAGTGTTTGATGTGCTGCCATAATTTTGTCTATATACGCTTGCTGATCATATTCTTTCAGTGTTAGTGCGCCTATTTCTCGCCTGCGATTCTAGTTACTTTAACATGTATACATAAATTCTATGTATAACTTTTCTTGTTCTGCTTCACACATAGTTACCTTGTTCAAAAAGTAACTTTTCTTCCTGGCTAAATGTATATATAACTTTGTCTTGTTTGTTTCGTAGCCAATCTGTCTTATGCACACATTTCCTGGACACAGCTCCCAAGTAACATCACTAGATTTTCACCCAAAAAAGACGGACATTTTGTGCTCTTGTGATGATTTTGAAATCCGGTTGTGGAATGTCAGTCAATATTCAAGCTCTTCGTATTCTAAGGTTGATTCCTGTGCTTCATTTTCATTCTTTATTTAATTCATTAATTTCCTTTGGAAGGTAAGATATCTTCATTCTTGTAATCAATATTGAACTGTCCATTAACAGGGTAGTTCACGACTAGTGAGATTTCAGCCCAGAATTGGACAGCTTCTAGCTGCAGGAGCAGATAATGTGGTCTCCATTTTTGATTTTGAAGCGAAAAGAAGGATCCACGCATTACAGGTCTTTATCGACTGTGATCTTGCAGTTCCATTTTTGTGCATTTACTTGGTGGAAAATGGAAAATTTTATTTATATGCCATTTATGCAGAGAGGAATGGGAACGTTTAGAGTATAACCATTAGATTCTTTATAATATTGTACTTATTTTTTATTAGCTATCATATTCTGCGATGTCTTTAATTTGCAGGGTCATAACAAAGAGGTACAATCTGTTTGTTGGGATCCAAATGGTGAATTTCTTGCAACTGTTAGTCATGATACTGTAAAGGTTTGGTCCTTAGCATCTGGAGAGTGCACACATGAGCTAAACTCTAGTGGAAACAATTACCATTCTTGTCTTTTCCATCCAACCTATCCTGGGCTGTTGGTTATTGGTGGATATCAGGTAATTGAGTTATATCTTTCAGCCCTTTTTAATTCATTATGGTGCTATTAGTGTCTTATCCTTAAACTACTGCCTTTCTTAATTGTTCAATATTATTTGGGACTTCGTTTCCAGTGATGTAGTCTTGATGCAATGTTGTAGTTTACTTTTTTCTTAACGTTCTTCTCCCTTCATACATTGTCTACCATGGCTATATTCCCTTGTGACACATGTTAAAATGTAGGGTTAATTGCAGCTGTGGGGTTAATTTTCTATTAGCACTTAGATTCTTCGATGCTGAAACAAATTTATGTCTCCGTTATCTGTACTTGCACTTGCTCTATAGGAGGTATTTGTTCGACACATATAAGAGAATAGAGGTTCTCTTTGCACACTGAAATATCAAGGAATCTCCTATCAACACATTGGCTGTCTCATGACAACCGCGTGACAAGTACATATAATGGGAGATAATTCTGTTTGGGCATCAGTGGGTCTGATTTATAACAATAATAATAATAAGTATATGGGCAGTGAGCAACTAACTAGGGCGTGGCAGCAATTAACCCAAAAAAAATATATAATTTCTATAGTTTGTGGTTAGAGAAACATTGGTGTTCCCATGTATGCTGCTCCATTAATCGATTGGACTTGCTTCCTGTTAAGGGAATTCTGTAGTATTTTAAAAATAAAATTTAGGCAAGTTTTTTCTCGCCAGAATATCTTGAAAATTTTCATGTCTTCAAACAAGGAATCTTGCGTTAGTGTTGATATTCAAGTTTGTCAAATTTCCAATTGTCTTTATGAGTTTTTCAACAAATCAGACCTCACATGCTTAATGACACTAGTTTTATTTGGTTGTAAATTTTAACTCGATTTTATTTCCATTGTTGCAGCAATTAGAACTTTGGGACAGAATGGAGAATAAGACGATGTCTATCCGTGCTCATGATGGCTTAGTTTCAGCTCTCGCTCTCACAGCCACGGGAACATTTGCCTCTGCAAGCCATGATAGAACTGTCAAATTGTGGAAGTAACTCGGGTTAAATTCAAATTATGCATCATAAGTTTCCTTTTGTCATTTTGCTTTAAAATTGTGGAGTATATAGGAAATAAGCAACAAGGGTGTTTTTCTGGGGTGTAAATTGGTGGCAAAGTATATATAGGAAAAGGTCAGGGTTATGTAAGATGGCGTTTAAACAGGTCATAAGCATCATAAAAATGATAATTTAAAGTTTTCTTTTATATTATATTTATATCTTGACGTCATATGTCCAACCTCTGTACTGAAAACCACAAACAACTAGGAGCTTTGTTACAGGGATCTAAAATATGAGACCAACATGGAGGACATGTGAGGTGCCCCTCTCCTATTGCATAATGAGCTGACCATCATTAATGATGACCAGTTCATTACGCAATAGGAGGGGGGTACCTCACATGTTCCTCCCGTTGGTCCTATATTTTGGGTACTTGGGGAATTTTTCTTCTTGTTTATTAGGTTGAAAATCTGAGCCTTGGGCTTGTTCTTTATCCTTAGGTTGTGAGCTCGTCAGTGTCTAATTGATGCTTGCTAAATTATCCTATTTCAGTTGTTGATTGCTTTGGTTTTGGTTTGTGGTTGTACTATTCTTGTGGTCAATTCTTAAAAGTGTATGACCGAAGGTACAAGATGCTTCTAAGTTCATCTTGAGATCATTGTTGAGTAAAAAGGGTTTACTATATAATTTCCCCCCTCTTTCTACACTTAGCTAATTAATTACAAGTTAATTACTTTAAGAGCAACGAGTATGGGTTTGAAGAAGCTCGAAGAAGATGGGGCTTATTTATAGGTACGGCTTTAGTAATTAGGATGCCAATTCATTAGGCCAGCTGGTCAAGGTTTCTACTCTAAAAATTAGTATGGAGTGGACCCATGGCCAGATGAGATAAAACTGACTGGTAATATTTTTGTTGTTTTCCCTTTTTTTCTTAATATTTTATTTTATCTTTATTTTTATTTAATTTATACAATTACAAATCGTGATGATAGACCGTTGTAATTGTATAAATAGACATTAGTGGTGCATGCTTTAAGATTCATGATACATCATATATCACACTATTATTTTTACACGAACCCTGTATAGTAAGATAAAATTCTGATGTCGTTTCAAAAACATACCAAATTGAATTGGTTTTAGGGTTGGGTGTAGCCGTGTGGGCCGGGTTAGCCTGCGGGTCGACCCGGCCCAGCTTGCTTATTGGTCATGACCTAGTTCGGTTCGTAGTGGGCCGGGCCCGACTCAATCTAGGATATACTCGGGTCACGAGCTGAGCTGTGTCTAGCCCCAGACCCGAGCTCAGAGAAGTAGGCCCGGCCCATGCTGGCCCAGCCCACTCTCGACTCGGCCCGACCTCCCCCACGCCTGGCCTGACCCTTCCCGTCCCGATCAATGATATATATTTTTGATTAGACTAGATATTCTTTTAGCTCTTTAGGTCTGCAGCAAATTGCCAATAAGGCCAAAATGCCACTGGTCTTTGGCTAGTGGGCTTTATAGCCCATTTAGAGATAAAATAGTGATTTTCAAGCGCGTGGCTGTTTACTTGAAAGTATTAAAAAGTTTAATGCAAGTTTAAAAATAGTTTAATATAAGTTTAAATTACTAAATAAATTAGAAATAAGTTTATACTTGTAAATACAAGTTTAATATAATTAAAAAGGTAAGCTGAGTACGTGTTTCGTAGGTTGAGCTTTGCAATTCAGAAAGGATTAGCGGCGCAGCTTGTTGCCCGCTTGACATCATCACATGTGTAATATGCAGTTTGTAAATAGATATATAAATATCAAAGAAAATAAATAAAAAGAAGCACTAAAAATTAATTAGAAAAAAATTACCTGTTAAAAAAAAGGTAAAAAAAGGAGCAGGGATTCCATCAAAGAAGGAAGCGCCGGTTAACTTTCTCACTCCTCTTGAAGAGGCTAGATCTACTCTAAGGCCGGCAGACGTTCTTGTCTACAATTAGAACGGGGGAAGCACGCTTGTGTTGATCTCACAGGGGTGTCTCCGTTAGTGAGGTTTGGTAATTGAGAGTTCAAGGTTGGGTATGCAGCGGATAGAGCAGCAGAGGCAAAGGTGGGCAAACATGATCAAGCTTGCAATGACAACCACCACTACTTCATTCCGTTCACTTTTGATACGTTTGGTTTCCTTACAGCTGATGCGGCAGAGTTCTTCAGGAGGGTATAGAAATTCATGAATAAGAATGTGGCGACAGCAGGGTCCGCTGAGTACGTGTTTCGTAGGTTAGGTTTTACAATTCAGAAAGGATTAGCGGCGCAGCTTGTTGCCCGCTTGTCATCATCACATGTGTAATATTTTATTCTTAATAAATATACAATCTTTTTTCTTTGAAAAAAAGGGAAAAAAATTTAGACGAAAAACCCATGGATTGACCCTCGACCCATGGGCCGTGGGCCGTGTCAAACCCGGCCCTTCCCTAGACGGGTCGTGGGCCAGACTGCATCCAGTTCCAGACCCAGTATCAGAGAATTAGGTCCGACCCATTTTAATCCGATTAGACCCGGGTCAAACCTGACCAAGCCTTAAACTCAATGAGCCGGGTCACGGGCCTCAACTGGCCTGGCCCACACCCATCCCTACGTGGTTTATATCAAACATAACAGGGTTCCAATCCTTCAGACTGGCTAGCTAGTGCCTTAGCCCACCTACTTTCTTGGTGAAAAAAGTAATTTGCTATGAATATTTTATATACAAGTCCTTTTAGTGTCCTATTTGTTAGATGTATTGATGTCAATCAGTTGCGACAATGCGTAGTCCAATTGTTTTGTTTATTGTAGATGGAGTTGTCTGTAATTCGAACCGTCAAGAATTGGAGCTATAATATTTTATATTCTGCAGTACTAAGTTGGTAATTACAACGTGGTAGAAACCGAAAAAGGAGTAAAAATAGTATTAGAATTAGAATCTGTCATCTAGCTTTTCCTTGTTCAAAGTCAACAAGTTTCATTTTCTACCGTTGGACTAGTGTTGTAGATGGTCGATTGCGTTAAATCCAAAAACCTATTGTTAATATCTTGTAATTCAAATTAGTACCTGTAATACTCAAATTTTTAATGCAAGGTCTTATATAAGAGGCCCACATGATTTGGAATTGAAAAAAAGCCCATTAGTAAAGCCCATGTATGCAACTCCACTTCTGCCGTGGTTTGTTATGATTTTTTTTTGTGAGATCATGAAAAAAAAAAAAGATTTTCCGGATACTTTGTCCAACAAATCTTTGTGAATTGATCCTCCCACATCCAATCATGAATCCCTGCTGTTTTTGGTTACAACTACTCTTTTTCACAAAAAAATCTTAACATTCCCTTATATATAGATCTTCTCTCCTCTTCTTCCCTCAACCCCAACCGAGAACAAGAGAAGGAGAGGACGAGTTTTGGATTTTCTTTTAGGATTTGAGGTTCATAGCTTTTTCTTCGACAAATCGGCAAGCATTCTTTTCCTCAAATATTATTATTTTCATTATTATTATTATTATTATTGATTTTTCTTCATGCAAGCATTCTTTTTTCACTCGTTATTTTTTTTCATGATTTTAATATTTTGTAAGTTATCAATTTGATTGGTACATTGTATATTAATTCACTATGCATATGATATTAACTTGATTAGTTCATTGTACATATGTTATTAATTTGATTAATTTATTGTATATATTTTTAAACCTAGTTGTTTTAGTAGTTAGGTTGAAGTTCATGTCACTAAAAGAAAAAAATAGCATGAGCTGTAAATAGTTTGATGACATGAGCTGTAAATAAATGAAACTATATGACCATATTGTTTCTATCATTGGTTTCTTGTTCCCTTCAGTTTACAATTAGTTACGGTCATGTATGTAGAGATTTTCCTCATTGGTGTGATTATTACACATTAGATAGTAGCATGTACACTAGAAAGCTTTAGGGCAAAGTGGTTAGATTGGTTGTGTTCTGTGCAGTGGTTCGTGGTTCGATCCTTAGACCATTCATTTTTCCCCATATAGTTTCTAGGTTCTCTAAAACTCAGTTTTGTTGCCCCAAAAATTCTTTCAAATGGGTCGTGTCTTTTTGTCATTCAAAATATTAGTTCCCTTACCAGTTTTAAATCTTATATTATTTTAGTGAACTTGTTAGCTCATTTTGAGTACTTTATTATACTCTGAAATAGATTGTGTAGTTGTAATCCGCGTTGATTAGTAATGTCATCAAATAGACTAGACTATACATGAAGACGACTTCCATCAAAAAAATGATTTATAAGCGTGTCTTCATAGCATGGCCATGCCCTCGATATCGATATCCTGATATGAGGTTTTTTCTTGGCTATTACTATTATAGCATTGACTAGACGATGCACATCCTCTTGATTAGACATGTTCTGGGTCACAGTTATCTTTCATAATTTTACGAAAGTCGTTCCACGGTAACTCTGTGGTGAGTGCATGTAGGCGTCAAAAAATGCTTACAGACATCCAAATACCACTCAAGACAAAGAGAAGGTGATAAACATCAGTATCTAAGTCATGGGAGATCATACAAGCCCAAAGGAAGCAAAAGGATCTATGAATCAAAACAAAACAATGTGAATTCACAGAACAATGCAAACTACAGCGTGTGGGCACGACAGTACATGGTGCCGCGGCTAAGGCGCGACAGCTCATAGTGCCGCGACTAAGGCGCGGCAGATCATAGTGCCGCGGCTAAGGCGCGACAGCCCATAGTGCCGCGGCTTAGGCGCGGTAACTCATGGTGCCACGGCTATTATAGGGGGTGCTGCGGCGGTTACAATACAGTTATTCGATGATTATTTGAAGTCCACGTGGCGGCATATCAGAGATAGAACGTGTGCTGACGTGGACGAGCAGTTAAACCACGAAAAAGGTGGTTAAAGGTCGTGGGAGAACAGTTTTAAACACGAATGAACATGGGTGTAACTGCCCCTTTAGCCGCGGCAGTGTTGACTGCCACGCCCTTTGGCCGCGACAGTGTCGACTGCCGCGCCCTTTAGCCGCGACAGCATCAACTACCGCGCCTAAAGAGGCAGTTGTTGATCGGCTATTTCTTCAGTTATCGTCTAAGGAGGCTATAAATACCCCCCTATGGCCATCATTGATAGGGACGGAGCATTTTCCAGAGAGATTAGAGCAGAGAGCCTTGAGTTTTGGTGAATTAGAGCAAGAGAGAGAGTCTTCCTTCTTCACAAACATCCTCAAGAAGCTTCTGGCGATTCCTATAGATCTAAGCTCAGACTTGATTTTTGGAAGAGTGAACATCTTACATCGATAAGATATTCGCTTCAAATTCTTACTTCGATAAACGAAGGAAGAATCATTAAACCCCTCACGGTTCAATCAGAATCTGTGATTCGGTGGTCCACGAGTCAAAGCGCTCTCGACACAGGCAAAGATCTCACGCAAGCAGCGATCCAAACAACGATCCTGCGTTTGTTTCTAAAAAGTTATAATTTTCATTTTGTTGTGTAAAAGAAGTCTTATAAAAAGGCCATTTCTTTTTGAATTTATTGTAATCGCCTGAAGATATAATGAATTCCACAACGAGACCAACTTTTGACGCAAACAAACTGGCGACCACAGTGGGAGCCAGCGGCCTCGCTGCCGAGGCCGCAGTGTCGCAGTCGATCAAGATTATCGTCATTGAAGAGATCGAATACGAATTCGATCAAGCAAAATTCGAGGAGTACTTATCATCCTCATCTTCAAAATCTCCCTCGCCTCGCAGGGGCAGGAAGATTTCCTCTTCTAAGAAAGTTCCCAAGTCTCCAATTCAGATGAAGACCGCAGAGGAAGATTCTTGCCAAGTCATCGCCAAGGAATCTCCCTGCAACATCTCTGCTCCCAATGACTCTGCACCAATTAAAGAGTCATTGAATCATGGCCAGCCGATAATGACGAAGAGGGCTCGCCAGAGACAGCGCCAGCGCCGCGCTCGTCAATTGGCTAAGGCCATGCAACAAACCGACGGAGTCCATTACTATACGGACTTAAAGTCGAGAAAGCAAAAGGTGAACCAATTGCCTCAATAGCAAACCAATCACATCTCTGCACAGCTTACGACGGAGGAATGGACTCTGGTCAAAAGAGCCCGTTCTACTCTCAAAGAGCGTATACAAAGGCGTCAAGCAAAGGCGGCTCGCGCTCGTGCCCTTCGTCAACAAGCGCAGAGTAACAAGAAGGAAATGGTGTCTGAAAAGCCATTGAAGAACTGCAAAGCTTGGGTTCCAAAAACTGAAGGTGTCCAAAAATTACAGAAGGATGTAAACTCTTACCGCGGCGACTCATACTGCCGCGGTAATCTATTCGACCACGGCAGTCAAAACTGCCGCGGCACTTTGATCAACCGCGACAGTGAAGACTGCCGCGGCACTTCATGTGGTCGTGATGTTCATCGCCGTCGCAAAACCACATCTGCAGTTCCATCGACACCCAATCCTGGTCCTTCTACTACAACAGCGTCTACTTCATCACCAGTGAAACCCTGGGTTAGTCCAGATTTGTCTAAGTTTAAGATCACCATGACGGATCGCCTCGGTCCTTCGGCTGATGATCGAGGCAAAGCCCCAGTTAAAGAAGATCCAAGTCCAGCAAACAAACCCTTAGTGGTTTTCTATACAGGGGGTCGTAAACACCCTCCTGTCAGAATTACTCCAGTCCAAAACGAAAGAGTATCAGTTCACTTTCGTTTAGGACCTATGAAAACCCCACTCCCGCAAAGGGGTGGATTTAAAAATTCAACTTTGGATCGCCCAGAGGCGACGACCAGTCGTCCTGTGCACGTTAACAAAGTTCAGAAGCAAAAGATAGGTTGCTCGAATCACAATAATGATGAGCTGTACTATCAGAAAGATAACTCAAGAAAGAGGGTTGTCAGAGAAAACGAGTCTCATTGCGCTTGCGAGAGACTCATTAAAGCAGTGTTGACAGAATGTGGATGCTCTAAGAACAATTCAACAAGAGTCTCCGTATTTCAAAGATTGTCCAATGAAGCGTCAAGACCCAAAACAAGACGTTTTATCAAAAAGAAACCTGTAATCCGACGAGATGAGTTCCCTGAGGTCACTATCAACATGACCAACAAAGGAAAGCAACAGTCAGTCAACCCCGACCCTGATTTCTCTCCGGGAGGGAGAGTTGAGCGGGGTCTTTCTCAAAGGATGTCGCGATTGCAACGAAGAGCCAACCGACGTCGAGACTACAAAAGGATGCACGAAGGATTATCTTCAGATGAAGAACTGTCAGACACTTGTTCTGCTGTAGCTTCAGACAGTACCGCATCCAGCGTAGGGCAAGTCAGAGAATCATTTGCAATCATGCCGGATCAACTGGCTCACATCTTGCAGGAGGCGTTGGCTAAACAACGCGAAGAAATTAGAGCTGAGTTCAAAACCGAAATGGAGTTGACTATGCAGCAGATGCGAGATTTGCAGGTTCAGCAACACCAACCGGAATCGAGCCAGAAGGCGGAATCCAGCCGGCGTAATGAAGAGGATGAGACTATCTTTGACGATCCTCCTCCAGATAAAGAAAACTCCGGAAGTGGTCCGACCAAGTCATGCACTCAACCTCCACAGATCTACTTGAAGAAAAGCGAGGAAGAGGATAAGAAGATGCATGATCTTGAAAGCAAAGTTAATGCTTTGATGACTGCCCAAGAAGTGAAGAAAACGGGCATTCCATACCCATACCCGAGGGAGTGGGACTTGATTCCTTATCCCCAGAAATTTAATTTGATTAACTTTACTCCTTTTGATAGCAGGGGTTCACCAACTCAGCACTTGATCTATTTCAAGTCGCATCTCGGCGCAATATCCGGGAACGAAGGCAGGGGTTCACCAACTCAGCACTTGATCTATTTCAAGTCGCATCTCGGCGCAATATCCGGGAACGAAGGCCTGATGGTCCGGTCATTCGTAGGAACCCTTCGCGGGCCTGTCTTCGATTGGTACCGACGCCTTAAGCCCGGGAGTATCACTAGCTGGGAGGATATGGAAGAATTATTCCTCACTAATTTCTTCGATGACGATACAGAGGTCTCTATTGGCACGTTGTTGGATGAGAAGCAGAAGGATGGGGAGTCGGTTGATGTCTTTGTCAAACGATTCCGGGACAAAGCGGTGAACTGCAGAGATCCACTCACAGAGGAATTTATCCTACAAACATGTCATAATAACCTATCCTTGGATGTATTAGAGGTCATGGGGGTTGTGCCCTCTAAAACTTGGAAGGAGTTGAAAGTGAGAGGTGAACAGGCTGAACGCTTTCTCAAGAGAAAGAACTTGGAGAGAGGTCTGCCACCAGCTAATAATCAAAAGCATAACTTTAATCCTCGAGGCAGAGGAAGAGGGTCCACGGCAACTGTGGACGTACATCAAACGTCACAACAGCCGCCGCAACAACAACCGCAACAGTCATCCTTCCAGTTGGCACCAAATCAGAATCAACAACCTCCGAGGCAACCCAAAACTTCGGAGCCCAGATTTCCGAAGGAATACTCGTTCAAAGATGATGAAGTTCCGGTCATCTTCAAGTACTTATTAGAGAACAACAAGATCAAGCTTCCGCCGATCACAAACCAAGAAGAAGCAACGAAGATCAATGACCCAAAGTACTGTGCATATCACAGAAGGGTCCACCATCCAACTAAGGCGTGTTATGTCTTAAAAGACAAAATACAAACATTAATTGATGTTGGTATTGTGACGCCGAAGCCAAAGGAGAAGAAAGTAGGCGCAAACGCGGTCTCTATTAGCTTCGGATCGGTTCCTTTGTCCTGGTTTCAAGCCGAGCCAGTATCAAAGGTCAAGATGCAAACCATCAACGATGACCCTCATGGACAGCGCCAGAAGGGGCTCGTATCTCACACAGCCCCCAACGGCGAAATCCTTTGGGTTCATCCGGATTTGCTTGAAGATGAACAGTGGACGACATCCAAATCAAAGAAGAAGTCAAAAAACAAGGGAAAAGAGAAGTCCTGTTATGGAGTCTCAGCAATCCCCGAGAAGAATGATGAACGGATAGCAGCTTTATCCCTTTCTGATGAGGAGCAGGAAGTTTTCGCTACACGAAGTGGAAATGAATACCATTACAAATATCCGGAAACTTCTAACCCAAACGCTACAACTTTGAAAGAGTTGGGGATAGCTACAACTCCTCCAGTACCTGCTGAAAAGCCGCAACAACCGGCTAAGCAAAAAGAGAAAGAACCTCAACATAAAGAGATTCAAGTTCCGAAGCAGTCTCGTTTCAGCCGACCGATCGGACGAGATAAACCGGAAAGCTCGAACGCACCATATCGTTTCGACGTTATGGCTCAGTTGGGTAATATCCCAGCAAGGATCACGCTATACGAGTTGTTGCGCCTCTCAAAAGAAACCAGAAAAGCTTTACAAGAAGCTTTGGCTGATTCTGAAGTATTCCTCACTCAGATCAAGCCAACTCCTGGAGGACTTATATTTTACTGGATATATCGGTTCGAGCGTAGTCAACCGGATTCAAGTCGATCCGGGTTCCGCTGTTAGCATCATGCCACTTCGATTGATGTACCACCTCGGAATTCCCGCTAACAAGTTAGCCTCTACAGGAACGGTTATCTATGGTTTCAACACAAGCGGGTCACGACCGTTGGGAAAAATCCGGGTGAAGTGTCAACTCGGAGATCTGAAGTCTGAAGTCACCTGCTATGTGATCGATGCAGAGACTTCTTATAACTTACTGTTGGGTCGTCCATGGATCCACGGTAATCTTATAGTTCCCTTTACCCTCCATCAATGTTTGAAGTATGTCGACATTAATGAGGAGGTCAAGACGGTGGTCGCGGATAAGCAACCGTTCAAGGGGTTAGAAAATTACTTTACTGACTCCCTTCTTTATGGTGCTGAGTCCGATACTGAACCATCGGCCCATGGCACGGACAGCGGAGAAGAAGCTGATACCGAAGCCGGGCTCGATTATAGTGAAGGTCTTGTACTAAATGACATTGAACCTCTTGTAATCGATCTTGACGGTGATGAATCGTCGGACGAAAGTTGTAACTGGCAGCTTGCCGATGAAATAATAAATCATGATTTAGAGTACTCACGTTGTCTTAATGATGTAATGCAGAAATTGTATGACAACCCTAGTCTACATATGCCACTTCGTTCGTCTTGTACGACGACGAAACATCTCCAGACTTCATTCGGAACAACTGTAATACTACCCGCGAAGACATGGGGTGAAAAAGAGATAGTCTTTGGAAAAGGGGAACCATCCCCTACCCCAGATCATTTCTTGAACATTAATTCGGATGAAGAAGAACCCGGGCGACATTTCTCTCGGTATAGTTCACAAGCGAATGATTATATGACGAACCAGGGTTATGACCTCTCACTTGGTGAAGGTCTTTATTTTCAGTTCACAAGCGAATGATTATATGACGAACCAGGGTTATGACCTCTCACTTGGTGAAGGTCTTTATTTTGGTCAAGGTATTAGGGTTCCACCCCGTCCTGCCTATGTACCAAAAGGAAAACCAGATAATTATTACAGTCGTAATAGGGGTCTGGGTTATGCTTCATCATCCGATGACAATTATGGCCATCAGATCATTAATCAATTAATAGATAGGAGCGGAGCATTTTCCAGAGAGATTAGAGCAGAGAGCCTTGAGTTTTGGTGAATTAGAGCAAGAGAGAGAGTCTTCCTTCTTCACAAACATCCTCAAGAAGCTTCTGGCGATTCCTAGAGATCTAAGCTCAGACTTGATCTTTGGAAGAGTGAACATCTTACATCGATAAGATATTCGCTTCAAATTCTTACTTCGATAAACGAAGGAAGAATCATTAAACCCCTCACGGTTCAATCAGAATCTGTGATTCGGTGGTCCACGAGTCAAAGCGCTCCCGACACAGGCAAAGATCCCACGCAAGCAGCGATCCAAACAACGATCCTGCGTTTGTTTCTAAAAAGTTGTAATTTTCATTTTGTTGTGTAAAAGAAGTCTTATAAAAAGGCCATTTCTTTTGAATTTATTGTAATCGACCGAAGATATAATGAATTCCACAACGAGACCAACTTTTGACGCAAACAGTGCACAACATTTCATGCACAGTCACTTAGATTAAACAGAAAACATCGGCTTTATAAAAATGAATTGGACGGAGAATATAACATGTATATAAATAGGCACATGCGCATTACTGATATCCTGAGTTATATATATACAAGGGCCAACTGGCCAATACTTGACTTGAAGCCGTGTTCTCGGGATGGTTTACGAGGAACCGATTTATATACATAAAAATATTCTTCTCTAATTTAAATAACGTCTAAAATAAT
Organism: Asparagus officinalis; assembly: GCF_001876935.1. NCBI lineage: Eukaryota > Viridiplantae > Streptophyta > Magnoliopsida > Asparagales > Asparagaceae > Asparagus > Asparagus officinalis. Next base: position 4,116,414 of record NC_033797.1, read on the forward strand.
AATAATACACTTGTGTGATCGGTGATGAACATTATCTTGATCTCCATGATTAGCAGTTTTCTTTTATCCCTGGTAATTTAGAATTCATCTTTTCTTTATATCTGCTACATATACTTACACGTGCATAATTTCTTTATTTTATATGCTTGTTAGGAGTTTTCTAACTCCCATGGGGTTTGCGTTCCCCAGACTCGGGGACTGTTCTTTCTTCGCAGGACCGAGAGTATTTTGAGGAGCAGGCTCAGCGGCAATGATCACCGTTCATTTTATCAGTTCTCCGGTTTAGTTGTTTTAGGTAGTTATTTGGTTTATGCTTTATCTTGAGTCACATGTGACTTTTCTAGACTATGATGTAAAAAATTTCTTGACTCTTTTCCATGGTGGATAGTTGTGAACTCGTATTCGAACTCTGTTCTTTTGGAGATTTCTTCATCTATATATTTCTTTTATTATCTTGGTTACATGCTCTATGGTGTAGTTTTGGCTTTATATTGATATTTGTCGTCCCAATCTCGCTTATTGGTTTTCACCAATTTTGCCAGAATTTTGATGATGGTCTTGTTAAAATCTTCAGCCAATCCATTGGCTGTAGGATTATAAGCAGTCGACGAAACGTCCTTAATCCCGAATTTACCGCAGAATTTGATAAATGCGTTACTCACGAACTGAGGACCGTTGTCGTGCACTATTCGCCTTGGCATACCATACCGATATATGATGTGGTGTTTAATAAATTTGATGACATTAGTCGTCTTTACTTCTCTAAGTGGAACTGCTTCTGCCCATTTCGAGAAATAATCGGTGATTGCCAGAATGAAACGGTCCCCTTTAACCGAAGGTGGAAAAATAGGACCTACAATGTCCATTCCCCATGTCTCAAACGGCCACGATGTCGCCGAAGGATGTAGATATTCAGGGGGTATGTGCATATAATTTGCATGCAATTGACACACTTCACATTGTCGTGCGTAATCGACTGCGTCTTTCACCATAGTTGGCCAATAATATCCGATTCTCCTAAGTCGGTCACAGAGTTTAGGACCGGGCTGATGTGCACCACATATCCCATTATGTGCCTCTTTTAGTGCTTGTTCCGCTTCTTTACTGGATAGACAACGAAGTAAAATACCATCATAAGCTCGTCGATACAACGTTTGCGATGTGGCATTGTAATAAAATCTCGGTGCTCTATGGTGTAGTTTTGGCTTTATATTGATATACAGGATGATCCAGAGGCGTGAATGTGACTGTATGGTTACATTGTCGGCCGAGTCACATTCCAAACTATTATGTTTTGGAACTGGGGCGTGACAAGGTTTTTAATGGTATCAGAGCCAGGGTTTAGGAATTGCTGTCTTGTCTTGTATACAAGTAAAAACTAAGATTGAGCCAAAAATAGAGCATGTATAGAAAGAGTTCTTTCCTTTTCAGAAATACGTCCTTTTTAATCCTAATACCCTGATTCTCAAGTCCTAATCTTTTCCAATCTCATTTCAGGTGATCACTATAGCCCCAAAATATCGACACCCTACTCAAGTTGTCCTTAAGAGACGCCAAGTAGACCAAGCTGATCTTGCAGACGCGATTACGGAGCTGGTAGCTCATAATCGTCCGAGGGATGGGCAACAGCCGATTACAAGGCCTGGTAATGTGTCTGATTTTCAGAAGCTTAACCTACAACACTTTGCTCGGGCTGAAGTCAGATATGAGGCCGAGATGTGGTTGCAAACCATAGACCGCTTATTGAGGGCAACAAAGATACTAGATGAAGACCGAGTTGATATTGTACAGCTACAGCTCGTTAATGTAACCAGGACCTGGTGCGATGCAGAGGAGGAGAAGCTACCCAACCCAATTTCATGGGAGACATTCCGGGAGAGTTTCATAGAGATATTTTTCCCGAAGACAGCTCGTCTTGAGATGCAGAGACAGTTTGTAATGCTGAGACAGAGAGCTAGTACTGTATATGAGTATGTAGCAAAATTTGCCAAGCTCAGCAGGTTTGCCCCAAGGATGGTATCGCATGAGGTGGATAAGGGACAAAGGTTCATGCAGGGTATAAATTTTGAGATCCAAACTCATGTTTATAGTCAGAAGGGGACCGAGACTTATGTGGATATCTTAGAGGCAGCTCGAAAGGCAGAACAGCTGGTTGGGATCATGAACTCGGTGAGAAGAGGGGAAAACAAGCACCCTACAGGACAAATCTCAAGAGGTAACCAACAGAAGCCTCAGATGGGAGGAGCACCAGCTAAGCGCTAGCAGACAAAGACCCCGAGACCAGCTCCACAACCAACCAACATGATTTGCCATTTCTGCAGCAAGCTAGGACACTTGATGATGGACTGCCGAAGAGCTAACAGATTGTGCCTAGCATGCGGGGTGCTGGATCATCAGGTCACTGCTTGTCCTAGTAGAGGAGTTTCAGGAGGAACTTCAGGTAAAGCGATAGTGCTAGCAGGCCAGACTAGACAGGATGGACCACAGTTGAGGCCATCACTTCCCACGCAGCAGCAGATGTTTCGAGGACATCAGAGGGGTCAACAATTTCAAGGCAAGAGACAGTGGAGATGTCCTCATTTTCAGCACCCATATCAGCCACCTTATCAGTAGAGGCACCCAGGGAAATACGGTCAGCAAGCTCAGCAGCAGCAGAGACAAAGGTCGGGCTATGACACTTACCGCCAAGCAGGCTGATGCATCTGGTGATGTAGTCACAAGTATCATTTTGGTTTATTTAGTCACAAATTGTACTTTTCCCGACGCTTATTCCCGACGCATGGTTAAATACGTCGGCAAAAATTATGTTTTTCCCGACACTTTTAGTTAGCGTCGGCAAAAAATATATTTTCCCCAACGTTTATAATTAGCGTCGCTAAAAATGTATATTATTAGCGACGTTTTAACTTAGCGTCGGTAAAAGTTATGGATTTCCCGATGATTTTTTATTTTCGTCGGTAAAAGTATAGCTTTTTAGCGACGTTTTAGGATTAACGTCGCTAATAGTATGTATTTATCATGACGTATTAGACTAACGTCGCTAAAAATATTCTTTTCTCAACGTATTTACTTGCCGTGGCTAAAAGTTATATTTTTAATGACGCTTCTTTATTTATCCGCGTTGACAAAACAACCCCCCCACCCCCCAAGTTTTCCACACTCGTACAAGGGAGGGAAAATCCCCCCCTTTTAATTTCACGAAGAGACAAAACCCCCAACCCCGCTCTCTCTCATCAGAAAATCGCCCCCAAACCCTTGCTTCTTCTCTGAAGTTCGCCGCCTTCATCGAAGCTCACCGTTGCCATCGTCGGAGATCTCCGCCTCTGTCGAATTTCACCGCCGCCTCCGTCGGACCAGCAACATTAGCTTCAAGAATCCCCGCCGTCTTCTCCTCCTCCATCCGATCAAACCCCCACCGATCTCACCTCCGACTCCCTTCAAGAATCTCCCTCCACCGTTCGATCTCGCTCTGAACCCGAACGCTAACCCTAGCCTCCGCCACAGGCTCCGATCAAGCTCCGATGGTATTTATACTATTCTCTTTTTAATTCGTTAAATTAGAGGCGTTCTATAAATAAATTGCTATTTTTAATATATCACAGGGCTCGCAATCTCAATCATTCTTTAGATCGGCGCTCTCGAGCATGGAGAAAGTTTACTTGACTAGGAATCCGACTGCAAAATCTGTTCTTGAATCTGTGAGCTCGTCTGATGGCAGTCCTGTGTGTTACGATCACTTCGCTTTCCGAACATTTGGGGTAAATGATGCAATTTTGTTTTTTTTCCCGCTTGATTCTATTACTGTTATACTATGTATTTTTTTTCTAAATTTTGAAGGTAGATGGCCATGGGATTGATTCCATTGCGTCATTCTTCTTGGATTTTGGTTATACTCAACGAGATGAACTAAGGTTTCCAGCAAAAAAGCTGAGAGCTTTGTGGTTTGCTCCTCCTGAGACTGAGTACAGTAACAAATGTAGCTTGCCTTTGCCTAGGATTTTTATATCGGAGCTTCTTGTGGATGAGTTGAATTCTCAAAGTCAGGTACTTACTCTCAACAAGTGCAGATTGTTTGCAATTTCAGTTTCTAATTTCCTATTTTTCTGTTCAATAATGGAAATTACTTATGCATGTAGGAAATAATTAGAAAATATGTTAAGATTTCTGGAAATGGAAATAAATATGCGGCTTTGGCAAGCACTTTGGGACATTTAACTTGGGAGAAACCAATATTTTCTGATTATCAACAGCTAGCAAGGTTTGGCAAGCACTTTGGGACATTTAACTTGGGAGAAACCAATATTTTCTGATTATCAACAGCTAGCAAGGTAACCCTTCCCACAGTCATCTTGTATTTGGGGAGAAACCAATATTTTCTGATTATCAACAGCTAGCAAGGTAACCCTTCCCACAGTCATCTTGTATTTGTTGGGTGATTACGAAGCAGATTGGTTCTGTAATTAGTGTACCTGTATGCTTGCGGATATTAACCAGTATGCTGAATAAAGTCAGATGATATTATTGTGAGTACTGATACACATTGTTAGCCAGCAACTTAATAACTCAAGCTTTTTAGGTGAAATGATTTCTAGATATATGAGCACTATTTCTAGATATCTGAGCACTAGAATAAGATGTCCATTTTTAAATCTAGATTTAACCGTATTTTAAGAATGATCATGTCTATTTGTGTATTGTCATTAATTGTTACTTGTAATTACTTGTCCTTGCCATTACTTATTATTATTTGTTATTAATTTTTTTCATTATGTGTACTAATAATTCATTTTATTCAATTGTAACAGGTAACACGTATGGCTCCAGGACGCAGGTCCGAAAATGTCATACAATCGACTTCTGTGTCCGAGTCTGTGCCCGAGTTTGTGCCCGAGAGGAGGATCTTGGTTGCTTCGAACCAGCCACCCTAGTGTACCCATAACGAGCTACCCCACCCCGAGCCATCATCCATTGCCCAGCCCGACCAACTAGAAAGCCCTCAAACGATCGGGAGCAGCGTAGGTAATGTTAGATTATCTACCCGTCACAATTTAAGTGTTATTCAATTGTTGGAAATTTAAAGTATTATCAATAAATATTATGGCTATATGTTTCTAACGATGCTCCAAGTTTTTCAGGACTTCTTAGTGGAGCTTAATCTGTCATTAAGCCTTCGGTGATTTTTGTAAGGTAGGAATTATTTTTGGCATTAATAGCACACTCCTTTGATATAAAGTAAAGATATTTTTATACAACTTGTTAAGGATTGCTGCGAGTCAAGTGAGAAAGTAGTGAAGTGTTTGTGATTTGTTGAGAAAGTAGTGAAGTGTTTGTGATTTGTTAAGTGAGAGTTTTAATTTTGCCCATGATGAATTGCTAGGTGTGTTCATTGTTAATAATTTAATTCGGGTGTTTAATTAACTTCTACAAAGTTTTAATCTGTGTGCGTGCAAGTAGTGAAGTGGTAGCAGCATAACTACTTGTTAATTGTCTGCAACCTCAATACCTTACAAAAAAATAGTTCAACCTAAATATGATCAAAATTCGGGTATTATACATATATTCTATTGTCTTATTTAGTTTAATAATCGTGTTTTTGTAGGATCTGTACCATCGGCCCGTATAAATGTACGCGGTGCAACACGAGGGAAGGGGATAGAGAGATTGGTGAGACAATTCTTGAAACTCGTTGGACGTAAGCTGGGTTCATTTTAATCCTTACCCAATTCAGAACAATGGTTATAAATGGTAATTTTGGTTTCAAGTTAAAAAACCAGCAATTTTTTAATTTACAGATCTGTATATATTATTAAAAAACCAGAAATTTTATTGCTGTGTGTTTAGATCCCTCCATTTCTGGCCATTGGCTTAGGAAACAATACCCACTATTGGTTCATATCAATTTGTTATATTGTCATGTCAACACCATTTGGTAGTTGGGTCGAGCTGTCAATTGTCAAGTACTCAACTTTCATGCACATTGATTGGTTCTTTACTACAATGCCAGGTACTGAGATTCTTAGCCATGATTCCCTAGTTTACTAGTAAACCTAATTATCATATGTTCCCCTATTTCTCAAGTGTGAAACTTCTGCAAAACAGTTTTGCAATTTAGTAGTTTGCAGATGTATATTTCATAAATAGATAAAATCCCTTTACATTTTTTGGCACTTCTTAAGTTTAGCTTGCAGAGAATCTACAAAATTGGATTTTAGTGTTTTTTGTCACACTTGCAGATGAATCATTTCATGGAGTTAACAATGAACTACGGGAGCTTCCACTTGTTGAGCTATCCACTCTCCCTTTGATATTAAAGGTGATCTTCATAATAATCTACAATTGCAAGATATGATCATATCCAGTATGTTGCTTCCTGATTTATTTTAATAAAATTTTAGTCTAATTTATATTAAGACCGATGTTTACTGAACTGATCTTTTATCATTGCCTATATCTGTGCTTGCTATGTATTGCCTGATAAAATTGATACTTCCAGTTCTTAACAGAGGTACAATATTTGCAAATTTAAATTGAGTTTAAAGAGTTACAGTTCTTCCATAGCTATCTCACAGATATCCCTTAATTTACCATGCCAATAGTATTTTTTGCTTTTCTATTGTCTAATTCAATAGTTCAATATCTAGTAATGAAGCTGGTTAGTCTAGTGCCAATTAGGTTCCTACATTAACCTTAGATGTTGCATTTTTTAGTTCATTACAGGCCAAGCAGTTGAAAAATGACGATCATGAGCTATCTTGTGTATCTAATATTTGTTTATTTTCACAAGCTATTGTTCTGAGTATGGCTTCTTGCTTTCCTGTGCCTTCCTTTCTCTTCTTTGTCTTCCTATTCATCTTTTCCTTACTGTATTCCTCTTTGCCTCACAGCAAATTATCTCAAGCTTGAACCCCCATTTCATTTTCTTTTCTCTTATTCCTGTTCTTACTCTTTGTGTTTTTCTCTCTAAACATCTGATTCAGTGATACTATGTAGAAAACATTTTTATATGTTACCACAATAAATAGCAAAATTTATTGTACATATAGCTTGTATATATTATCTATACATCTACAACCACGCCATAGCGCGTGCCCACAAACCCTACATGGACATAATATATTCAAGCACAAGCATGCACATGCCTGTATGGAAGTGCATTTATTAAATTTATGTACAGTGACAAAAGGGATGGGATCACTGGCAATTGCCCCTTCAGTCCTAACAAATTTTTTTATTTACATTACTCTTAATCAGACTTTCCTGAATTCTTCTCCTTTGCTTCTTTGACCTTTTTCCATTTGATATTCTCATTGGCCTTTTTCCATTGCGTCATTCCTCTGCTTCATTTTATTTAAAGTCATTTCTTTATAGTTCCTTGAAGTTTCCTGCTTGATTTCTTCTTGTTATCATGTTATAGGTATGTTCTGTTTCCTATATGTTATTTTTCATTCCTCAACGTGGTCTAGTATTTTTAAGATTTGCTATTATGTGATTGCTCTCAAGCTAATAAAGAACGAATGTTGAAGAAGAAAATACTAGTTGGAGATGGATGGGTTAAAGAGTCTGTAATTTTCTTTTTGCGTAATTTTCAAATGCCTCTAGTCTCTGTCTGCATGATCTTTGCTATGATTTTGCTTGAAAATCTTGCTTCTGTTTTAAACTTTATAGAAGACTGTTTAATCAAAGAACTGATATCTCTAACATCTCTAACAGGAAATAATCAAAGAACTGATGGAAAGACTACCACACATGAAAGAGCTTATGGATATGTATTGTGGCCCTGATAGAGTGATTGCAAAGTAACAAATGCAGGAGTTAGACAGAGTCGCAAAAACTCTATCAGAGAATATACCTTCATCTGTGAAGAGGTTCACTGATCGTGCCGTTCTTTCACTTCAAGTTTTCTTTTTTTCAACTAAGTTTAGTTTCCTGTAAATCTTATAATGTGTCATTCTCTGAAATGGAAAACACTGAATATGAAAAACTAGAATATTTAAACAGGCCTTTGAGCGTTGACTTGGAAATAGAAATGAATGTAATTATTTTGCAATGGGAGCAAATTCTTTGTTTATCATAATATGCAATTTGTTTGGAGTATAATTTGATGTTTGGTTTCTTTGTTGATGTGAATGGGAGTAAATTTTTTGTGGATGTTCAGGTTCAGTGTAGGCTTATAGTTGACAGAAAAGATATTATTTTTGGCAATGTAAATTAGTGTTGACAAAATTATACTTTTTACCGTTGTCAAAAATTATACTTTTGCCGACGCTATCTTGTGTCGGCAAAAGTATAGCTTTTAGCGACGCTAGCTTGCGTTGCCAAAAGTATAGCTTTTAGCGACGCTTCACTCTGCGTCGCTAAAAACTGCACTTTTGCCGACGCTATCTTGCATCGGCAAAAGTATAGCTTTTAGCGACGTAGAGTTAAGCGTCGCTAAAAGCTATACTTTTGGCGACGCAAGATAGCGTCGCTAAAAGCTATACTTTTGCCGACGCATAGCTTTTGCCAATGCTGCATGCGTCGCCAAAAATACACTTTTGCCAACGTAAAATATTATGCGCCACTAAAAGATATACTTTTTCCGACGCATGACGTATCGCCAAAAGTGTACTTTTGGCGACGCAGTGTATTTGCGTCGCCAAATACTTTCCTTGACGCACTTTTGGCGACGCGTTAGCGACGCTGCATTTTGCGTCAAGAAAGATTTTTCCCGACGTTTTTTAAACTTTTGCCGATATTTTTGTTTCGTCGGTAATGTTGTATTTTGTTGTAGTGGTTTTGGTGATACCATTCGGAGTGACAAATGTTCTATCTACATTTATGAGCTTGATGAACAAGGTATTTTCTCAGTATCTCGACCAGTTTGTGGTGGTGTTCATCGATGACATTCTTATATACTCTAAGACCAAGGAAGATCACGCAGAGCATCTATGGATGGTGTTGGAAATCCTGCAGAAGGAGAAGCTCTATGGAAAATTAAACAAGTGTGAGTTTTGGCTAGAGCAAGTGTCCTTTCTGGGGCACATAATTTCAGGAGCGGGTATCTCTGTGGACTGGAAGAAGGTTGAGGCGGTGTTGGGATTGGATCCACCTACATCTGTGATAGAAGTACGAAGTTTCTTAGGGATGGTTGGATACTACAGGAAATTTATAAAGGATTTTGCTAAAATTGCAGGACCACTTACTAGGCTGGCTCGGAAGGAGGTCAAGTTTGTGGGGACTCAGGACTATCAAGCAGCATTTAAGGAGTTGAAGAACAAGTTGACGACAGCACCAATTTTGACAATTCCAAATGAGTCAGGAGGATTTGTAGTGCACACGGATGCTTCTGATTTGGGTTTAGGTTGTGTTCTGATGCAACATGGAAGGTAGTAGCTTATGCATCTAAACAGCTAAAAACACATGAGAGGAACTACCCAGTTCATGATTTGGAATTAGCGACGGTTATTCTTGCATTAAAGCTATGGCGACACTATCTTTTAGGGCAAAGAGTGGAGGTGTACACATATCACAAAATTTTAAAGTATATCTTCACTCAGAAGGAGCTCAACATGAGATAGCGCATATGGTTAGAGCTTATGGCAGATTATGATTTTGATTTACAATATCATCCAGGACGAGTTAATGTAGTGCCAAATCATTTGAGCCGGGAGCCTGTGGCGATGAGACTCACCAGACAGCGGGAGTTGCTAGCTAAGTTCTGGAGGATGAACGTGAAGATTATATTGCCTGGAGCAGGGAGACAGTTGATGAGTTTGCAGTTACAGTCAACCCTGGTGGACCGGATCAAGGCTACCCAGTTCGTGGATGCTCAATACCAAAAATTTAAGAAACATGTAGAGTCTGGGGAGAGAATTGATCTACAAATACATGAGGATGGATCCTTGTGATTCCAGGTTATGTGTGATACGAGTTGCCGGACGAGCACCCTTGATCGTAGAATTATCAAGAATGGGTTGAGAAGAAGACGATAGAAAACACAAGAACAATTCAGTTTTGGCGAAGGAAAATACCTTCTCTAGATTATGAGATTAATAGATTACAAATACCTCTCTCACAATCTCTCTAGAATCAAGAACAATCTCCCAATTCTCTCTAAACCCTAATCTCTTGGTTAGGATCTCACCTCTCTGATTTCTCTGATTGTTTAGAACCCTAAAACAATCATCTTTATAGAGTTTAGGTTAGGATCTCACCTCTCTGATTTCTCTGATTGTTTAGAACCCTAAAACAATCATCTTTATAGAGTTTATAATGTGGATGGCAAAATTATAATTAAACAAACCAAAACCAAACAAGAAAACAGAGTCCCAAACGAACCAGGAAGTCTCAGGAAACCATCACGGTCGACCGCAGAGACCATCGCGGTTGACCGGATCCAACGATAGAAACCAAAACCCGTTACAGGGTTTGGCCAGTCGACCGCACACATCGCTAAGGTCGACCGTACACATCGCTACGGTCGATCGCCAAAAGTTCAGAGGCCTCCCAGGATTTGTGCACGTTCGCGGTCGACCGTGGCGTCACGTGCTGTTGACCACTGGAAGCTCAAAATGTTTCCTACAGTTTCTTCCATAATCTTCACCTTTGCCGCCTTCAACGACTTCGTCCACGTTTCTATTCTCAAGATATTATGAGAAACATCTATCCTCAAACTCTCATGAGGATCGCTAAGCTCTCGAAGCAAGAAAGAAGATACACCCATATCATGGCTTTCCCTTTAGGAACTTGAAGTTCCATTCAAGTTATAACTGTAGCAGAGGGAACTCGCGAACCCCTTCTTCTTTTTTGAACCACTTGGCCTTGCTAGGAATCTGGTCTCAACGTCTGATCGAAAATAACTCCTTCGTCCCGCGTCTCGTCGTAGTCACCTTCCTTTTTAAATTACAACCCTCTTTCAGTGGCTCCTCATAAGAACTAATGCATAACGCAACAAACTTCTTGCTTACATTCACTAGCCTCTTCACCTAGTTCACCGTCACCAAGTTTGTCTTCTTCGGAAGAGACGCCGAACAAAATATGAACTTTTCACCATCTTTGGTGAATGTGTACTTCTGAGCTCGCCTCTTGTAGATCGCGTATCTATTCCACAAATAAGGATTGCCCAGTATAACCTGACAAACATCCAATGGAACTACGTCACACGTGACCTCATTAATATACGACTCATGGAGCGTAAATTTAAAAGTGCATTGATTAACTATACTCTGTCCCGTCTTCTTCTGAATCCATCCTAATGGATAGGCCTTTGGACGATTGACTGTCTTCAGACCCAGCTTCTGAACCAAGACCTCGGATATTAAATTCTTCTCGCTACCTGGATCAACTATGACATCTATCAAATTGGTCTTCACCTGTAACTTAAGAACAAAGAGCTGCTCTCTAGGGCCGTCGTTCTCTTTTGTGGCTTTTTTCTCTCTCATAAGGTTGAGACTATTGTTGGGCTCTGTCATCCCTGGAACTTCTTTCGAAACTTAAGCTATCACGTATGCCCTTTTCTCCTTCTTCTTCTTCAATCCCCTTGGCTTGAGATGATGATACTTCTCCCAGCACCGATCAGCTACGTGTCCTGTCTTTTCGCAATAACTACAAATCAACCCTGCTTTTTCTGGGTCACCTTCTTCTTCTCCTCATTAAATAGAGAACCACTAGACTCGCCTCCAACTTGTTTAGCCTCTCTCTTTGCCTCGTTGCTCCTCTTTTGCTTGCCTTCGATGGCAATAGCCTTCACGCTTGCCACTGCAATAGATTCCATCGTGAATAACTTCATCTCCTTCCGGATGTAATCACTCAATCCCACCATATACTTCATAAACACAGAATATTCCTTCGTCGCAATGTTGAGGACCATCGCCTGCTGCTGGAACTCCATGGTGTTTTCTTGAACGGTTTGATTGACTCTTTGGCGCAAGCTGTACCACTTGTACCAACGCTCCTCAAGGAATCCCACTGGGTAGAACTGCTTTCTCAGTAGCTCATTGAATTTGTTCCACATCATCGTATTCCTTTCCTGCTTGTAATAGGATTTCCACCATGTCAATGCATACCCCGAAAGCTTCAAAGTCACGAACACGAGTTTCTCCTTAGATGGATATCTTTAGAGGGTAAAATATGTCTCCATCCGTTCGATCCAATCGTCAAGCCTCTCAATGTTGACACTCCCATCATAAATATGAATCTCCATCTTAAAGTTTATTTTTAAATTCTGGTAAGAACCCTTACCCCCTTGATGCGGAACAGTCTTGACATTCTCGGCCTCCCTATCAGAATTAGATTCCTCGCCCTCCCCATTAGACTCTACAAGTTTCTTCTTGCCTTTCGAAGAAGATTCCTCTTTTTTGTCCTTTCCTTGAAAAAGATTAACAAGCTGTGTGAGAGTCGAACCCATTGTCTCTATCTGTTTCTCCAATGCATCAAGTCTCGTCGAACTACCCCTTCAGTCATCTTCTTCTTTCTTAATCTCTGAACTCCTTCCAAAGAAATAAGGATCTCGCCAAGCTTCTTGTATTGTCATCGAGTAAGGACCATATACAGGATTCCCCTCCACAGGATCTAATCGCTCTGATACCAACTTGATACGAGTTGCCGGACGAGCACCCTTGATCACAGAATTATCAAGAGTGGGTTGAGAAGAAAACGATAGAAAACACAAGAACAATCCAGTTTTAGTGAAGGAAAATACCTTCTATAGGTTATGAGAATAATAGATTACAAATCCCTCTCTCACAATCCCTCTAGAATCAAGAATAATCTCCCAATTCTCTCTAAACCCTAATCTCTTGGTTAGAATCTCACCTCTCTGATTTCTCTGATTGTTTAGAACCCTAAAACAATCCTCTTTATAGAGTTTACAATGTGAATGACAAACTTATAATTAAATAAATCAAAATCAAACAGGAAAACAAAGTCCCAAACGAACCAGGAAGGCTCAGGAAACCGTTATGGTCGACCGTAGAGACCATCACGGTCGACCGGATCTAACGATAAAAACCAAAACCTATTACAGGGTTTGGTCGGTCGACCGTACACATAGCTACGGTTGACCACCAAAAGTCCAGAGGCCTCCCAAGATTTGTGCACGTTCATGGTTGACCGCGGCGTCACGTGCGGTCGACCGCTGGAAGCTTAAAACATTTCCTGCAGTTTCTTCTGTAATCTTCGCCTTTGCCACCTTCAACGACTTCGTCCACATATATATTCTCAAGATCTCATGAGAATCATCTATCCTCAAGCTCCCATGAGGATCATTAAGCTCCCGAAGCAAGAAAGAAGATACACCCGTATCAATGTATGCCTAAGGGCGATGTTAGAAGAGAGCTGCTAGAGGAGGCACATAGTTCAGTGCTTTCTATTCATCCAGGAGGCACGAAGATATATCATGACTTGAGAGAACATTACTGGTGGTTAGGAATGAAGATGAAGATAGCCCGATTTTGTGTCAAAATGCCTAATATATCAGCAGTGAAGGCTGAGCATCAGAGGACAGCTGGGTTATTGTAGCCCCTTCCTATTCCCGATTGGAAGTGAGAACATATTATGATGGACTTTGTCACAGCTTTGTCAAGGAGCCAGAAGGGAAACAATGCCATATGGGTAGTAGTGGACCGACTCACCAAGTCGGTTCGCTTCATACCATTTCGAGTTGGACATACGACAGAGAGTTTAGTGGAGCTATACATGAGGTAGATAGTATGCTTACGTGGGGTACCGGTTAGCATTGTTTCTGATAGGGACACACGATTTTTATCATACTTTTGGAGGAGCTTGCAGCAGTTTCTTAGAATTATGCTGAGTTACAGCACGACTTACCATCCTCAGACAGATGGACATTCAGAGAGGACTATACAAATTTTGGAGGACATGTTGTGGGCATACATGCTAGATTTCAAGGGATCTTGGGAAGATCACTTACACTTGGTGGAATTTTCTTATAATAACAGTTATCAGGCTGGTATCCTGATGGCACCTTATGAGGCATTATATGGGAGAAAATATAGATCTCCTACATGTTGGGATGAGTTGGGAGAGTAGCATTTGCTAGGTCCTGAGATGATAGTGCAAATAATAGATAAGATAAAAATGATACAGGAGCGTCTTAAATCAGCTCAGGATAGACAGAAGAGCTGGGCTGATGCTAAGAGGAAACCTCTACAGTTCCAGGTTGGAGAGCATGTTTTCTTGAGGATATCCCAAACTAGAGGAGTTATCAAATTTGGCAGTCGAGGGAAGCTTAGTCCACGTTTAATCGGTCCTTTTGAGATATTAGAGAGAGTGGGAGAGGTGGCATACTGGCTAGCTTTGCCTGCGTTGTTGGAGGGAGTGCATGATATGTTCCACGTATCATAGCTTCGGCGATATGTGCAAGATGAAACCTACGTCCTAGATATTGCAGAGCTTCAGATTGGGACAAACTTATCATATAAGGAGAGACCAATGAAGATTTTGGACAGACAGGGGAAGGTCCTCAAGAACCAAACTATCCCGCTTGTCTTAGTATCTTGGGGACATCATGGACCTAATGAGGCAACCTGGGAGCGAGAGGACGACATTCGTCAATGCCATCCGCATCTCTTTACTACATACGTTTAGTTCTTCTTATGGTCGAATAAATTTTGAGGACGAAATTTCTTTTCTTGGGTGGGTAGGATGTAATAGTCAATTTTTTATGCAAGGTCTTATATAAGAGGCTCACATGATTTAGAATTGAAAAAAGGCCCATTAGTAAAGCCCATGTATGCAACTCCACTTCTGCAGTGGTTTGTTGCGATTTTTTTGGTGAGATCGTGAAAAGAAAAGATTTTCCGGATATTTTGCCCAACAAATCTTTGTGAGTTGATCCTCCCACATACAATCATGAATCCCTGCAGTTTTTGGTTACAACTACTCTTTTTCACAAATTAAACTTCCTTTAATTTTAGGGATTCTAAAAAAAATCTTAACCTTCCCTTATATATAGATCTTCTCTCCTCTTCTTCTCTCAACCTCACAGAGAAAAAAAAAATGAAAAAAGAAGGAAAACCCAACCGAGAACAAGAGAAGGAGAGGACGAGTTTTGGATTTTCTTTTGGCATTTAGGGTTCATAGTATTTTCTTCAACAAATCGACAAACATTCTTTTCCTCAAATATTATTATTTTCATTATTATTATTATTATTATTATTAATTTTCCTTCATGCAAGCATTCTTTTTTCACTCGTTATTTTTTTCATGATTTTAATATTGTGTAAATTATCATTTGATTGGTACATTGTATATTAATTCACTACGCATATGATATTAACTTGATTAGTTCATTGTACATATGTTATTAATTTATTGTATATATTTTTAAACCTTTTAGCATAGAAGTACTTATTTGTGATAGTTTTATCTATGTTTTAGTTGTTTTAGTAGTTAGGTTGAAGTTCATGTCACTCAAAGAAGAAAAATGACATGAGCTGTAAATAGTTTGATGATATGAGCTGTAAATAGTTTGATGGCATGAGTTGTAAATAAATAAAAATCTATGACCAAATTGTTTCTATCATTGGTTTCTTGTTCCCTTCAGTTTACAATTAGTTGCGGTCATGTATGTAGAGATTTTCCTCATTGTTGTCATTATTACACATTAGGTAGTAGCATGTACACCAGAAAGCTTTGGGACAAAGTGGTTAGATTGGTTGTGTTTTATGCAGTGGTTTGTGGTTCGATCGTTGGACCATTCATTTTCCCCATATAGTTTCTAGGTTCCCTAAAACTCAGTTTTGTTGTCCTAAAAATTCTTTCAAATTGGTCGTGTCTTTTTGTCATTCAAAATATTAGTTCCCTTACCAGTTTTAAATCTTATATTATTTTAGTGAACTTGTTAGCTCATTTTGAGTACTTTATTATACTCTAAAATAGATTGTGTGGTTGTAATCCGCGTTGATCAGTAATGTCATCAAATAGGCTAGACTGTACATGAAGACGACTTCCGTCAAAAATATGATTTATAAGTGTGCCTTTCATAGCATGTCCATGCCCTCGATATCGATATCCCGATATGAGCTTTTTCCTTGGCTATTACTATTATAGTATCGACTAGACGATGCACCCCTCTTGATTGGATATGTTTAGGGTCACAGTTATCTTTCATAATTTTACGTAAGCCGTTCCATGGTAACTCTGTGGTTAGTGCACAACATTTCATGCACAGTTACCTAGATTAAACAGAAAACATAGGGTTTATAAAGAGGAATTGGATGGAGAATATAACATGTATATAAAGGGCACATGCACATTACTGATATCCTGAGTTATATATATATATATATATATATATATATATATATAAGGGCCAAAGGGCCAATACTTGACTTGAAGCTGTATTCCCGGGACGGTTTACGGAAAACCAATTTATATACATGAAAATATTCTTCTCTAATTCAAATAACTATTGGCCTTCTTGTTTTGATAATGTTTAACAAATAATTTACGACTAATATTATTTATCTAGTATTTTGTGTTTATCTATTTATTGTAGACAAACAATACGTTGGAGGATGGATGGAATTGCACTTCAACGAACATATCCAATGGAGGTTGATGGAATAATGATTGAAGCCTATACAATTCAAGTTAAAGATTTAATTACAAGCTTCATCCAAGTTTACAAGTTGAGCTACAATGAAGATCAAGATCAAGCTTGGGTAACATTAGTTTAGGTTTTATATTATGTGTATTAGTACTTTAAGCTCAATATTATACACACACATTATATTGGTTTCCATGTATATATATATATATATATATATATATATAGTTTTGAGTTTTCATGAGATTACATATTTCATATTTATTATTGTGTTTTGGTTTAGCTATATAGATATGAAACTAATTTACATTCATATATATAATCATATGTTTCATACTCTATTGTGTTTAAGAATATATTGCGTAGAATATGTAATTTTATGAAAATATCGTGTTTCTAGTTTATAGACTTCATAACAATATTTTATATCTTTTAGCAAATCTATATAATCAGTTTACAAAGTTTTAAAACTTGGTTTATGTCAAAACATCAAAAAAACTCATGTTTGTATGTTTTGGACATTTTTGTAAAATGATAAGTTTTTACAAATGGGAAATACAATTTAAAAAATTCTTTTTGTAACATGTTCATAAACATATTTATAATCATTTCCCAAAGTTTCTTAATTTTTGGACTTCATTTGTTATTTTTAACATATTTTTAAAAGTCTCAAAAATCTATTTTCAAACCTGAAAAACTGTGTATATCAGTTCACGGTCGACCGCGCGTGCCTCTGCGGTTGATCAAACTTTATCCAGAGACTGCGTTTTGGTTTTTATCAAATCGCGATCGACCGCCATTGGCTCTGCGGTCGACGGCCATAGCTTTGTTTTTCAGCTGTTCGCGGTCGACCAGCCCTGCCTCTGCGGTCGACCGTGACTTTTCCTGTTTGCAAGCCAAATGGCTAGTTTTTAGCCGTGGTCGACCGTCAGTGGCTCTATGGTCGACCGCCGTACAATAACAGCTATATTTCTGTTGTTTCCAGATTTTGTGGGATTTGGTTTTTTGGTCATTTTGCTTGGGTTTTGGCTAAAGTTTTGGGTTCCTATAAATACCCCCTTGCTCTCATCTTTCATACTAACAAAAAGAAATGTTTTAAATAAGTTTAAGAGAGTTTTAAAAGTCTGTTTAAGTTTGTTTAAAGGTGTTTAAAGCCTTGTTTTAAAGTTTCGGTTTTGTGAAGATAATTTCACAAGAGGAAGAAGAGATCATCCTTTGGTGTTTGAGATTCAACTCATCTCTCTCTCTCTCTTGATCTATAGAGAAGTTTTCCTAAACTCATTCTACCTATTTATTGTTTTGTTTCTAATTTCCATAAGCTAGATTTATATTGAGTTTAGTTAAATTGTTTTTATTGAATCTCTTTGATCACACACAACCTATTGAGCTTATAGTATTTACATTCATAGTATAATTTGAGTTATGGGGTTTGTGACTTAGAGTTGTGCTAAATTGAGTTCTCGCCTTGTATTAGAGAACAAATCTTTTGCTGTGAGTTTTAATTATGAGGATCACTTTGTAATACACTAGTACACCAAGAGGAGTGTGTGGTGAGAGACAGTGTCGCCCCAAGAGGAGTGATGTAGGTAGTAATGCCTAGAGAGAGGTTGTAATTCTTAACACTTGAGGGAGACACAGGCTAGAGACAAACACTTGAGGTGGTGGTTAGTATAGTTACATTGTGAGTGTGGATTGTAAATTTTTTGGTTAGCTAGAAAACCGTATCGTGAGGTGTAAACGTTTTTCGGGTAAGCGTAGAAAACCCGGTGTGATAGTGGAGATCTCCTCGAGGTGAGGAGCGGGGACGTAGGTCGTGGGGATCGAACCTCGTAAACATATTGTTTGTTTGTGATTGCATTGGCGTACTTATTTTTATGTTCATATCTTATATCGTCTTTGTATATTGCTTGTTGTTTATATTGCCTACTATCTAGTTTAGATTGTTTACCCTTGTGTTATTTGTATATCCTTGCATATATATCTTGTCACATATCATTTGCTAGGATATATTTGTTAATTAGTTTTAATTGGCATAAAATCAGATTAGATTAGCATAAACCCTATTCACCTCCCCTCTAGGGTTCTTTCCTAGTGGCATTAGGGTCTAACAATAACGTCTAAATAATAATAATACACTTGTGTGATCGGTGATGGACATTATCTTGATCTCCATGATTAGCATTTTTCTTTTATCCCTGTTAATTTAGAATTCATCTTTTCTTTATATCTGCCACATACACTTACACGCGCACAATTTCTTTATTTTACATGCTTGTTGAGGGTTTTCTGACTTCCTTGGGGTTTGCGTGCCCCAGACTTGGGGACAATTCTTTCTTCGCAGGACAGATAGTATTTCGAGGAGTAGACTCAGTGACAGTGATCACCGTTCATTCTATTAGTTTTCCAGTTCAGTTGTTTTAGGTAGTTATTTGGTTTAGGCTTTATCTTGAGTCACATGTGACTTTTCTAGACTATGATGTAAAATTTTTCTTGACTCTTTTCCATGGTGGATAGTTATGAACTCGTATTCGGGCTCTGTTCTTTTGGAGATTTCTTCATCTATACATTTCTTTTATTATCTTGGTTACATGCTCTATGGTGTAGTTTTGGCTTTATATTGATATACAGGATGATTTTTATTATCTTGGTTACATGCTCTATGGTGTAGTTTTGGCTTTATATTGATATACAGGATGATCCAGAGGCGTGAATGTGACTGTATGTGCTCTATGGTGTAGTTTTGGCTTTATATTGATATACAGGATGATCCAGAGGCGTGAATGTGACTGTATGATTACATTGCCGGCTGAGTCACATTCTAAACTATTACGCTTTGGAACTGGGGCATGACAGTACCTCTTATGGTTACAAAAACTTATTGTTAATATATTGTAATTCAAATTAGTACCTCTTATAACAACCAAGTGAATAAAGGGGAGACTGTTGATGTTCGTTATCACACAGCCAATGAGAGCTATCTGCTGATGGATGCACCTCAGATTTTCGCACTGATGATGAAGAGTGAGAGGATGAGAGATGAGGCCACTTCCTACTTCGACTTTATGCATGGTTCTTAGAGCTCGGGACGAACGGATGACCTGCACACGTAAGAATCGTGAGAGGACGGGGCTTGTTTCCCCTGTGGTACCTCCGATGATCAAATCAGTTGGTGAACTTGAGTGGGGTGAAAGAAGAATGATGTATTCTTCCTTATGCAACATGTGCTTTTATTTTGGGGGTTTTAGATTGCGAACCTGCCGACTTGCCCACCCCCTTCTTATGGTGAATAACATCTGTATTTATAAAGGGTGCTAAGGGCAAATTGGTCACTTTATGAGTGTACTGTAAGACGATGGTGATGGGTGAGCTGGAGGTTGAGTCACCCTTTGTTCTATATGTATCGGTTTATGAATGACGGAAAGTCACTTCAATGACATTGGGAGTCAGCAGCTGACGAATGTTATCGGTTTGTGAGTGACGGGAGGTCACTTCAGCGACATTGGGAGTCAGCAGCCGACGAGTCTCGTCGGTTTGTGAGTGACGGGAGGTCACTTCAGCGACATTGGGAGCCAATAGCCGACAAGCCTTCAGACGGCCGAGGACGGGGACATAATGATGATCATCAAAGGTTAAATAATATTGAGAAGTAATATTCTGGGTCGTCCTCGGGAGGAGTGCAAGCTAACCCTGAGTAGCGATCTTTTGATATGAAGAGGATCGACTGAGTCCGCCTCTCGAGTCGTCTTTAAGGAATGATGCCGACTCGACCGGGGAGTGACGGCTTGGCTGTCCTTCAGGTCGACTCCGAGGAGTGTTGAATCTCTGTAATGCTGATTTTCATACCGACTAACACTGCCTTCCGAGTCGGCAGATCGCGTCAGCTCGGCTGAGGGGTCAAGATGCCTTGAGTTGACCAACAATATCTTCCGAACTGGTTCGTCTAGTGGGTGAAGATGTCGGCTTATAGGATTGCATATTTGTGGAGAATAAGGGACACCCTATAACAGAGACATATATCTTCATAACAACGCTTAGTTCAAATTGAGTCACATCATCACATATGAGTAAATCCAATTACATCATCTGATACCCATTTACTCCATATGATAAATCTATACTAGTGCTTAAATTATATAAAAGTTATGATTAGGATTATATATCATCTTCCCACTAAGAGTTGAGGAATTGTGTATCCTACTCATAATCATCCCGTGCTGCTTTCGGAATGGGTTAAATATCAGAAAACCCCCTTAGCTTTGGACAATTACCAAATAACGGCACATCATCCCCACAAGCACCCCCTCCCCCCCCCCCCCCAAAAAAAAAGCAAAAGATTATCAGAAAACCCCCTTCAACTTTAGAATTTTATAAGAAAACCCCCATTTAGATTTTGTCAAAAAACTCCTTTCAACTTTGAGATTTTATTAAAACTCCCTTTCACTTTGAGATTTTACCTGAAAATTACTTTAAAAGAGTCTTTCTGATGAAATCTCAAAGTCAAAGGTGGCTTTCTAAGGGCATCTCCAACAACTTCTCTAAAATTTTCTCCAAAATGAGGAAGCAAAAATCATATTCTCCAAATTATTTTTACACAAACTCCAATAGCTTCCCCATTTTGAAGAATCCATTTTTTCCTCCAAAAATTTGGAGAATGCTACAGATTTGGGGATCTTCCCCATTTTTCTCCTCCATCCCTATTTTGGGGAATGAGATGGAGAATCTGTTAGACCAAAAAACTAAGGAAAAATTGCTTCAAGGCCCCAAAATTGGAAATACAATGTGGCCCAGCCCGCTGTACTTTGGCCCATGTGGCTAAGCCCTTAAATATTTAAAAAACTGTAACTGAGCCCTTAAAGCAGTTCTCTCACCCGTATTTGCACCCAGCCTTCCTAAAATACCCCCGCTTTCAACTCCGTGCCTCGAAAACGAGATCCGATCGCTGGCAAAACCTCTCCGTCGCATTTAAGGCGAGATGATGGCCGTTTTGGGGGGAAATTTTGGCGCGCTCCCTCCGTTATATATCCTGTTAACCCACTCGGCTTTGAAGAGAGGGTATTTATGGTGCAAAGGGTAAATCTTTGCGGTTAGGGCTTATGATCTTCAGCCCCCTACTTGTCCTAAAGTGCCCTTCATAACTCCTCTTAAATCCCCTTCATTTATGGCGGAGAGCCCCCTTATTTGCATGGTTTCCTTGGGTGAGAGAGCAGTGTTCTCGAGGGTAACTTGTGCAACCTCTTTTTTTGAGTTTAAGTTCGACGTGGCTGAGAGGTTGAAGGTTCCTTATGATGCGCTATCAATGGTTTATAAATCTGAAAGGATCCCTGATCTGAGTTTTGAGATCGAGAATGAGGATGATATGGAGTGTATGGTGGAGCACAACCGTAATATCGGGTGTCTGGAGATCCATATTCGAGCTAATATAGATGTAGATGTTTCCAGATGTGAGAACACCCCGAAGCAACCACCTGAAAGGTAAGTTATATTTACACTTAATTTATTTGAAAACTTATGAATTGCATAGAGCAGGTTAAATGTTAGCTTTTAACTGATATATGTTAACTTTCTACCGAAGGTTGTTAAGCTTTAGGGCATATTTGTTAACTCTTAAGGGTACTGCATTATTTAAGTACAAGTCCTATTTGTTATTTTAAGAAAAACCAATTATATTTGTGCAGCATTATGAATACACTGAAGCCAAAGTTTATTGATAGTACTTCTGCCGCAAACCATGGTTCTGAAAGAATTCCAATTGATAATCCCAGTGGTAGCAGTGTAGTGCATTTTGATGACATTATTAACAACACAGTAATGATTCCTGGTTGGTGGCATAATGCATTAACTGAAGAGGGTCAAGAATTTGAAAGTGCTGAAGAATTAAGGTTGGCGCTGACATACTATTCTCTGGCCAAAATGTTTGATTATGAGTTTAAAAAGAACGAACCAAAACGTATCCGTGTATATTGCCGATATAAAGAAACTTACGAGTGCCCATGGATGTTGTTTGCTTCACCTGTTAAGAATGCAAATAGACTATCGATCAAGAAGTTTGTTAATGAACATACTTGTGGGCAGTACGGGCAAAATACAGGTCGTTCAAGGGCATCCCGTAAATTCATTGCAACACAGTTACAACCACTCCTGAAGGTCCGTCCAGAAATCCGACCCGTTGATGTGCAAAAGGAGTTCCTCACAAACTACGGCCTTAGAATTGATTACAGTAAGATATGGTGGGGGAAAGAGAGAGCACAGGAGAAGCTTTACGGGGATATATATGAGTCGTATGATCAACTACGATGGTAAATGCTGAGCTTTATTATTAACTTGTTAAGTTCCAAAGTTTGCTTGTTAAAACAAATAGTTAACATGTTCCTTGTTAAGTTCATTGATAACATTGATAACATGTTAAGTTTCACGACTAACATGTTAACTCTTGTAAATAACATGTTAACTCTTGTTAATAACATGTTAACTCTTGTAAATAACACGTTAACTTTTGTTAAGTTACCCCAATAATGTGTTAGCTTTTTTTGGTCGCTTGTTAAGCTACACGGATAACATGTTAACTTGTTGGTTTGTTTCTTCTTACACGACTAGGTATGAGCGCATGGTAAAAGAGACAAATCCCGGCAGTTACATACATGTTGACCAGAATGAGGGGAGGTTTTCGAGACTCTTTGTTTGTTATGCTGCATGCATCAAAGGTTTCTTGAGTGGATGCAGACCCCTTCTATTTTTGGACGGTACATTTTTGAAGGATCGATATAAAGGTATTCTCCTCTCGGCCATAGCATACGATGGGAACCAAGGTATATTTCCCTTAGCGTATTGCATATGTGATCAAGAGAATTTGATGAATTGGAAGTGGTTCCTCCAAGGTCTATGGTCCATACTTTATGAGAGGGCTGACCCTTACAATCCTCCCCACCAATTGGTTATAATTTCTGATGCGGACAAAGGAATTAAAGAATCAGTAAAAGAGTATTTTCCAGAAGCTCTACACTCGAGGTGTGTTCTACATCTTGTTGAAAATTTCAGGTTAAAGCTTAAGGACTTGGGTATGAAGTCGAAGGACACTCATGTTCTTGGGAACTTACTCCAAAGTGCTTGTTATAAATACACAATAGCAGAATGGAATGAGTACATGAAAGAGATATATGACATGGATCCAAGGGCATACAACATTGCTATGAACTACTCTCCTGATCAATGGGCAAATGCATTCTTCCCGGGAATAAGGTAACGTTATTTGGCTGTTCTATATCTATGCTAATGTATGAACTTATGCTATTTAGCATGTTATCTTTGGATTTGTTAAATTCTATATCAGAGCTGTTAACTATATCAGAGTTGATAACATGTTAAGTCTTGTTGATAATATGTTGAGTCTCGTTGCTAACATGTTAACTCTTGTGGGTTACGTGTCAACTCTTGTTGATAACATGTTAACTCTTGTGGGATACATGTTAACTCTTGTCGAAAACATGTTAACTCTTGTGGAGAACATGTTAACTCTTGTGGGATACATGTTAACTCTTGTGGAGAACATGTTAACTCTTGTTGAGAACATGTTAACTCTTGTGGGATACATGTTAACTCTTGTGGAGAACATGTTAACTCTTGTGGGATACATGTTAACTCTTGTCGAAAACATGTTAACTCTTGTGGAGAACATGTTAACTCTTGTTGAGAACATGTTAACTCTTGTAGAAAACATGTTAACTCTTGTGGAAAACATGTTAGCTTTTGTTTAAAACATGTCAACCCTTGTTGCTAACATGTTAACTCTTGTAGATAACATGTGAACTTTTGTGGCTATATGTTAACTCTGATAGATAACATGTTAACTTTTGTGGAGAACATGTTAACTATTCTGGTTAACATGTTAAATATAAGAGCTTATCTGTTAACTAATTATATGAGGATTGGTCTTACGCAGAAATATGTAGATACAATCCCGTACTGCTTGTTTAATTCAGCGTTCTCTGGCAACTGCAGCCATAGCCGTAATCTGTCTAAGAGTGCCTCTGTTACTTTATCATCAAGTCTTCCCCCGCGGATCATATACAGTAGATCCGTGTATGTAATTGCGCTGTTATCAGTAGTTATGACATATACGTACCTTAACAAGAAATAAGTTACGGAGGGTTAAAATTTAAAACATGAAAAGTAACATCTAAACGCAAAAACATAACAAGCAAAAAACACAGTTTCACAGTTAATATTAAAGAGTTAGCATTAAACTACTTAACATATTATCTGTCGTGGATAACATAATAACACTTGTAGCTAACGTGTTACCTCTTGTGGCAAACATGTTAACTCTCGTTGCTAACATGTTAACTCTTGTGGGATACATGTTAACTCTTGTCGAAAACAAGTTAACTCTTGTGGAGAACATGTTAACTCTTGTGGGATACATGTTAACTCTTGTGGAGAACATGTTAACTCTTGTGGGATACATGTTAACTCTAATTGATAACATGTTAACTCTTGTGGGATACATGTTAACTCTAATTGATAACATGTTAACTCTTGTGGGATACATGTTAACTCTTGTCGAAAACATATTATATGTAAACATGTTAACTGTAATACAAAAAAATTAACTCTATTCAATTATTTGTGTCATCCCTTATTTATAACCTGTTAACTCTTATCTGTTAACCTTTATTATGTTAACCCTATTCAATTATTTGTTAACCTTTATTTGTGACCTGTTATAAAGTTATATATAATTTCAGGTATGGGCACGTAACATCTAATGTCGCTGAGTCTTTTAATAATTGGATAAGGGAAGCTAGAATGCTACGGATTCTGCAAATGGTTGAGCATATCCGTAAACAGATAATGGTCCGAATGAGTAATCGCCGGTTACTTGCAGATAAATGGGTTGGATATCTCTGTCCACAAGCAGAGATGGTGCTTAAAGAAAATATAGAGAAAGGTCGTCCATTGGATGTTAAGCAAGCTGCAGCTGACATATTTGAAGTGCAAGCACATAAAACTACCCGTGTTGATTTGGAGAAGAAGACATGCACTTGCCGTGCTTGGGACGTCATGCGGATTCCGTGTAAACATGCATGTGCAGTCATCTCGTACATGAAGAGAGACATTTACCAATATTGCGATTGGTTTATGTCCATAGAAGCATTTAAAAAGAGCTATGACCCGATTCTCTATCCTATACCAGATTATGAGAAACGAAGCGTGCCAAGGGATGAGATCGAGCTACTTCCACCACATACTATCAAAAGAAAGGGGAGAAATAAAACAAGACGTATCAACAATCGAACAGTGTACAAACGACCTTTGAAATGCTCTCGATGCCACTCCGAAGGCCACAACCGCGCAACTTGCAATGAGCCGATCGCCGATTGATATGAGTTGCGGATTTGAAGAAACACTTTTGGGTGTATGTAATACTTTTGTAGTTAATTGTTTATATGAACTGAAACATATCTGGGTGTATGTAATACTTTTGTAGTTAAATGTGTATATAAACTGAAATATATCTATGCCAATGTGAATTATAATGAAAATGTTATCTTACTTGGGTCTGTAAAGTTGCTCAGTTAGATTGTTAAGTTACAGTTAACATATAAAATTTTCTTGGTAAGTTATTAAACTATACCTATTACATGTTAACTCTTGTAAATAACATGATGGATAACATGTTAACTCTTGTTAGAAACATGTTAACTCTTATAGCTAATATGTTAACTCTTTTGACAAACATGTTAACTCTTGTGGCAAACATGTTAACTCTTGTAACAAACATGTTAACTCTTGTTGCAAACATGTTAACTCTTGTGGAGAATTTGTTAACTCTTGTGGCATACATGTTAACTCTTGTAGCTAATATGTTAACTCTTGTGCCAAACATGTTAACTCTTGTGGAAAACATGTTAACATGTTAACCCTTGCTGATAACATGTTAACCCTTGTTGGTAACATGTTTATATGAACTGAAACATATCTGGGTGTATGTAATACTTTTGTAATTAACCGTTTATATGAACTGAAACATATCTTGGTGTATGTAATACTTTTGTAGTTAACTGTGTACATAAACTGAAATATATCTATGCCAATGTGAATTATAATGAAAATGTTATCTTACTTGGGTCTGTAAAGTTGCTCAGTTAGATTGTTAAGTTACAGTTAACATATAAAATTTTCTTGGTAAGTTATTAAGCTACACCTATTACATGTTAACTCTTGTAAATAACATGATGGATAACATGTTAACTCTTGTTAGAAACATGTTAACTCTTATAGCTAATATGTTAACTCTTTTGACAAATATGTTAACTCTTGTGGCAAACATGTTAACTCTTGTAACAAACATGTTAACTCTTGTTGCAAACATGTTAACTCTTGTGGAGAATTTGTTAACTCTTGTGACATACATGTTAACTCTTGTTGAGAACATGTTAACTCTTGTGGAGAACATGTTAACTTTTGTTGAAATATGTTAACTTTCTTTGATAACATGTTAACTCTTGTGGGATACATGTTAACTCTTGTTGTATACATGTTAACTCTTATTGAGAACATGTTAACTCATGCTGATAACATGTTAACATGTTAACCCTTGCTGATAACATGTTAACCCTTGTTGGTAACATGTTAACCATTGTTGCTAACTCTTGAGGATAACATTTTAACTTTATCCGTATACGGTATTATTTAACAAGTGAACCTGACATGTTATAAACTTTCTCCATATTTAACAAGTGAAGATGACATGATATAATTGTTAACTTACGAATCTAGCATGTTATAAACTTTCTCCGGGCACTAGTTCATTAGCTGTTAATACACAGATCGCTACAGCAAGATTACCTCCATCCACCCTCGGGAAGGGCTACTAGATGAAGTTGAGATTCTATCTATTAAGCATAGTCTACATATATCATTTTTTTCCGAATCTAATGGTATTAATACTTAGAAATCTACAACATGAGACGTAGTACGTAGAGCAAAATAATGCAAATAAAGAAACCCTCATATATATACCGTATGCCTCAAATGGTAGATAACTAAGTATTAACACCGAATTAAAGACAAACTATCTAAAGGAAATCAATATTTAGAAACCCACAACACGAGACCGGTACCTCGAGCGAAATAATCCAAACAAGGAAACCCTCATGTATATACCGTATGTCTCAAATTGTAGATAACTAAATATAAATACTGAACTTAGCAAATCAAAATATAACTGGAAAGTAAAGCATCATAATAGACATCAGCATATGTATCTCGTATACTCGCATAACCGGGTATCTCAATCGAATACCTCAATAATGTGTCATAATCACTTTTGGCGTCCACCAAAATTTAGGCTATCAAAAATCATCACAATGAAACTCCTTTCAAGTTTCTGATTTATCGCATTATCATGCGCAACGGACTACCATGTCGGTATCCTAAATAGTGTACACGACTCATTAGTCTCATCGCGTCTATGTACGGAACAAGAGTACGCAACAGACTACCAAATAGACATCCTAGAAATACGGCTCACAAGCCTCATCGTACCCTAGTGCAGAATGGACTACTAGATTAAGTATCCTAAGACCCGACTCAATGCTCTGTACAATGGATATATCGATGCCCTATCCCAAGTGGTACTGAGCGGTGCTCATCGACGATATCCACACATATGTATAACTGTATAATAATATTCTATCTCAAATGTAAGCAAATCAAAACTCGTCATAATTCTCTTGAGATTCTCAAATGTGTAACACAATATATTCATGACTACACGTGTAACATCAAGCGGCTCAAAACTTCGCGAACGCATCTCAAAACGGTGCAACATAGCTCCACAAAACGAGCAGGAAAATAGTCGGGACTTCTGTTAGTAAAATGAGCATATATTTCTCTAAGAAAACTATTTTTATGAATGGTTTTCAGTTTTAGAAATTAGGTTCACATATATTTCATTTGGCACTAGTCTAGTTCAATTTGGAGTTCATTTTCTATACCCAGTTTTCAGTTAAACATCATACACATATAGCAGTTTTTCTGAAGGATGTGTCATTAATAAAAAGAGTATATCTTTCTTTATACAAACTCTTTTTAAGATTTGTTTTTTATTTTAGAAACTACATTCACATACCTTTCATTTGGCCCTAGTTTATCTCAATTTGGAGTTCATTTTCTATCTAAAATTTTCAGTTAAAGGTTATATACGTGTTTTAGTTTTCTACAGAATGTGTTGTTAGTCAAATGAACATGTCTTTCTCTTGAATTTACACATAACTATCAAAGTGATTAATCACACATGACAAGATTCACACAAAAAACAGAGGTAATATTTCATTTAATCAGATTCACATTTATTTAGGAAAATCACAGACCTATGATTTAAGCATCGTTACTAAACATGCGAATTTACTTAATTATTCCTCTAAGATTTGAACATGATTTAAACTTGATTAATAAATTAGAAACAAAATTTATTCCATCCCTAATGATCATGATCATGAGTCTAATATCAACAATGAGGAAACAAAATTAAAGTTCTAGCATTTGATTAACATTTATCATCAAGAACTAATTTGTTTTAAAACAACAGTTTAAACTCAAGCATGAAAATATCTCATTTTTAACTTGCCATAAATTCAACTAGAGAAGGTTTGGATGAGGATAATCTTGCCTCAATGCCGCTGAAAATTCCAAACAAGAGTTCGTGCAAGATTCCTCCTCGCTACAAACCGCTATTCCATGTCTTCTCTCTAAAAATAGCATAGGGAAACACTCTGTTTCCTCTCCACCAATGCCACAGGAAAAGTTCAGATGCTACATGAACGTTTTAAGAGGAGGAAGAGATGTTCTGAAGAGGGATTGGAAGTTGGTAAGGGTTTTAGTTTGTTTCTCTTTGACAGGGATTCTTTTGGAGAAGAAGAGCCACTGTTGAGAACTGAGAGCAGGTTCTCAGCTTTGTTTCTTTTCATTTTCTTTTCTTTTGAGAGCTTAAAAAGAAGGAAAAATTGCTTCAAGGCCCCAAACTTGAAAAAACAATGTGGCCCAGCCCCCTGTAGTTTGGCCCATGTGGCTAAGCCCTTAAATTTTCAAAAAAATGTAACTGGGCCCTAAAAGCAGTTCTCACACCCGTATTTGCACCCAGCCTCCCTAAAATACCCCCGCCTTCAACTCCGTGCCTCGAAAACGAGATCCGATCGCTGGCGAAACCTCTCCGTCGCATTTAAGGCGAGATGATGGCCGTTTTGGGGGGAAATTTTGGCGCGCTCCCTCCGTTATATCTCCTGTTAACCCACTCGGCTTTGAAGAGAGTGTATTTATGGTGCAAAGGGCAGATCTTTGCGGTTAGGGCTTATGATCTTCAGCCCCCTACTTGTCCTAAAGTGCCCTTCATAACTCCTCTTAAATCCCCTTCATTTATGGCGGAGAGCCCCCTTATTTGCATGGTTTCCTTGGGTGAGAGAGCAGTGTTCTCAAGGGTAACTTCTGCAACCTCTTTTTTTGAGTTTAAGTTCGACGTGGCTGAGAGGTTGAAGGTTCCTTATGATGCGCTATCAATGGTTTATAAATCTGAAAGGATCCCTGATCTGAGTTTTGAGATCGAGAATGAGGATGATATGGAGTGTATGGTGGAGCACAACCGTAATATCGGGTGTCTGGAGATCCATATTCGAGCTAATATAGATGTAGATGTTTCCAGATGTGAGAACACCCCGAAGCAACCTCCTGAAATGTAAGTTATATTTACACTTAATTTATTTGAAAACTTATGAATTGCATAGAGCAGGTTAAATGTTAGCTTTTAACTGATATATGTTAACTTTCTACCGAAGGTTGTTAAGCTTTAGGGCATATTTGTTAACTCTTAAGGGTACTGCATTATTTAAGTACAAGTCCTATTTGTTATTTTAAGAAAAACCAATTATATTTGTGCAGCATTATGAATACACTGAAGCCAAAGTTTATTGATAGTACTTCTGCCGCAAACCATGGTTCTGAAAGAATTCCAATTGATAATCCCAGTGGTAGCAGTGTAGTGCGTTCTGATGACATTATTAACAACACAGTAATGATTCCTGGTTGGTGGCATAATGCATTAACTGAAGAGGGTCAAGAATTTGAAAGTGCTGAAGAATTAAGGTTGGCGCTGACATACTATTCTCTGGCCAAAATGTTTGATTATGAGTTTAAAAAGAACGAACCAAAACGTATCCGTGTATATTGCCGATATAAAGAAACTTACGAGTGCCCATGGATGTTGTTTGCTTCACCTGTTAAGAATGCAAATAGACTATCGATCAAGAAGTTTGTTAATGAACATACTTGTGGGCAGTACGGGCAAAATACAGGTCGTTCAAGGGCATCCCGTAAATTCATTGCAACACAGTTACAACCACTCCTGAAGGTCCGTCCAGAAATCCGACCCGTTGATGTGCAAAAGGAGTTCCTCACAAACTACGGCCTTAGAATTGATTACAGTAAGATATGGTGGGGGAAAGAGAGAGCACAGGAGAAGCTTTACGGGGATATATATGAGTCGTATGATCAACTACGATGGTAAATGCTGAGCTTTATTATTAACTTGTTAAGTTTCAAAGTTTGCTTGTTAAAACAAATAGTTAACATGTTCCTTGTTAAGTTCATTGATAACATTGATAACATGTTAAGTTTCACGACTAACATGTTAACTCTTGTAAATAACATGTTAACTTTTGTTAAGTTACCCCAATAATGTGTTAGCTTTTTTTGGTCGCTTGTTAAGCTACACGGATAACATGTTAACTTGTTGGTTTGTTTCTTCTTACACGACTAGGTATGAGCGCATGGTAAAAGAGACAAATCCCGGCAGTTACATACATGTTGACCAGAATGAGGGGAGGTTTTCGAGACTCTTTGTTTGTTATGCTGCATGCATCAAAGGTTTCTTGAGTGGATGCAGACCCCTTCTATTTTTGGACGGTACATTTTTGAAGGATCGATATAAAGGTATTCTCCTCTCGGCCATAGCATACGATGGGAACCAAGGTATATTTCCCTTAGCGTATTGCATATGTGATCAAGAGAATTTGATGAATTGGAAGTGGTTCCTCCAAGGTCTATGGTCCATACTTTATGAGAGGGCTGACCCTTACAATCCTCCCCACCAATTGGTTATAATTTCTGATGCGGACAAAGGAATTAAAGAATCAGTAAAAGAGTATTTTCCAGAAGCTCTACACTCGAGGTGTGTTCTACATCTTGTTGAAAATTTCAGGTTAAAGCTTAAGGACTTGGGTATGAAGTCGAAGGACACTCATGTTCTTGGGAACTTACTCCAAAGTGCTTGTTATAAATACACAATAGCAGAATGGAATGAGTACATGAAAGAGATATATGACATGGATCCAAGGGCATACAACATTGCTATGAACTACTCTCCTGATCAATGGGCAAATGCATTCTTCCCGGGAATAAGGTAACGTTATTTGGCTGTTCTATATCTATGCTAATGTATGAACTTATGCTATTTAGCATGTTATCTTTGGATTTATTAAATTCTATATCAGAGCTGTTAACTATATCAGAGTGGATAACATGTTAAGTCTTGTTGATAATATGTTAAGTCTCGTGGCTAACATGTTAACTCTTGTTGATAACATGTTAACTCTTGTGAATAACATGTTAACTCTTGTTGATGGATAACATGTTAACTCTTGTTGATAACATGTTAACTCTTGTGGGATACATGTTAACTCTTGTTGATAACATGTTAACTCTTGTGGGATACATGTTAACTCTTGTGGAGAACATGTTAACTCTTGTGGGATACATGTTAACTCTTGTGGAGAACATGTTAACTCTTGTGGGATACATGTTAACTCTTGTGGAGAACATGTTAACTCTTGTGGGATACATGTTAACTGTTAAATGTTAACTATTATATGTAAACATGTTAACTGTAATACAAAAAAATTAACTCTATTCAATTATTTGTGTCATCCCTTATTTATAACCTGTTAACTCTTATCTGTTAACCTTTATTATGTTAACCCTATTCAATTATTTGTTAACCTTTATTTGTGACCTGTTATAAAGTTATATATAATTTCAGGTATGGGCACGTAACATCTAATGTCGCTGAGTCTTTTAATAATTGGATAAGGGAAGCTAGAATGCTACGGATTCTGCAAATGGTTGAGCATATCCGTAAACAGATAATGGTTCGAATGAGTAATCGCCGGTTACTTGCAGATAAATGGGTTGGATATCTCTGTCCACAAGCAGAGATGGTGCTTAAAGAAAATATAGAGAAAGGTCGTCCATTGGATGTTAAGCAAGCTGCAGCTGACATATTTGAAGTGCAAGCACATAAAACTACCCGTGTTGATTTGGAGAAGAAGACATGCACTTTCCGTGCTTGGGACGTCATGCGGATTCCGTGTAAACATGCATGTGCAATCATCTCGTACATGAAGAGAGACATTTACCAATATTGCGATTGGTTTATGTCCATAGAAGCATTTAAAAAGAGCTATGACCCGATTCTCTATCCTATACCAGATTATGAGAAACGAAGCGTGCCAAGGGATGAGATCGAGCTACTTCCACCACATACTATCAAAAGAAAGGGGAGAAATAAAACACGACGTATCAACAACCGAACAGTGTACAAACGACCTTTGAAATGCTCTCGATGCCACACCGAAGGCCACAACCGCGCATCTTGCAATGAACCGATCGCCGATTGATATGAGTTGCGGATTTGTCGAAACACTTTTGGGTGTATGTAATACTTTTGTAGTTAACTGTTTATATGAACTGAAACATATTTGGGTGTTTGTAATACTTTTGTAGTTACCGGTGTATATGAACTGAAATATGTTTGGGTGTTTGTAATACTTTTGTAGTTAACTGTGTATATGAACTGAAATATATCTATGCCAATGTGAATTATAATGAAAATGTTATCTTACTTGGGTCTGTAAAGTTACTCAGTTAGATTGTTAAGTTACAGTTAACATATAAAATTTTCTTGGCAGGTTATTAAGCTAAACCTATTACATGTTAACTCTTGTAAATAACATGTTGGGTAACACATTAACTTTTTTTGCAATCATGTTAAATCTTATTGCTAATATGTTAACTCTTGTCAAAAACATGTTAACTCTTGTGGCATACATGTTAACTCTTGTGGCATACATGTTAACTCTTGTAGCAAACATGTTAACTCTTGTCGCAGACATGTTAACTCTTGTTTCAAACAAGTTAACTTTATTCGCTAACATGTTAACCCTTGCTGATAACATGTTAACCCTTGTAAAAAACATGTTAACTCTTGATGATAACATGTTAACTTTATCCGTATACGGTATTATTTAACAAGTGAACCTGACATGTTATAAACTTTTTCCATATTTAACAAGTGAAGCTGACATGATGTAATTGTTAACTTACGCATCTAACATGTTAACTTTCTTCGGGCACTAGTTCATTAGCTGTTAATACACCATACAAGCTGAAAATTATGAATTCCTATTTCTGAATTCCCAGCCTTCTTTTATTAGTTCCGCAGCAAGCCTTGCACGCACTACCACAGACGAATCATCGGCGGGGGGGGCATACAGAACATCACCTTGTTGTAGGATAGCCCGTACATAAAGGTATACGTATATCCCACAATCGTAGCTACAAATAACAAAACATAAATACATTTTAACGGTAAGTTTTGGAGACGAAAATTCTTTAATAAAATAAGGTTCATATGTTAATGTACCTTCCCTTTTGAGACTCGCATGGGGGATTTCCTTATATTGAAATGTCCTACACACCTTTTCAAGATCGAATGGGGCCTTCATATGGTCCATGAAGTTTATAATTTTGTTAACGGGCTCAAGGTAAGCTTCGGGAGTTACCGAACTATAGTGCAACGCTAAATTTTCATTCAATCTAACTTCGACACAATGCCAATGGTCATGACGAACAATTGGCAATATGAGTATTGATCGGCCAGCGGCAATATGTTGTTGTATATAAAGTTCATATAGTTCATATAGCCGCAGATGAGCCTCGTCTTCATAGAGTGAATGCTGTTACACAAAATTAACACATTAAGAAAGAGCGGCCTTTAATATGTGAACATGGTTCAAGTTCATATAGTTAACTTTTTTGGAAAACATGTTAACTCTTAAGGAGAACATGTTAGCTTTTGTTGATAACATGTTAACTCTTGTGGAGAACATGTTAACTTTTGTTGAAAACATGTTAACTCTTGTTGAGAACATGTTAACTTTTGTGGAAAACATGTTAACTCTTGTGGAGAACATGTTAACTCTTGTTGAAAACATGTTAACTCTTGTGGAGAACATGTTAACTTTTGTGGAAAACATGTTAACTTTTATGGAGAACATATTAACTCTTGTTGCTAATATGTTAACCCTTGTAGTTAACATGTGAACTCTTGTGGCTATATGTTAACTCTTATAGATAACATGTTAACTTTTATGGAAAAAATGTTAACTTTTGTGGATAACATGTTAACTATTCTGGTTAACATGTTAAATATAAGAGCTTATCTGTTAACTAATTATATGAGGATTGGCCTTACGCAGAAATATATAGATACAATCCCGTACTGCTTGTTTAATTCAGCGTTCTCTGGCAACTGCAGCCATAGCCGTAATCTATCTAAGAATGCCTCTGTTACTTTGTCATCGAGTCTTCCCCCGCGGATCATATACAATAGTTCCGGGTATGTAATTGCGCTGTTATTAGTAGTTATGACATATACGTACCTTAACAAGCAATAAGTTACAGATGGTTAAAATTTAAAACATGAAAGCTAACATCTAAACGCACAAACATAACAAGCAAAAAACAGAGTTTCACATGAAAGCTAACATCTAAACGCACAAACATAACAAGCAAAAAACAGAGTTTCACAGTTAATATTAAAGAGTTAGCATTAAATTACTTAACATGTTAACTGTCGTAGATAACATGTTAACTGTCGTGGATAACATGTTAACACTTGTTGCTAATGTGTTAACTCTTGTGGATAACATGTTAACTCTCGTGGCTAACCTGTTAACTCTTGTGTATAACATGTTAACTCTTTTCGCTAACCTGTTAAGTCTTGTGGATAATATGTTAACTATTGTTGCTAACATGTTAACTCTTGTTGTTAACATGTTAACACTCGTGGTTAACATGTTAACCCTTGTTGCTTAAATTTAAACGTGAAAGCTTTACATTTTGAAATCAGCACTTACGGGCTACATTTCTCCTTGCAGTACTGCTCGAGCCATTTGTTCTCCTCAGCTGAGAGTTTCTCTGCAACATTTTTTGGTATTCTGTAGTTATGTACAAAAGCCCCAGCGCTATCTAACACTCGTAAGCTAAACGTGCCTACATCAGGGATACCCTCATTCACCTCTTTTAAGGCAGCACGATCCACATCTGTTAAATACGTGCTTTTTAGCACATCCCACTTGCCAACACTGTCGTCATGGTAAACTGTTATTTTCTTTGGGGTGTCACCAACAACAATGGGTTCATCTTTGTGCTCACCTTCTTTCAACTTCAATCCCTTAGCCCTCGGTTTCTTATCCTCAGTAAATGGTGTCCTAACCAGTTTACCTTTCTTGGTTGCTCTTTTGCTTGGAGCTCTACTCCTATAACCCACATATTTTTTGCTCACCGGATTCCTCGGCCTTTTCAATCCTTCGCTGAGTGGAACTTTCTCAACCACACCTTCCTCCTCCTGCACCATCTGCTTGTCCTCCTCATCCTTGATCACCTCGTCTCTCTCTTCGCTCTTGCCCATTTCCTCGACAACTTCATTCTTGGTAACATCGTCTCTCTCTCCATTCGAGCCCTCTTCATCCTCAACCATCTGCTTGTCCTCCTCATCCTTGGTCACTTCTTCTCTCTCTTCGTTCTTGCCCATTTCCTCGACACCTTCATTCATGGTGACGTCGTCATCGATTTCATGCTTGTCCTCTTCTTCTTCTTCCACTGTAGGGTTTCCTTTCAGCTGCTGTGCAATAAGCTTCTTCACATTGTTCTTTAAAATCAAGGGATCTACTATGTCACAAGATTCGTCCAACCCCTTAACCTTTTCGTTAAGTCTACGAATCTCGTCCATGAAAGTTTGACAATACAATTTCTTCGAGACCCTCAGTGTACGGCAAAGTCTCTGGTTTACTTTAGCAGCATTTCTCCAAAATTGCAGTTGCTCCTCAACTGGTAACGTTTCAATCTCATCTTCCCTTTCGAAAGCCTCATCAATGGCTTTTGACATTATCTATAATTTAGAAATAACAAAGAGTTAACATCAAGTTTATAAAGGTTAACAGTAAGTTGACATTATCTATAATTTAGAAATAACAAAGAGTTAACATCAAGTTTATAAAGGTTAACAGTAAGTGGTCTACAATTGACACAGATAATTAAAGGTTCTTCAATCATCTATAGGTAACATGTTAACTCTTATTGCTAACATGTTAACTCTCTCTGGTAACATGTTAACTCTTGTAGCTAACATGTTAACTCTTGTGATAATATGTTAACTCTTGTTGAAACATGTTAACTTTTGTTGCTAATATGTTAACTCTTGTTGCTGACATGTTAACTCTTGTGCAAACATGTTAACTTTTGTAGAAAACATGTTATCTATTGTTGCTAACATGTTAACTGTTGTAGAAAACATGTTATCTATTGTTGCTAACATGTTATGTATTCTTGTGATAATATTTAGCACCTTAGAACTTACCAAACCTATTGACCATCTCTTCTCATGTTCCTTCTCTTCTTCCTTCTTTTCTTCTTCAATCTTCCTCTTCCTTACTGCTGCTTTCTTCTCCTCCCTATGTACGACTGGAAATTGTGGTATGAGCGCATCCCTTCTAAGCCTCATCAATGGCCTTCTGATTGGATATTTCTCATCGGATGGGCCAATTTCAGCTATTGGTTTATGTACAACCTGGATGCTAGCTTTTGCAGCCTTGGCAACTATTGTGCGCTTTCTAAAAGATCCATACTTCTCACCAATCTTCACCCAGTTAGTGAGGGGTGGTTTGAATCTATTGCTTAAGGCATATCTTTTAATCCCAGTCATTTCATAGTACCATAGCTGCAAACAATTAAACATGAATATAGTTAACAGAACTGAACTGAAATATAGTTAACACTGACAACACCAACTTTAATACTGGAAACACTATAGTTAACATGAACCTAAATATAGTTAACTAGATCCTTAGAATAGTTAACATGAACCAGTAAGCCTTAATGGTTTCTTGACGTAAGTTGACAGAATACAAGCAAGCGTTCACATGCACAGGTTAATCCAACTTACAGGGATCAAAGGCATGCATCCAGGTACATAGCTTACTCCTGACCTGTGCATACCTTCCCTGGCAATCTTAATTCCTTTCTTCGTCTGATCATAGATGTATTTTCCCCAGGCCACATTCCTCACTCTTTCAATTGAATCAATATATTTGAACAAGAGCCTTGGGATGCCTTGGACACTGCTAGGGCACCACATCATTGAACATTGATAAAGTATCTGCAGTAACACAAAATCTTCAATATCCTTCTTCTTTCTTGATTCAACAAGAGATTGCAGTAGCTCTTCCACATATCGCCACATATTCTTCGTTAATTTCTTTGTGGTTCTAGTAAAATGTTCATCAAAATACTCCACCCAAAGCCTAGGGAAAGGATCTCTATTATTGTAAATTATTTCCCCATTAATTGGGAAACCCGTATGTTCATGCACCCAGTCCATATCAAAATTAACAACCTTTTCTCTCCCACTTTCGGCATCGGGCAGAGAAAACGCCACTTCATTACCCTTATAGTGTCTCAATACAAGTTCCAGCGTGGGTCGATCTTTTGCTGGGGGGCCAAACTTTACATAATGCTGGAATGTACACCCTTGGTATGCATCCCAATGACACTGCCGCATTCTCGGTTCGAGGACTTTCATAAATTTACAATATGCGGAGAAACTTGCAGTGGGTCTAATTTTAGCAGCACCTGACTTTTTCCTGTATTATAATTAAACATTTAACATCAACAACACTTGACATCCAACATCCAATAGTTAACATGCAACAATGAACTGTAACAGTTACGCTATAAACCTTAACACTTAACAGCCAAACTTAACATTAATAAGAGGTATATAGTTCACATTTAACATTAAGGTATCAGCTAACATGTCCTTCAACCAATGTCCAGGCATATAGTTCACAATTCAACTTCAATCCCTTAACATCTATGTAAATTGGAAAATATAACATATAACATTATCTTACTTCTTTATGGATTTCTGTGGTGCGTTTAGTGAACTTGTAATTTTTCTTTTTCTCCTTACACCCATCTGGAAACTCAACAACGTTTGGGTGGCTTCATCGGTGCTGCCATTCCCTGATGATCGAGAATGAGTGGACGACGACTTGGAGGCAGGGGAGGATGTGAGAGAATCGGTGCCACGGTCGGTCTTAGATTGCAAAGGGGGGTCTTCGTCGGTCTTGGAAGGTGAGGGAGGATCTTCGTCGGTCTTGGAAGGCGACGGCGAGTCTTCTCGCTCGTCGTTCATTGGTGCATGTTCCTGACGTTGCAGCGGCGGCGGAGGATGGTGAACAACTTCGAACTCGTTCGCCGATTTTTTCTCCATCTGCGATATGGTTTCGACCTAACCCTAGAAGCGGATTTTGGTTTTTCGCCGGAGAGAAAGCCAGAGACAGAGTGCTGGGAGGGAGAGAGGAGAGAGAGAGAGAGCGCCTCGATAGTAGCGGAGTGGGCGGCACCGTTACCAACGCACGGACGCTGTAGCAGAGTGGGCAGGAAGGGTAGATTCAGGATTCTGAGTTTTGAGTGAGCTGGAGGGGCTAAAATGAAGTTTTGGAGTGTATTTTGGGTTTATACCAAACATTAAAAGTACAGGGGGCTGTCGCACATTGTTTTTCCAATTGGGGCCTTGAAACAATTTTTTCAAAAACTAACTATATTCTACAAAAGTGGGAAATGAGGAAGCTATTGGAGATGCTCTAATAACCCCTAAAAAGTTAAAAAATTCCTCAAGGACCCAAAATATGGGACCAATAGAGGGGACAAGTGAGGTGTCCCCCTCCTATTGGATAATGAGTTGGCCATCATTAATGATGGTCAACTCATTATCCAATAGGAGGTGGGCACCTCACTTGTCCCTCCTATTGGTCCCATATTTTGGGTCCCCATAGCAAAGCTCACCTTGGGAATGAATACAATTATTAACTTCCAAATTAAAGATCACATGACGAGATTTATGGAGTTAGTAATTAACGTTGAATTTGGGTCATAATCAATTTGGAAAAAAATGAACAAGTCTAAGGCCCCGAAAGACTAGCCAAAATATGCGCGTTTCCTCAACCTAAAGCAACCGACAAATATTCCCAAATTGCCACTTGTTACTATTCCTCTTCATGATGTAATAATGGCTAACATTAGTTTATTACCGTGGTCAATAGGATTCACTTTTAATTAGCAGTTCATCATCATCTTCTTCTTCTTCGTCCTTAATTCTTCCAACTAGTTCTCATTTACAAAGAATATTAAAGAGACATTAATGGCATCTACGGGTCTTACACGTGGCATGCCCTGGTTGAGGCAGTTCATGGGACAAAGGGCTATGTCCTTTGCTGCTACAAGGCCTCTGCAGGTAATTAAATTTGAAAAGGAAAAAAAAAAAAAAATCTTCATGCGTTCTGTTTCATCATTGAATCTTATACGTCTGTTCTCTTTGTAAATAGAGTTTCAAAAATAAATTATTTTTTCTTCGTTTGTGGTCGTCGTCGTCGTCGTCATATTAATTGTAAGCAATAACTACAATAATGCTTGTCCAAATTAGCCATGCTTTATTGGCCGTAAACATTTGATTAGAAAATTTGGAAAATAGCTGAACAATTAATTTCTTAAACAAAAGTTTAAGAAAAGAAACTACGATGTATCCATATAAATAAAACTACATGCGATCATAGCTCTATTCGCATAAATAAAACTACATGTTATCTATCCGTAATCGGGCTATACCAAGGGGGTCTATCTAGCAATGTGCCCTCAATTAGAGGATTCTGTTTTTTATTTATTTAAAGAATTAAGGTTTTTCAAGTATTACGCATTATGAGACGAGCGCTTAATTATATTTTTCCTTTGTGAAACGGTGGGGAAAAAAAGTAGAAGGCTGAAAATGAAGCTCACCAGTCAATAAAAGAGGCATGCACAGAGGTGAAGAAGACCGCAAAGGATGTTAGAGAGAAAGTCAACGATGCAGCTGATAAGGTATTTGATCTTTATTTTATTCAATTTTCATATTAAATTAGAAAAATATGAAACGTATTATCATTCTACACTGCAGAAAGTCTCAAGAGAATAATAGATGATAGTGACCTCCTTGAATCATGACATTCATATAGTATTTTACAGAAGACTATTAATTTGTTAATTTTTTTGGCCCTCTTCCTCTTGATATTAATTCAAGACGCAAAGTTTTTTCAAGAAGCTAGCATAGATTTATCTTAAATATTATGGAAAATGATAAATGAGACAATACTTCAAATTCTAGGGGTGTCATTTGTTTAGTCATGAGAATGAGCAACATCATGTATAATGTCTAAACAGTTGCCTCAAACAATAAATAATAGAATACCAAAGGTTCAACTCATATATTAATTTATCACTTATGACACAAGTTAATTATTATCTCAAAGAAAAAATCCCCAAGAACACAAAATATGGCACCAACAGAGGGAACATGTGAGGTGTCCCTCTCCTATTGCATAATGAGCTGGCCATCATTAATGATGACCATCACATTATGCAATAGGAGGGGGACACTTCACCTATCCCCCTGTTGGTCCCATATTTTGAGTCCCTGTAGCAAAGCTCATGATAGTATCTTCATGTTGCATATCATGATCAGGTGATAGATAAGGCTTTTGATAATGCTCCAAAGGCAGTGGCGACGGCGCAAGAGATTGGAGGGAAAGTGAAGGAGAGAGCCCAAGATGCATTGAGCTCTGCTAAGAATACCAAATGAGAAGTGATCGAGCTCAAGGATATAATATTGCATTCTCTCTTCATTAATTAGTTTGTTTGAGAACCTTCATAAATGTATGCTTCATTGGAGTGACGATATCTTTTTTCAGTGACTAAGTACTAAATTGTCCTAGAACAGTTATTTAAAAAAAAAATTATTTCTCGTTTACCTATACATTCCAGTTTGATTGGATAACTTAAAAACAGTGACTTATTTGTAGTCTCTAGTCGTTTGGCTGGAGACTTTTCATCACGCACAACATGTAGATTGTACAAGAGTTACTAATTAAGATTATAGCATAAAATTAAACCCAAAATAAAATCTTTTAGATCAGAAAAAACAGGCCTGACGACAGCAGTCGTGTAATCACTGCCCTAGAAGATTGAGGACCCGCCTATCGTCCTGGCGTAGTTGATCCTCTCCCCCCTAGCGGTAAAAGCCCCCGGAAGCGGTCGGCCTCTGAACTCGGGCGAGAGTAGCAGAGCTTCTGCTCAGACGAAGATGGTTGCCCAAATAAACCGTAGCAAATAAGAAAAGAGGCTTTGGAAGAAAAGAGAGAAGAAATGTTCTTGTTGTTGTATTTTTCCACTTGCTCTTCGGCTGTTTATATAGTGTTGGGAAAGAACCGTTACAAATCAAATAATGAATACAAGATTTGTAACGTTCGACCGTTACCCAAAATCCCGCAGCCGTTATGCACACAAAAAATGTGCAAAATAAAAAACAGAAGAACAAAAA
The DNA here is from genome assembly GCF_001876935.1 of Asparagus officinalis. NCBI lineage: Eukaryota > Viridiplantae > Streptophyta > Magnoliopsida > Asparagales > Asparagaceae > Asparagus > Asparagus officinalis. The sequence goes on from NC_033797.1 coordinate 4,158,761, forward strand.
ACGTGAGCGTGTGCGGTGCAGCGTGGCGCGCGCGTGCGTGCGGCGTGGCGAGGCGCGGTGTGACGTGCGCGCGTGCGCGCGTGTGTGTTGTGCAAAGCCTAAATATAAAGCCCAAAAACACTATTCAAAGCCCAATATGAGATGAAGCAATATAAACCTCTTGGACTTCCTTTTATTTTTCAACGTGGGACTATTCACAAAGGCAAAATTGCCTTTTTATGAGCTAAACATCCAACAGTCCCCCCCAAAAGGCAATATTGACTGAAAATAAAAATCAATAGATAAATCAATAAATCACAAGAAAATAGGTTGGGCAACCTTTCGTATCGTGAATTCGGGAGAGGTGACTTCTAGCTTTGAACCTTTCCTTTGTGAGTTTATCGCCACCTGAGGGACATAATGGACTAGGCCTTGAATTAGGCCCATTGAATCAGGTATTGACAAAAACACACACAATACGTCTTCGTCTATTGAGCAAAACGGGTTGAGCGTTAAAGACCATGCTCACAGTAACCGACTCATGAGAGTTTCTAGGGTCAGCCCTGCCCCTCCAACCGCGACCATCACGGTTCCTCTCACGTAGGTAAGTCCTCAAAGGGTACTACAGCTGTTTATTTAATATCCCCCATAATACACACATTGGACTTATTAAGAGTAAAACTCAGCCTAGCCAGCTGTATCATAAGAGCATCGTCATCATAGAGAAGGGGTAGTAGCACAAGCTACATAGTGATATATGAATATATCTGGGTAGATGCTCCACACGAGTGTCACTAGTCCAGCTTGTTTCTACCACATTGAGCCGACATTAGGACTAAGTCTCCAAATAAGGGTTGGGTTCCCACTGTCAGTGACCTCTCTTATGGGCTTAAACCCATCTCCCTCGATGAATCCAGAATCACACTCCTGGATAATCCCTTAGTCAAAGGGTCAGCTAGATTTTTCTCAGACTTTACAAAGTCTAAGATCACAACTTTGTCTATCAGGCGTTGTACAGATTTATATCTTATTTGAATATGTCTGTTGAGTTTTTGATTTACATGCACTTGCTTTAGAAGCTCTATGGTAGATCTAGAATCAGAATGAATGGAAATAGGAGGAAAGGGTTTAGGGACCAAAGGAAGTTCAGAAAGTAGATCTTTTAACCATTCTGCTTCTGTGCAAGTGGTATCAAGAGCAATCAGTTCAGATTCCATAGTGTTCCTGGCAATTACAGTTTGCTTACATGATTTTTAGGATACAACAGCACCACCAAAAAGAAATACATAACCAGATGTGGATTTTGCACTGTTGGAATCTGTGACCCAATTGGCGTCACTATACCCTTCCATAGCATCAGGGTATCCAGTGTAAGTCAAGCAATAATCAACTGTGCCTTTCAAGTATTTGAATATTCTTTCTAAGGTAGACCAGTGATCTAGATTAGGGTTACTGGTATACCGGCTCAGTCTCCCTACAACATAAGCTATATCGGGTCTGGTCCGGTTAGATATGTATAGAAGAGATCTAATCATTTGAGAATACTTCAGTTGGGAAACAGGTTCACCTTCATTCTTCTTCAAGGATATAGAAGAATCATAAGGTATGGAAATAGGTTTAGAGTCATGATAGTTGAATTTGATTAGCATTTTCTCAATACTGTGAGAAAGACTCAAAGATATTCCTCTAGTGTCTCTAGTGATTTTCATTCCAAGTATCATATATGCAAGACCTAAGTCTTTCATGTCAAAGTTCTTAGATAGATAATCCTTAACTTTTGAGATTAATTCAAGAGAAGTTCCAAAGATAAGGATATCATCAACATAGAGACAGAGAATGACATAGTCATTGTTTATCACCTTTGAATAAACACATTTGTCGTGTTCATTCACAGTGAATTCATATTGTGCAATGACTTTGTCAAATTTCTGGTGCCATTGTTTAGAAGCTTGTTTAAGACCATACAGAGATTTAACAAGTTTGCAGACTTTGTTTTCCTGACCCTTGACAATGAAGCCTTCAGGTTGGTTCATATAAATCTCTTCATCTAAATCACCATTCAGGAAAGCAGTCTTGACATCCATCTGATGTATGATTAGCTTATGGATAGCAGCAAAGGCTAATAATACTCTGATAGTGGAAATTCGGGCTACAGGGGAATAAGTATCAAAATAATCAATGCCATTTTACTGAATATAGCCCTTAGCTACTAATCTAGCTTTAAATTTATCTATGGAACCATCAGCTCTAAGTTTCTTCTTGAATATCCACTTACAACCAATAGGTTTACAGCCTGGAGGTAAGTCAGCGAGTATCCAAGTATGGTTTTCCATGATAGATATAATCTCATTATCAATGGCTTCTTTCCAGAAAGGAGATTCAGGTGAATCCATTGCTTCTTGGAATGAGCTTGGATCACCTTCAACAAGAAAGGTAAAGAAGTCTTCTCCAAAATCCTTTTGAATTCTACCTCTTTTGCTTTTTCGAGGCTCAATGTCAAAAGGCTGGGAAGAACTAGATGATGGTAGATCAGAAGGAATAGATGTTCTAGGATTTTCTGAGATTTTGGATTTGAAAGGAAAGATATTTTCAAAAAAAGACTGCATCTCTAGCTTCAATGATAGTGTTGTTGGATATGTCACTGATTTTAGAGTTAATGACTAGAAATCTATTAACATTGCTATCTAGTGCATATCCAATGTAAGCAGCATCAACAGTTTTGGAACCAAGTTTCCTCTTCTTAGGTTCGGGAATAGCTACCTTTGCCAAGCAACCCCAAACCCGGAAGAAGTTCAGATTAGGAGATCTCCCCTTCCAACATTCATAAGGAGTTGTATCAGAATGTTTCTGGGGAATCCTATTAAAAATGAAACAAGCAGAAAGAAGAGCTTCACCCCAGAGATTTTCAGGTGCTCCTGAACTGAGTAACATACAGTTTACCATGTCCATTAGAGTTTTGTTCTTTCGTTCAGCTACCCCGTTAGATTGTGGTGTATAGGGAGCAGTAACCTCATGAATAATACCGTGTTCTTGGCAATATTCAATCATATCATTTGAGGTATACCCCCCCCACGATCAGATCTTAGGATCTTGATCTTCCTATCAAGTTAGTTATCAGATTTAGCTTTGTACACCTTAAACCTATCTAAGACTTCATCTTTAGTTCTGAGAAGATAGGTGTAACAATATCTGGAGTGATCGTCTATAAAAGTCACAAAGTATCTCCTACCCCTCGGGTGAGAACTCGGTTCGAGTCACACACATCACTATGAATTAATTCGAGGGGTTCAGAGTTTCTAGTTATAGACTTGAAGGGTTTTTTAGTGTGTTTCCCTTGAACACAAATCTCACATTTGGATGAGAGGTCAAAAGAGGATTTAGGAATAAGATTTAATTTGATCATTTTCTGTAAAGTTTGAAAATTGACATGTCCAAGACGTCCATACCAGACATCACAAGATTCAACAATTTGAACAACAGAAGACTCAGAAATTTTATTAGAACTGGAATTGATTACATTGAGTTTGAAAAGGCCATTATAAGTAAAACCTTTTTCTATGAAAACATTGTCCCTTGTGATCACAAATTTATTGGATTCTTTTACAATCCTATAGCCAGCTCTAAGGAGAAGAGATTCACTGATCAAATTGCGATGGAGAGAAGAAACATGATAAACATCTTGCAGATTCAGAGCTTTCCCAGAGGTCATGGTGAGCTCTATACATCCACTTCCTATTATTTGTTTGGTGGAGTCATCTGCTAAGCTTATGCTTCCTTTACGTGATTCCTGGTAATTTGAAAACCAAGAGAGATCATTGCAAACATGAATATTAGCTCCGGAATCCAAATACCAATCAGTGGAAGAAGTAAGGGAGTTGACAAGATAGGATGAAGAGGCTAACCTGAAGAAAGTTGGATTTTCTTCAATCATATTAACCTTGTTGGATCCGTTTCCTTTAGGAGCAGGTTTAGCCGGTTCCTTCTTCCGAAAGAAACAGTTGGGAGCAAGGTGGTTGGTTTTACCACAGACATAATAGAACTTTCCATCAGACTTATGGCTGGAAGAGTTGGAATTGGATTTAGAAAAGGATTTGTTGAAGGATTGTTGGTTTTTCTTGAATTTCTTCCCTTTGGGTTTGAAATTCCTAGACTTAGCCTTATCCTCTACCAAGTTTACTTTAGCTTTTGATTTAGACTTGGTCTTGGAATTTTGCCTATGCTGGTCTTCAATACGAATAGCCTTGAGGGCTTCAGTTAAGGTTAGATCTCCTTGCTTGTGTCGGAGATCTCTAGCAAATTTAGACCAGGATGGAGGGAGTTTATCAATCAGACAGAAAATTTTATAATCATCAGTAAATGTGTTTCCTTTAGATTGGAGGTGACGGAGGAAATCTTGAAATTCATGAATTTGTTCATTAATGGGTTTGTCATCAACCATCATGAATTTATTGAAGGAGGAGGAGGTGAAACGCAGAATTCCGGCATTATCATAGCCATATTCTGCTTCAAGAGCATTCCATAGGTCCTTAGCACTTTTGAACTCATAATAAATGTCATAGAGGTTGTCTGCTAGTGCACTAAGAATCCTATGACAACAATGATAGTTGATATCTTCTGGTTTCATAGAGCTAGAAAAGGAGCTAGCGTCAGAGCCAGAAGTGGAAGGAGCAGGTTGTTCAGGATCAGGAGTCAAAGGTTGAGAGCCGCTAGTTGAAGACTCGGGTATGTCAATAGCAGATAAAAGACCTAATGTGGTAAGGCAGTATCGCATCTGATTAGCCCACCGTTTATAATTAACTCCGGTGAACTTTTCAGGTTTGACACTTTTGGAAAGATCAGGTTTAGCCATAAGTCCAATTTAAGTTTACTAGTCTAGGTATTTGGTATCTAATATGATAAAAAAAAATTTGTCAATACCACTAGACCAGAGAAAAAGAAAAGACTCCTAAGCCAAACTCCTATAGTGAAAAGATTAAAGTTTTACCCGGGTAGTTATCCAAGTAAGGATAGTACTAGAGGTTGATCAATAATCGATTAAGTATCTCGTTTCTTGCAGAGCGCGTTACGTAACCCTTAAACCTTGACTTAGACACCAAGTAATCCAAGAAAACTTAAACCGGTTCACTTAAGGATTTTGTTTCTTAGAAGTAATATGTAAACACTTTTTTTTAATGAAAATTAATTTTTTTATGTGAAATTAACAGAGAAATAAGAACTAATTAAAATAATTAATTTAAAATCTAAATTAACAGCAAAATTTGTAATCAATCTTCTAGATTGTTGTGAATTATCAACTAATTAAGATTATAGCATAAAATTAAACCCAAAATAAAATCTTTTAGATCAGAAAAACAGGCCTGACAGGAGCAGTCGTGTAATCACTGCCCTAGAAGATTGAGGACCCGCCAATCGCCCTGGCGCAGTTGATCCTTGTAGGCAATAAAAATCGCCTTTAAATCCTTATCAGATAAGTTCAGAACAAAACTGCTAAAACCTCACCCGAAATAGCGAAAAAGGGGAAAACGCAGATATCTCCCAAACCGTAAGGAATTTGGCAAAACGGAGGAAGCGAACCGAAGCCTTCGGCTTGGTTCGGATGGCTCCATCTCGTCGAGATAGGTGATTTTCATATATAATTCGTCCAATTCCGACTTACGGTTTGAAAGTTACGGCCTATTCTTCAATCCATGCTCAGGAGCTCGCCTGCAACTCAAATTCGCCTGCAGTCCCAAATCCGCCTGCAGACCCAAGTCTGCCTGCTCGCCTGCAACTCGAAATTCGCCTGCAGTCCCAAATCCGCCTGCAGACCCAAGTCTGCCTGCGCACCTGAGCTCGCCTGCAAACCCAGTTCGCCTGCTAGCTCGCCTGCAGACCCAAGTCCGCCTGCAGTCCCAAACTCACCTGCAGACCCAGTTCGCCTGCAAGCTCGCCTGCAGACCCAAGCTGCAGACTCGCCAGCTCACTGTCAACTGCCCACTTGGAGTATGGGAACAGTTACATCAGTGGTCAAATCCCACAAATCAAGGGAGAGGGCACAATACTCCAGGCCCGTCAGATGGCCGTCCACAGTACGAATGAGCGGACAGGCGCCGAAACAGCCTGCACCCTCATAAATGCGGCTCACCTCAGTTGTCCAGGTGAAGGGACGAGAGCCGCCAACGCTCGGTGGTTGGTCAGATCCACGCAAGCATCTGACAGCCGTTGTCACGCATACGAGGAGGGGCTTTCCCACTCCTATGTAGCGTGATGCAGAGCACAGCTCTTCGAATGACCATTGACGGTACGAATGAACAGCAGGACGTCTCCGAACAACGTGTGGTCACATCCCATAATTCAAGGAGCAGTCAAGCTATCTCCCTCACCTCTATTAGTGGTCAAATCCCATGAATCAAGGGATAGCCCATGCCATCCCTTGCCTGTTAAAACCCATCTTCAGCAGCATGAAGAAGGGGGATTGGCCGTTGCATATTCTGCTGGCTAATCTCCCAAAGGTTGAACCTGGACCTTTGCCAAAGGCTCCCTCATTTGAGAACCGAAGCTCCGGCAGCAACTTCGATCGGATCGTCCAAGGGAAGCAGACTCGGCACGAGCACCGAGCGAGGCATCCTATCGCCACCTAAAGTCCCCACACAAAACAAAGAGGGCCTTCCCTCTGCTTCTGTTGTAAACATTTGATTTGTTAGTTTGTAATAAGCTTTCTTATAAATACAAACGAAACTCCTTTCTTCGGAAGAATCAAATTTTCACCCTACAGAAGATGGCGACCACAGTGGGAGAATCCGTTCATTCAGATGAATTGGTGGTGGCGCAGTCTGACGAAGTTGCTGCAGGGACTACTGTTGAGTCCCTTGTGATCAAATTCGAAGGGTACTTACAATCGTCCTCTTCTCGCAGCAATACATCTCGCGATGGTTGCAGAGTCGTGCGGGTGGCCCAGCCCCAAGAGGCTGAGGCAACCAAGCCTGAGGGATCTACCCAAGCCGAGGCAGGGGGTTCTTTTCCCCCCGAACCAGTTGAGGCCGAGCCGAGATTCGAGAATGCAGGTCTAGGGGCTGCTGAATGGGTCGATGAACGATCCTCGCAGACCCCTGTGCAAGAGGAATCAACCATTTGTGTCGACGCAGAATACGCCTCCGTCGTCGACATGAACGCTCCTCGTTCAAAAAGATCCAAACAGCGGCGACGAAAAGCTCTCGCTCGTCTCGAGGCGCAATCCCTCATCCCCCACGACAGCCTGAATTATTATTCAAGCTTGGGGGAATCAACCTTTTGTGCCAGGTTCCCATTTTTGGCGAACCGCTCAAATCAGGCGAGCCTAGCAGTTTAGGCGAGCCCATCTCTTTGAGCCAGGTTCCCGATTTTGGCAAACCGCTCAAATCGGGCAAGCCTAGCAGTTTAGGCGAGCCCAACCTCTTGAGCCAGGTTTCCATTTTTGGCGAACCGCTCAAATCGGGCGAGCTTAGCAGTTTAGGCGAGCCCCACTCTGTGAGCAAGGTGCTCAATTTTGGCGAACCAAGGGCACCTGGCGAACTCTGCAGTTTAAGAGGGCTTCGTCAAACAAGCGAACTTCACCAAGCTCGCCTGACGGCCCAAGATCGCCAGAAAGGCGAAGCAACAGCTCGCCAGACAGGCGCAGGCACACTGTGCCAATCTCGCCTGACGGGCGAACCTCGCCAGCATGAACCTCGCCAACACGCTCACGCCCAAATGGGGGTGGCCACCTCGTTTGCCTGCACGGGTCTGACGTCCGTCTCTGACGACGACGACGACGACGATTGCTCAGCAGTGGCAATGTCGGAGACTTCAAGCTCAGTTCAGGGCAAGCACACAAATGTGCACATGACTGACATCCCTGAGGAGATGTCTAGGAGGCTCGACGAGCAACAAGCAACCATCGACTCCCTGAAGGAGATGTTGGAGCAGCTCCTGAGCGAGAAGAAGAGGAAGAGAGAGAGGACTTCGCGGGCTTCGCATAAATCCTTGAAGCACAAAGAGCGGGTGCCTACTCCTTCTCACTCCTCATCCGAGTCATCTAGAGGAGCGTCATCTTCGGGCCATAACCCAAGAGACAAGAGGTTTGACGATCTCCAAAGTCAACTCGACGCCTTGAAGCTCCAGAAGCATGCGAACAAGCTGGGGGTTGTCAGACCGTATCCAATTGAATGGGATGCGGTCTCCTACCCGGCAAAGTTCGAGCCGCTGGACCTCCTGCAGTTCAATGGAAAGGGTTCTCCTACCCAGCACATCTACTACTTCCAGGCGCAAACTGGACACATAGTGGGAAACGATCCCATTATGACTCGACTGTTCATTGGTACCCTCAAGGGGGTCGCTTTTGAATGGTTTCGCAGATTGGAGCCTGGGTCCATCACCTGCTGGAAGGACATGGAAAGGCTCTTCGTGGCCAGATTCTTCGATGATGACACAGAAGTATCTATGGCCACCCTGCTAACTGTGAAGCAGAGGAAGACAGAGTCTGTAAGCAGCTTTGTCAAGAGATTCAGAAACCGATCGTTGCATTCCCGCGATCGAGTTTCCGAGGCCACGCTCATCGAGATGTGCCGGAACAATCTCTCCATCAGCGTTCTGTCCAATATGGGCGCTGTTGAAGCTCGCTCATGGAAAGACTTACTCCGCCAAGGAGAACAAGTCGAGAGCATGCTCAAGCATATGGGTGACGAAGACCCGCATGAATTTCGAGGGGATGATGACCAAGATGCCTTGGTAGTGGAGACCGATCCCTCATATCCTCCAAATTTCCCCCGTTGATCCTCTTCAACAGGACGGCGGGCCCACATAGTCGCTCTAATCGCGACAATCTTGTCAAGTTAACACTACACCTCTGACAATCTCCCGTCGATCCTCTTCAATAGGACGACGGGCCTACAAAGCTATCACGTTAACAATCACCTCTGATAGTTCTTCGACACTCCAACTGGTGCATGAGTTTAAACTGCTCCCTTAACACTCCGACAAGTACACGAGTATAAACTGCTTCTTCTGACACTCCAACTGGTGCATGAGTTTAAACTGCTCCCTTAACACTCCGACAAGTACACGAGTATAAACTGCTTCTTCTGACACTCCAACTGGTGCATGAGTTTAAACTGCTCCCTTAACACTCCGACAAGTACACGAGTATAAACTGCTTCTTCTGATCCTCCAACTGGTATAAGAGGTTAAACTATTCCCCACACTTCCACTTCTTGAGCCAGGTTCCCAGTACGGGCGAACCGCTCAAATCAGGCGAGCCTAACAGTTAGGTGAGCCCCACTTCTTGAGCCTGGTTTTCATTTATGGCGAACCGCTCAAAACAGGCGAGACTAGCAGTTCAGGTGGGCTGCATCAAACTCCCACTTGGTCAAACCTTCAGATAGTTAGGACCAAAGCCACAATCCCCCGCCAATCCTCTTCAATAGGATGGCGGGACCCCCACTGTCACGTTAACAGTTACCTCTGACAAATCAACTTACCAGTCCTCTTCAATAGGATGGTAGGTCCATAGAGTTGCTCAAATCGCAATAAACTCCCACTGTCATGTTAACACTACACCTCTGACAAAATCAACTTACCAATCCTCTTCAAAAGGATGGTAGGTCCTCAAAGTCGCTCCGATCGCGGCAATTCCTATCACGTTAACGATTACCTCTGATAGCCGACACCGTCATTCCCGCAAATGACGTTGTCCGATCAGTCGTCATACTCATACGTCCCTGAACGATTTGATTCTCCCAGCACCGTCTTTCCCATAAAAGGCGTTGTTGTTTGATAGTGGCCTACTATGCGATGTGCTGCTATTTCAGGGTTCGTCTTTGCCCCAAGAGAAGACAAATCAGGGTTCGTCTTCATCTTTGCCCTAAGAGAAGACAAGTTTCCCCCTTACACTCCAACTGGTGCATGAGTTTAAACTGCCCCCTTATACTCCGACTGGTGCATGAGTCTAAACTGCCCCCTTATACTCCAACTGGTGCATGAGTCTAAACTGCTCCCTACACTCTTAATCCAAATGCCTCGAAAGGCTAAGGATAGAGGAGAAATTTTAGCATTGAGCCTAAAAGAAACTCCTCAACAACTTACCATGCTAAGGGCAAGAGCATGGCTAGTCCAACTCAAACGGCAGTTGGTAAAGACAAATCAAGTCCGTTGATAGCTGAGGGTTTGCTCAAAATCCTAGAAGGCGATCATCAGCTGCGAGTGAAGAGCAGGGATCACTTTACGGGACTTCATATCCAAAGTGTTCCAGACCCCATGCGGCCTGATTCAGGTCTGAAAACTTTGGAGGGGGTTTTGTAGGCAATAAAAATTGCCTTTAAATCCTTATCAGAGAAGTTCAGAACAAAACTGCTAAAACCTCGCCCGAAATAGCAGAAAAAGGGGAAAACGCAGATATCTCCCAAACCGTAAGGAATTTGGCAAAACGGAGGAAGCGAACCGAAGCCTTCGGCTCGGTTCGGATGGCTCCATCTCGTCGAGATAGGCGATTTTCATATATAATTCGTCCAATTCCGACTTACGGTTTGAAAGTTACGGCCTATTCTTCAATCCATGCTCAGGAGCTCGCCTGCAACTCAAATTCGCCTGCAGTCCCAAATCCGCCTGCAGACCCAAGTCTGCCTGCGCACCTGAGCTCGCCTGCAAACCCAGTTCGCCTGCTAGCTCGCCTGCAGACCCAAGTCCGCCTGCAGTCCCAAACTCACCTGCAGACCCAGTTCGCCTGCAAGCTCGCCTGCAGACCCAAGCTGCAGACTCGCCAGCTCACTGTCAACTGCCCACTTGGAGTATGGGAACAGTTACATCAGTGGTCAAATCCCACAAATCAAGGGAGAGGGCACAATACTCCAGGCCCGTCAGATGGCCGTCCACAGTACGAATGAGCGGACAGGCGCCGAAACAGCCTGCACCCTCATAAATGCGGCTCACCTCAGTTGTCCAGGTGAAGGGACGAGAGCCGCCAACGCTCGGTGGTTGGTCAGATCCACGCAAGCATCTGACAGCCGTTGTCACGCATACGAGGAGGGGCTTTCCCACTCCTATGTAGCGTGATGCAGAGCACAGCTCTTCGAATGACCATTGACGGTACGAATGAACAGCAGGACGTCTCCGAACAACGTGTGGTCACATCCCATAATTCAAGGAGCAGTCAAGCTATCTCCCTCACCTCTATTAGTGGTCAAATCCCATGAATCAAGGGATAGCCCATGCCATCCCTTGCCTGTTAAAACCCATCTTCAGCAGCATGAAGAAGGGGGATTGGCCGTTGCATATTCTGCTGGCTAATCTCCCAAAGGTTGAACCTGGACCTTTGCCAAAGGCTCCCTCATTTGAGAACCGAAGCTCCGGCTCCGGCATCAACTTCGATCGGATCGTCCAAGGGAAGCAGACTCGGCACGAGCACCGAGCGAGGCATCCTATCGCCACCTAAAGTCCCCACACAAAACAAAGAGGGCCTTCCCTCTGCTTCTGTTGTAAACATTTGATTTGTTAGTTTGTAATAAGCTTTCTTATAAATACAAACGAAACTCCTTTCTTCGGAAGAATCAAATTTTCACCCTACAGAAGATGGCGACCACAGTGGGAGAATCCGTTCATTCAGATGAATTGGTGGTGGCGCAGTCTGACGAAGTTGCTGCAGGGACTACTGTTGAGTCCCTTGTGATCAAATTCGAAGGGTACTTACAATCGTCCTCTTCTCGCAGCAATACATCTCGCGATGGTTGCAGAGTCGTGCGGGTGGCCCAGCCCCAAGAGGCTGAGGCAACCAAGCCTGAGGGATCTACCCAAGCCGAGGCAGGGGGTTCTTTTCCCCCCGAACCAGTTGAGGCCGAGCCGAGATTCGAGAATGCAGGTCTAGGGGCTGCTGAATGGGTCGATGAACGATCCTCGCAGACCCCTGTGCAAGAGGAATCAACCATTTGTGTCGACGCAGAATACGCCTCCGTCGTCGACATGAACGCTCCTCGTTCAAAAAGATCCAAACAGCGGCGACGAAAAGCTCTCGCTCGTCTCGAGGCGCAATCCCTCATCCCCCACGACAGCCTGAATTATTATTCAGGCTTGAGGCGAATCAACCTCTTGAGCCAGGTTCCCATTTTTGGCGAACCGCTCGAATCGGGCGAGCCTAGCAGTTTAGGCGAACCCATCTCTTTGAGCCAGGTTCCCAGCTTCGGCGAACCGCTCAAATCAGGCGAGCCTAACGGCTTAGGCAAGCCCAATCTCTTGAGCCAGGTTCCCAGTTTTGGCGAACCGCTCAAATCGGGCGAGCCTAGCAGTTTAGGCGAGTCCCACTCTGTGAGCAAGGTGTTCAATTTTGGCGAACCAAGGGCACCTGGCGAACTCTGCAGTTTAAGAGGGCTTCGTCAAACAAGCGAACTTCACCAAGCTCGCCTGACGGCCCAAGATCGCCAGAAAGGCGAAGCAACAGCTCGCCAGACAGGCGCAGGCACACTGTGCCAATCTCGCCTGACGGGCGAACCTCGCCAGCATGAACCTCGCCAACACGCTCACGCCCAAATGGGGGTGGCCACCTCGTTTGCCTGCACGGGTCTGACGTCCGTCTCTGACGACGACGACGACGACGATTGCTCAGCAGTGGCAATGTCGGAGACTTCAAGCTCAGTTCAGGGCAAGCACACAAATGTGCACATGACTGACATCCCTGAGGAGATGTCTAGGAGGCTCGACGAGCAACAAGCAACCATCGACTCCCTGAAGGAGATGTTGGAGCAGCTCCTGAGCGAGAAGAAGAGGAAGAGAGAGAGGACTTCGCGGGCTTCGCATAAATCCTTGAAGCACAAAGAGCGGGTGCCTACTCCTTCTCACTCCTCATCCGAGTCATCTAGAGGAGCGTCATCTTCGGGCCATAACCCAAGAGACAAGAGGTTTGACGATCTCCAAAGTCAACTCGACGCCTTGAAGCTCCAGAAGCATGCGAACAAGCTGGGGGTTGTCAGACCGTATCCAATTGAATGGGATGCGGTCTCCTACCCGGCAAAGTTCGAGCCGCTGGACCTCCTGCAGTTCAATGGAAAGGGTTCTCCTACCCAGCACATCTACTACTTCCAGGCGCAAACTGGACACATAGTGGGAAACGATCCCATTATGACTCGACTGTTCATTGGTACCCTCAAGGGGGTCGCTTTTGAATGGTTTCGCAGATTGGAGCCTGGGTCCATCACCTGCTGGAAGGACATGGAAAGGCTCTTCGTGGCCAGATTCTTCGATGATGACACAGAAGTATCTATGGCCACCCTGCTAACTGTGAAGCAGAGGAAGACAGAGTCTGTAAGCAGCTTTGTCAAGAGATTCAGAAACCGATCGTTGCATTCCCGCGATCGAGTTTCCGAGGCCACGCTCATCGAGATGTGCCGGAACAATCTCTCCATCAGCGTTCTGTCCAATATGGGCGCTGTTGAAGCTCGCTCATGGAAAGACTTACTCCGCCAAGGAGAACAAGTCGAGAGCATGCTCAAGCATATGGGTGACGAAGACCCGCATGAATTTCGAGGGGATGATGACCAAGATGCCTTGGTAGTGGAGACCGATCCCTCATATCCTCCAAATTTCCCCCGTTGATCCTCTTCAACAGGACGGCGGGCCCACATAGTCGCTCTAATCGCGACAATCTTGTCAAGTTAACACTACACCTCTGACAATCTCCCGTCGATCCTCTTCAATAGGACGACGGGCCTACAAAGCTATCACGTTAACAATCACCTCTGATAGTTCTTCGACACTCCAACTGGTGCATGAGTTTAAACTGCTCCCTTAACACTCCGACAAGTACACGAGTATAAACTGCTTCTTCTGACACTCCAACTGGGAGTCAAAGGAGCACGAATTTCAGCGAGGGTTGACAGATCTTGGCGAGTTCTTCGGCATAAAGAAGGAGAGTTCGAGAGATCCGAAGCCCGTTTCCTCCGTTCCTTGAGATCAGGCTTGGTCTTGATCTCGAGAAGAGCCCTGATTTCGCTTGGTCGATCTCAGCGCTTCAAATCAAATACTTCCTCGGCGAAGGCGAAGCTCTGCCGAATTTTCCATCAACCGGATCCAGATCTAAGGCGGTCCACGGATAAACCCCGGTACAGGCAAAGATCCCACGCAAGCAGAAGATCGATAAACGATCTCTGCGTTTGTTTTGACGAGAGTTGTAACTTTTTATTTTCATTGTGTAAAAGTCTTATAAAAAGACAATCTTTTTGTTTTTATTGTAACGACTAAAGTTGTAATGAATACCGTAATGAAAATAGCAACTTTCGACGCAAACAACTCTCATATTCTCTCAAAAGCCATCTCCTTATAATCTTTTGAACGGACAAGAATTGTGAAACCTTCTCCCAAAGATTATGAAACCATCGCCTCTCAACAATATTATTGAATTGGGCTACGCACTCTACTAACCCTAGATTATAAGAATATTGGCGCTCTCCTCTCCTTGGTTTTTCCTCTAACAATAGAAAACAATATATAGAGAAAACCAAAACTAAATATGTTATAGCCATTTTAGTGATGAAAAATATTCTCCAATCAATGACGGACAAGTGTCTCACATTACGTGTAATCGAGTCAGCGCTTCAAGGTAACCAAAGGCCCAATACAGTCGACTCGACATGCTGACATCTGGTGAGAACGACTCAAAAGGTGTTACATGTTGATGACTCGAAAGGCGTTATGTGCCAACGACTCAAAAGGCATTTCGTATCGATCCTTAGCTAAGTCGACTACTTAATCACTCCACTCAACTGACTAATCGACCGACACCTTGCGAAGGCGACTCAAAAGGTGGTACTTCTCGACCGCAGGACGAGTAGAAAGGCGACAAAATGCCTCAAACTTTGAGCCCCCTCCCATGCACTGGCGACCAATCACCTCACAATAAATGACATTAAATGCACTATGGGTGACATTATTCCTCTGCCCCCAATAGTCTTTATGATACATTGGACCGTATCGGCACCGCACACCCCCAATCATTTTACATTAAATACCGAAGTGACCTTGTGTGAGAGTAAAATTGATTCCCGAAAAGAGGAGATTTGTATTAGTAAGAATGGCTTATTACAAATTAAGAAATCAAATTACAACAGAAGTGAAGAGAATGCTCTTCTTGTTTAACGTGGGGTCTTTGGTAGCGATAGAACCCCTCACTCGAATGCTTACGTCGAGTTTGCTTCCCTTCGACGATCTAATCGAAATTATGGTTGAGCTTCAGTATGCAGTAGAAGCTCTTATGTGATTGAGTTCGATTACCCGAGCTTGATGAGTATCAAGACCGAATGCTTAGAAAAAGCTAATATGCAAGAGTTTGCAAAGAGCCAAGAGTCTCAAATCCAAGAGTTCAGATTGAGTCCACTTCAACAATCCAAGCTTTTGTTTAGGAATGTCCAACCAAGCTCTCAAGATGCCTAGCCACTCAAGCCCACCAAGCCAGCAGCAAAAAGGCCTCTGATTGAAGAGTCTTAGAAATGCCAAGCTTCCAAACCTCTCCCAAAAGTCTCTAAAGTCCTCTTTTTTTAAAATCACGGTTTGAAAGTTACGGCCTATTCTTCAATCCATGCTCAGGAGCTCGCCTGCAACTCAAATTCGCCTGCAGTCCCAAATCCGCCTGCAGACCCAAGTCTGCCTGCTCGCCTGCAACTCGAAATTCGCCTGCACTCCCAAATTTGTAGGCAATAAAAATTGCCTTTAAATCCTTATCAGAGAAGTTCAGAACAAAACTGCTAAAACCTCACCCGAAATAGCGAAAAAGGGGAAAACGCAGATATCTCCCAAACCGTAAGGAATTTGGCGAAACGGGGGAAGCGAACCGAAGCCTTCAGCTCAGTTTGGATGGCTCCATCTCGTCGAGATAGGCGATTTTCATATATAATTCGTCCAATTCCGACTTACGGTTTGAAAGTTACGGCATATTCTTCGATCCATGCTCAGGAGCTCGCCTGCAGCTCGAATTTCGCCTGCACGATCAAGCTCGCCTGCAGACCCAAGTCTGCCTGCACACCCGAGTTCGCCTGCAGACCCAGCCTGCCTGCAAGCTCGCCTATCCCACAAATCAAGGGAGAGGGCACAATACTCCAGGCCCGTCAGATGGCCGTCCACAGTACGAATGAGCGGACAGGCGCCGAAACAGCCTGCACCCTCATAAATGCGGCTCACCTCAGTTGTCCAGGTGAAGGGACGAGAGCCGCCAACGCTCGGTGGTTGGTCAGATCCACGCAAGCATCTGACAGCCGTTGTCACGCATACGAGGAGGGGCTTTCCCACTCCTATGTAGCGTGATGCAGAGCACAGCTCTTCGAATGACCATTGACGGTACGAATGAACAGCAGGACGTCTCCGAACAACGTGTGGTCACATCCCATAATTCAAGGAGCAGTCAAGCTATCTCCCTCACCTCTATTAGTGGTCAAATCCCATGAATCAAGGGAGAGCCCATGCCATCCCTTGCCTGTTAAAACCCATTTTCAGCCAGCATGAAAAGGGGATTGGCTGGTGCATATTCGGCTGGTTTAAAACCCATCTTCAGCCAGCATGAAAAGGGGGATTGGCTGTTGCATATTCTGCTGGCTAATCTCCAAAAGGTTAAACCTGGACTTTTGCCAAATGCTCCCTCATTTAAGAACTGAAGCTCCAGCAGCAACTTCGATCGGATCGTCCAAGGGAAGCAGACTCGGCACGAGCACCGAGCGAAGCGTCCTATCGCCACCGAAGAACCCACGTTAAACAAAGAGGGCATTCCCTCTGCTTCTGTTGTAAACATTTGATTATTAGTTTGTAATAAGCTTTCTTATCAATACAAACGAAGTTCCCTGTTTTCGGGAAATCAAAGTTTTCACCCTACAATCCTCTCTCCCCTAGCGGTAAAAGCCCCCGGAAGCGGCCGGCCTCTGAACTCGGGCGAGAGTAGCAAAGCTTCTGCTCAGACGAAGATGGTTGCCCAAATAAACCGTAGCAAATAAGAAAAGAGGCTTTGGAAGAAAAGAGAGAAGAAATGTTCTTGTTGTTGTATTTTTCCACTTGCTCTTCGGCTGTTTATATAGTGTTGGGAAAGAACCGTTACAAATAAAATAATGAATACAAGATTTGTAACGTTCGACCGTTACCCAAAATCCCGCAGCCGATATGCACACAAAAAACATGCAAAATAAAAAACAGAAGAACAAAAAACGTGAGCGTGTGCGGTGCGATGTGGCGTGGCGCGCGCGTGCGTGCGTGCGGCTTGGCGCGCGCGCGTGTGTTGTGCAAAGCCCAAATATAAAGCCCAAAAACACTATTCAAAGCCTAATATGAGATGAAGCAATATAAAACCTCTTGGACTTCCTTTCATTTTCTAATGTGAGACTATTCACAAAATCAAAATTGCCTTTTTATGAGCTAAACATCCAACACGTGCAATGCACGTGGTTAAATACTGTGATTAGGTACTTTTGGTTTATTTTTTTACTAAAACTTATTCATCGGTTACTCTTTGATAATAATTTTTGCTCACTTTGATTAAGTATTTTTGGTTTATTTTCTACTAAAATTTATTCATCGATTACACTGTGATTATTTATTTATTTAATGTTTGTTTGAATAGGCTATATCCAGTTTAGATTTTTATGTTGATAGTTGAATTGCTAGGAGATAAATATAATCTAAAACCAATTTAATTTTTTATTTCATTTGGATCGGCATAAAACCGAGCTTGACCTGAGGAAGTACAGTGTTATGAAAGTGAAAACACTTAAAAAATAACATTATAAAAGAAAGATGAATAATAAAGCCAACAAGCCAAGATGATTAATTTAAGTGAGCTAAAATGACAAAAAATGGTTAATGGAAAAAATCATAAACTGAAGATTAATGCTAACTCTAGTACACTTTTATATGATAAAAACATCCACATATGCATATGAAAGCACTAAAATAGTATATGAAAGTCTCTTCTAAAGATTTCTAATTTTACTAAAAAATCAAACTATTCTGTAACAATTCACAAAACATTATATTTTATTACTTATATTTTATTTTTTATTGAGTCGAGATCAATCATTCTTCATCTTTATCTTTTTCCTAGTCAATTCTAGAGTAGTAGTGTCTTCATCGTCTACATCGATTTTTATATGAGACTAGAGCATGTTATCTTTCCTTAGGCTCATTCATCTTTTATCTTCTCGTCTAAATTCACAAAGAAGTTGAATATATTTCTTATATTCAACACAAACTTCTGACAATACGGACTTTGATTTTTTTCCTATTTTAATAAGAATAAGCATTAATTTCATATATATATATATATGCTTTTAATTTATTACTTAAATAAGGTTAGGAGCTACTTCTTTTTTCTCAGCAATAAATTCTTCTGTTGTGCATCCAATAAGATTTTCCATGAGGATCTGAACTAAATACATTAAATTTTTCATCGTAAATTTGCTTTAGATTATAATATTAATATTTAATTTTGATATATTTATTTCATGAAGAAGGATATTACTTAACCTTGGTACTAAATCATCGGCGATTATACAACATTTATCATCTCGACACTTATTATTAACATCTTTATCCAGTTCTTATTGTAGCCTTTGTAAACATAGAATTACTGCTCAACTCTATTATAAATAGTAGTTATCATTGCCTTAAAGGTGCGATAGTGTGTCTGTATATGGATAAATTATTCTTAAGTTTAATTATATTAATTATAGAGTAAGTTTTCTAAGATCATATCTCTTTCAAATATTATAGTGGTTGTATACATTTATAAAGAGCCTTAATGGAGATGCTTTTATCTTAGCAGTTTACTCTAAAAGAACGCTGCATATTAGCTTAAAAATGTAATATTTTTTCTTTATGATGTTATATGGATGTTTTTTTTGGTTTACTTACTATTCTCTTATTTCTTTAGTAAGTTGTATCTTTGAATTGATATATATTATTGACACAATTTATGATGACATGCATATCTCCTCTATAAATTTAAGACAGATATAAAGTGAATTTTATATTTAGTGGTCTTTAATAAGAATTTTACTAATGAAATATACTACCTTCATACTTAGAGATCTTGAATTCTAATAGTGCTATTACATCATTATCTTTGATAGTGTCTTTAAGAATTGATCCTTCGTTAGTAGTCATACCCCTAAATAAAGTCACACACAGGGTCGTGATACTATATAAGAAAAAGAAAAGACCGATTTTATATTTTTTGCTTACGCAAAGCATAGTAATTTTTCTTTTATCTTCTATAAAGAATGTTTCTTTGATGAGCACAAAGTTGTTCAATATATTCTTCAGGTGGTATTCAGTCGATGTTTTTTTGATAAATATAACTTATGTTAGTGTTAATTGAAGTGACTCATGGACGTTCCGAATTTCATTTGAAATAAAAACTGCTTGATTCTTTTGAAGGATATCTCTATATTTTCTAATAGTTCTCCATACATAAATCTTTATAATTTTTTACCTAATAAATATTATTACCATTAGAGATCAATATTTATAAATTATAATCAATTAATGTTAAGCTATTATATTATAATCTTTTATCAGTTTTTTTGTGATTTAGTCTTCTATCAATTAATGGTACTTATGTATTTTTGGTGTTCTAACATATTGGTAAAAGTATAGGCAATTATTTTAATTTATACAATAACATTAATTTTTAATCTATCATATATTTTCTAAATTTTTTATTATTTAACCGGATATTTTTAATCTGTTATTATTACTATTTTTTATCAATATCAACTTGACTATTTTCAGATTCTAAAAAGTGATAGTAAACCTTAAATTATAAGTTATATTTATATATCTTAATGAAAAAATATCACACATTACTCTTTTCTTTGCCAAGTTCTAAATTTTCAGCTTTTTATTTTGTATAATTTTAAACTTTTGAGAGTATTTTGTCTAATTTTTAAAACTTTTTGTTTTTTTGTAATACTTCATGTAATAAACTGATAGTACGGAGATGTTTCATATATTTTATTAATCTTATTTAAATTGTTGAGCTATAGATAATTCATGGGGTTTTAGGATATGATATAAGTATGATTAGTATCGATTATAATTTAAATTAAATATTTAAAATAGTACAGTGTAATTTTGACTATGGAAAACTTTTCCTGAACTCATGCTTTTAAAGGGAGTATGATTTTTTATTTTTCTTAATTTTTCTTTTTTATAATTTTGAGAATGACTTTTATCTCTTTAATTTATTTGCTGGATTTTGTAAATATCTCATCTACATTATGTACATTTGTTGGTCTACGTTGTTCCCGGGTTCGACCTTTAGGGTAAACATTATTTGTCTCATTAATTTATTTATTTTTTACATATACGCCCTTCATTTTGTAGACATTTATAAATTTGGTATTTAATAATTTTATTTAGATTTATATTTTAATTTAAATTGTATCATTATGTTCATACTATGTGTATCCAATAAGAATTCATCAATTTATCAACTTACTCTTACTTAATAAAATAATATTTGTTCAAGGGTATTTTTATCTACCGAAAGATTTTCCCGAACTCATGCTTTTAAAGGGAGTATGATATATATATATATATATATATATTTTTCTTTTTTATAATTTTGAGAATGACTTTTATCTCTTTAATTTGTTTGGTGGATTTTGTAAATATCACATCTACATTATGTACATTTGTTGGTCTATGTTGTTCCCGGGTTCGACCTTTAGGGTAAACATTATTTGTCTCATTAATTTATTTATTTTTTGCATATACGCCCTTTATTTTGTAGATATTTATAAATTTGGTATTTAATAATTTTATTTAGATTTATATTTCTATTGAAATTGTATCATTATCTTCATACTATGTATATCCAATAAGAATTTATCAATTTATCAACTTACTCTTACTTAATGAAATAATATTTGAATTTCAAGGGTATTTTTATCTACCGAAAGATTTTTCCAAACTCGTGCTTTTAAAACGAGTATGTGATATATAAATATATATATAGTATATATATATATATATATATATATATTATATATATATATATATATATATATATATATATATATATAATATATATATATATATATATATATATATATATATATATAGAGAGAGAGAGAGAAGAGAGAGAGAGAGAAGAGAGAGAAGAGAAGAGAAGAGGAATATTGGATATGCTTGGTTACCTAGCATAAATTTTTGTGTTTGGTAGTGAGGTAGGCATAATCCCTCGGCACTCATTCAAATGTTGACCACATTCACATGAGTTGAGGAGTGCATGAGGATATGCAATCATTTGAATGAGTGAAAAAGATTATGCCACCTCACTACCAAGCATAACTTTGTGTGCTTGGTACCAAAACATACTCATTTTTTTCATATATATATATATATATAATATATATATATATATATCATATATATATATATATATATATATATATATATAATATATATATATATATTATATTATATATATTATATATATGAGTATGCTTGGTACCAAGTACATATTTTGTGCTTAGTAGTGAGGTGGCACAATCCCCTCCATTCATTTAAATGGGGGAACCACATTAACATGGGTTGTGAAGTGCAATGGGGATATGCAACGATTTGAATGAGTGGAGGAGATTATGTCACCTCACTACCAAGTACAACTTTTTTGTGCTTGGTACGCAAAGCATACCCATATTTCTGCATAATATAATATATATTATATATATATATATATATATATTATGAAGCAATATGGTATGCTTGGTACCAAGCACAAAAAGTTGTGCTTAGTAGTGATGTGTCACGATCCCCCTCCACTCATTTTAAATATGGGACCACATTCACATGGGTATTGAGTGGATGAGGATGTGACACATCACTATCAAGCACAAAATTTGTGCGTGTACCAAGCATACCTCATTTTTTCTCTTTCTCTCTCTCTCTCTAATATATATTGGGCTTTTTGTTTTAGGTCCATTTGTTTACCTAGCTTTATTTTTAAACCCAAGAATTATTAGTGTATCTTTAACCCCAACTTCATTTTGTATTTATCTTTAAACCCAATTCCAAAATATAATACTCTCATATGTGGTCCCCCCTATATAAGGAATGGGTTTAAAGATAAATTCAAAAAGAAAGTTGGGTTTAAAGATACAACTAAATATACTTGGGTTTAAAGATAAAGCCTAGGTAAACAAATGGACCTAAATAAAAAGCCCTAATATATATATATATAATATATATATATATATATATATATATATATATAGAAAATTTTTCATATATATATATATATATATTATATATTATATATATATATATATATATATATATATAAGAATAAAAGAAATTAAGTTATGAAATAGGGAAATGTGATAGTCCAGTGCTTATACGATCAACGTGTTTTTCCCTAATTCCCTAATTAATGACATCCTTTAGAATATTTTTTGCAACAGTTTATTTTTAAACATACTTTTTTCTTGCCGATGGTAAGTTAAAATATATTGAACTAACAATCAAAAGTAATTACATCATCGTAAATAACATGTGGACAACATCTAACCATGAATAGGATACAAAATTTAAAACACAAAATCTAGCAAGAGAATGCGCCGCTTTATTGCCTTCTCTATGCGATGAAAGCAAATTTGCATTCTGGAATAGCTGAAGTCTCCAAATGAATAGCTCCACAAATGTGCCCAAAAAGAGTCAAGCTAACTCTATCTCTAGCAAGCGCATTCAGCATTGTACTTGCATCTGTCTGTCTCAAATTCTACTGCGGTCATTCCCATCCTTCGAGTGAAATGAACACCATGAAACAATGCCAAAGCCTCACCATAGGTGGTGAATATTCAACAACACAACCCCCTCCAAAAACTCCAATCAAATAGCTAGAGTGGTCGCGAAGTATTAGATGCCATGGTTTTTTTTATAATAGACCTAGTCTCAAAAAATAGGCATTTTTGCAATGATCTTATTTTATTTCCTTGAGTTTGAGCAATGTCTCAAGAGATAGGGATCCTTGTTTAATAGAAGGTTATTGTTATAGTATTCCTGCCCATGGACATACGTCGTATTGGCAAACAAACATATGTATCTTCATATGTCTTGCCCTGCTCAACTGGATGACCCAGATCCCTCAGAGTCTGACTCAGCCGATTCGTCAAGTCGATATTCTCCCATGCTGCCATGAAAGGCGGTGTTAGTCGGTCCTCTCGTCCTGGACGACTCACCAAGAGTCTACTCGACTACTCGTTAGAACACCTCTTAGAACCGTCTTGAAACGACGTTACTTATCGACGAAGCTATCCTCACTGGCTGCACGTCCGCATCACATTTAATGCATAAAAGGTGCATTATTTCTCTGGCCCTGATAGTCTTCATGACTCATCGGACCACGTGAGCCACTGTCCCGTCACTGATCACTTCCCATTTAATGTCGAATGATCTACCTCTAGTTGCCAACTGACACCTGTAAAGCAAAGCTGACTCAGATGCCAACCCGCACTTCGTCATCGCTTCACTGTGCTCGGTCGAAGTGACCAATTAACCCCTCATGCTTCAGATATAAATACAGGTATCATTCGAACTTAGAAGAGGACCTTATGAAAAAACACAAATCTGACCTTAGAGCATATTACTGCACACCAGAACACACAGTTCTTACTTTTTCCACTCAAGTTCATCAACTAACTTGATCGTTGGAGGTACAATGGGGGAACTAATCCCCGCCCTCTTATGAGTTTCTACTCGTGCATATTGATCGACACTCCAATTCAAGAACTAAACATAAAGTCAGGGAAGAAAGCGACCCTTCATCAACAGTGAACCGAACCTATCCTCTTCTGGATATGATTGACTGTTTAATCTTAGTCATCAACAATTATGATTCATCAATATATTGTCACTTATCATATTATCTTGCATAACATCCATTTCTACTTTCACTCAAGAAGAATCAAAACTGCTCACTAAAAAAATAAATGAATTTGATGTTGTGGTCTCTGCGTTGATTTTTGACAATGCAGAGAATCCAGATCCATATCTTGGATTTTAGTAATTGAATTTGAATAATTTATATAATTTATCTAAATCCTTTTTAAGGTTCTATTTGGTAGATGGACTGCTTCCAATTGATTGCAACAATCCATAGTCCAAAGTGTGTGGCTTGTTATAGATTATTTGTGCATAGTTTTGAGGTGTGAGTTAGAACGGTATACCAACCCCCCCCCCCACCCAACCCACCCACAACAAACAGTCCTCTGCATAGGAACTGATGCTAATTATGGTAAAAGCTTGCTTTTTTATTTCTTTCGGGTGAAGTTGGTGTGTGTGGGGGGGGGGGGGGGGGGGGACTTGAATAATTCCTTTACCTTCACATCGTTCAAGTTATACTTCCATTTTTCCGCCGTTGGATTAGATTATCAGAGATGATAATCCAAATCCAAATAAAAGGTTAATATTTGTTAGGATTGTGTCTTTGATTCTTTGTATAACTTCATGAGAATTAGATAGGGTTAAAGATCTATCATGATTAGGAGATTGAGTCTCACCATGATTAGGAGTTTGAATTTTATTCTAATTAGGAAATTAGGCTAGAGATAGATTTTTGATTTTTCTATATATATTCTTCTATTGCAAGAGGAAAAACCAAACAGATGAGAAAGAGCCAATATTATTGTAATCTAGGGTTAGCAGAAGACTTAGCTTGATTCAAGAATATTGTGTGAGAGGCGAGGGTTTCGTAGTCTTTGTCTGTGCAAAAAATTACATCATTGGGAGAGAGTTTCGAAGTCTTTGTCAGTTCAAAAGATTGTAAGGAGAGAGCGTTGGAGAGAGTATGAGAGTTAATTATGTATGTGAGGTTGAGATATTGAGAGACGAGAGTTGAGTGGTTTCTTTTGTAGTTCTCTCTGATATATAGTGGATTTCTCGTATTATAGCCCTGTGGACGTAGGTCGAAGTTGGTCGATCGAACCATGTAAATCTCGGTGTTCTTTTTTCTTGACTGTGGTTGTTTTATATCTTGTTGATTGTGGGTTGGCTTCCAAGTTGCGTAGATCATAGTAGATAATAAGATTACAAATCCCCAACAAGTGGTATCAGAGCGATGATGATAGATTCGGGAGCGAGTTCAAAAGATAGAAGAAGACGTCGTGCAAGATTGAAGATCGACGTTACAAGAATCAAGATGAAAAAAAAAGAAGAAGATTAATTTATCTTCTGATCAAGGGTTTGGAGGTAGATTTCGACGATCCAGGAGTTGATCCCTAGGTTTGGAGTGCTCTGAACGCGATGGGAGGGTTTGATTTTTCAAATTATGCTCAAATTGGTCAGTAAGTGTTGATAAGTTATGATGGTGGTAATGAAACAGATATGATAACAGATAGGGCAAACAAATATGCGACAGATGAGACTGGTTTACAGAATCAAACGTGATTCTAGTAGTAGAGTTGTTAGCATATAATTATTCAGAGTCATCGCTGGAGCAGTAGTTGGTTAGTGTGTAGACTCGAGGAGGACAATACCAGATTAGGTGGAGCTTGCAAGCGGGCACGACCGAGTGATGCACAGAGAGATGGAGATGGTGACATTAGACTTAAAGACGATGAGCGCTCATATTCGGTCCAAGCCAAGTAATGAAGGAGATAGAGGCATCCGACTCGTAGTGTAAAGTAGGAAATGTACACCGATATAGTTTGAAGCGAGTGATGCAGGTGGAGTACAAGGACATCAAGTGGGGAAGGCTACTGTCAAGTTCAGTTCGGGAGGAGAAGCATAGTTGATTTGCTTCTAATGTCAGAGGTCGCGAAGATCTCTAGGTGTACACAAGAGAGGTGGAGGCGCCATGACGAAGCAGATGATAGCGAGAGTCACGGGACGTTCCAGTTGGAGTCCAAGTGCTTCAATTCGAAGTGTAAAAGAATAGAAGACGCTAGCAGAACGGGCAAAGTTTCAAGACAGCGATGATATATCTTCAAGGGAGTTTGGGAATCAAATCTAAGGTGAAGATTATTAGGATTATGTCTTTGATTCTTTGTATAACTTCATGAGAATTAGATAGGGTTAGAGATCTATCATAATTAATTAGGAGATTGAGTTTCATCATGATTAGGAGTTTGAATCCTATTCTAATTAGGAAGTAGGCTAGAGATACGATTTTGGTTTTTCTATATATATTCTTCTATTGTTAGATGAAAAACCAAGCAGATGAGAGAGAGCCAATATTCTTATAATCTAGGGTTAGCAGAGGACGTAGCCTGATTCAAGAATATTGTGCGAGAGGCGAGAGTTTCGTAGTCTTTATCCGTGTAAAAGATTACATCATTGGGAGAGGGTTTCGTAGTCTTTGTAAGGAGAGAGCTTTGAGAGAATATGGGAGTTGATTATGTATGTGAGGTTGAGAGATTGAGAGACGAGAGTTGAATGGTTCATCTTGTAGTTCTCCCTGTTATATAGTGGATTTCTCGTATTGTAGCTCCGTGGCTGTAGGTCGAAGTTGGTCGACCGAACCACGTAAATCTTGGTGTTCTTTCTTCTTGATTGTGATTGTTTTATGTCTTGTTGATTGGGGGTTGGTTTCCAAGTTGCATAGATCGTAGTAGGCAGGGAGACTACAAATCCCCAACAATATCTTGCAATCCAATTAAAAAAAATGCTTGTGCTCAAATTATGCGAATGAAATAGTTTATTAATTATCCGAGCATTCCAGAGTGATGGTAGGGTGATTTGTAAATGGAATAGGGGAAAAATAACTACATTTTAGAATGAGTGACGAGAAAAAGAGAAGGTGAAATGCATATTAATGGAATGATTTATGAATTTCAGTAGAGTTGAACTAAAGATGATGATGCTCAAAGACCTTGTTTAATAGTAGCTAAGATAAATATTCGTTCCATAATAATAATAATATTATTATTATTAAAGACTAAAAGAACTGTCATTAATTTTTCATTTTTGAAACTAGTGGAAAATGTTTTAGTACATAATAATAATAGTAATAACAGATAAAAGATAGTAGAATAAAGTTATTAGGATTATCATATCTTCACACGATCGCGTTGAACAATAGTTTTCCAGTCGTAGCCATTCGTTGCTTTTGAAATGACTATGCTTAATTCCTTCAAAGAGAAAAGTTAGCATATCTAACACTTAGATACTAACATTTTATATATTTGAATTGATATATAATATCTCTGCATATCGAATATTACCAGATTATGGATATAAGACTCTTTGGAAGAAATTAGGGCCAAAGAATACGCATGGAGTATTGCTGCAAATTAAGGATGACATTCAAAGTATCACCAAGTGAGAATTAGTGAGCGATCAAGCGCAAAGATAGGGCGGCACAATAAGTCACATGGCAAAACTGTGTCGCTCGCTCATGAGGGACCGGTGTTTGATTTCTCTGTGCGCGAAAAGAAAAGCTCAGTATACAATTTAAAGAAAAAAGGACCATCGCCCC